>NC_138056.1:605000-1041382 GCF_964194185.1 Rhinolophus hipposideros
GGGTTGCACTTTAGACGGTGTTGCTGGGGGTCCAGCTGTGTGCTAGGGGTCCAGCGTGCCCTGGGGTGCTGGGCAGGGGGGCCAGTGTGGCTGGACTAGGAGTTGGGGAGCGAGCCTGGGACGTGAGCGCTGGGTGAGCGCTGTAATGGCTGGGTGAGCCATTACAACAATGCTGCCTTTCTTCTGCATCACATGTGGAGCCAGTGGACGCAGAGCAGAGAGGGGACTCACCTTTGGAAAGGGTTCCTCCAACGGACTGAATGCTGTGTGGAGGAGGGGAGAGCAGAGGAAGCAGGAGGGGAGGGCAGAGGAAGCAGGCAGTCCCACAGTCCCGTTGGGAGGCTTTGAACCAGGGGAGACAGGAGGACCCCCGGGAGCTGGGGGACTAGAGCCTGTTTGCAGGCTGAACAGAGAAGGGCCCTGGGGAAGTGGAGGGTGGAGAGAAGCAGAGGGTTCAGCCGCTGTCTTGCGGGTGGGGTAGGCTCACCAGCTGCCATTGGGGAGGGAGGAGGTGCAGGGAAGCCTTGGGGCTTCGGGAATGAGCCAGCCCAGCGCCTGGGTGACTGGGTGTGTGGTTTCACCAGGCTCAAGCACCAAGTGGTCAGGATTTGGGTTCAGCAGGGAGGACTTGGGTCCGGGCGCGGTTTCTGTGATGGGATTGACTTTGGCTCAGGAGGGGTGAGGACAGGGAGGTTACAGAGAGTGTGTCTGCCATCAGGCATCATCGCAGGTCCTGGTGAGCGCCATGGGTTTGCTTTCTTGGTGAAGCAAGCTGAAGGTTGGGGCTGGAGGGATTCATGCACCAGATTGTGGGAGGAGCAAGGTCCGGGCAGTGGGGGGGTGGTTTCTGCACGGGAGACAGTTAGCTCTCGGGGAGGGAGTGGGGCTACTGAGTAACTGGGCAGGTCTTCCCAGCTGCAGTCGTTTTTATCTTCTTCTTCTAGGCTTGCCCTTAATAAAATGTTTAAAAACATTTAGAAATGTAAAGGCAAGAACATAGTCTAAGAAGTTAACAATAACACACACGACCCCTTCCTCACCTCCATTCCTGAATCTCAGAGTCAATTGTTTTCATTTTATAGCCATTTCTTCTCACATTTACTTTAAAAATGTGATGACTTGCTAATTCTAAATTGCATGTTCATACTATTTATAGGTGTTTTCCCGTCTGTGTCTGTTTGCGGCCTGTGCCCGTCTGCATGCAGTTTGGTGGAGCACGTCTTCCGAGCACCTGGGAAAGTGCATGGGAGGAAAAATTGTCCTGGGATTTTGCGTTGTTGTTGTTGTTGTTGTTTTTTTTTTTTTTAAATGTGCCTTTGATCTTCATGCTTGAGGATTTCGCTGGGGTAGAATTCGAGGCTGGAAATGATTTTTCCTCAGTTTTGAAGGCGTGGCTGTCCTGTTAGTGCCCAGTGATATGACGCTGTAAGACGCCGCCCCACATGTGGCATTCAGTGGCCTTGTGCTTGGTGTGGGGTGTTCTTGTTCTGTTCTCTGTAATTCCCTGTCCCCTTCTCTTTCGCAGTCACCCTCCAGTACAGTGGAAGGCGGACCTCTTGCTTCACATTTTCTCCCTTTATCTCATTTTTCATTTCTTTGTCCTGTGGTGTCTTGTCCGAGACTCAGCTCGGTCCTCCATCTTTCTTTGGAACTTTGAATTTCTGCTCTTGCTTTTATAAGTTGAGGGCTTTCTCATTGTCCGAGTGCTCCTTCTTTGGGTGGCATCTGGTTCTGAAAGCTGTGTTTTTTCTTACTTATGGAAGAGTGTTCCATTATTTTTGGGCTTCCTTCTCTGCATGGCCTCTTTGCTCTGAATTCCTTTTCTGTAGGTTTGTTTCTGTGTCTGGCTCATGCCATGAGACCTTTCCTGGTGGTCTCGTGCCTGGTGATCGGGGTCGGTCATTCACGTGTATCAGCTTAGGCCACCCACTGTGGGCTTGGCCTTGGCCGGAGGCATGGTGATGGATGGATGAGGGCTCTGTTTTTTTTTGGGGGGGCCTGATGTGTCCGCCATCTTTTCAGTCTTCCTCAGAATAACTCTTCAGTCTCTCTCTGGATTGGGGTGTAGTTTGCTGGGTATGAGAAGCCTGGCTGCTGCTATCCTGGGAGTGGGGGTAGGGCCTCACCACTCAGTGAGTCTGTCACTCAGGCGTGCTTTTCTTTGTGTGGCACCTCACCCCAGCACTCAGTGGTGTCCCCAGGCCTGGAGCTTCCATGTTCCAGCTTCTCCAGAAGGAGAACCTCTTGTCTCTGCTGGGATTGGGGGGCGGGTAGGTGCCCCGCTGCAGGGTCTGGTGGAGGGGGACCTGCTGCTCCTTGTGCAGACTCTCGGGCCGTCCTCCTGGCCGCTTCCTGAGGCACTGGTGCTGTCAGGGCCTGACTCTTTTCAGGTTCTCTGTCTAAGCAGGGCTGCGTTTTACCGGCCCTCCCTCCCTCCGTCCTTCCTGCAGCTAGCTGGGTCCCAGCTCACTCTGCTGGGCAGTCCGTGTCCGAAATGGTGATGACCACTCTTGTCATACAGCCTTCTGCTTTGAAATAAGTTTTTGACACATTTTATGTCACACACACACACACACACACACACACACGGACCTTCATGTTATGGCCATCTTTTTCTTTTTTAACTTTTAAAAAAATTTATTTTAAGTATGTTTTTCCAGTACCCATCAGCTCCAAGTCAGCTAGTTGTTTCAATCTAGTTGTGGAGGGCGCAGCTCACACTGGCCCATGTGGGGATCGAACCGGTAACCTTGTTGTTAAGGGCACCGCGCTCTGACCAGCTGAGCTAACTGGTCGCCCCAATGGCCATCTTTCATACTTGGGAGTAATCAGTGCTCGAAAGGAGGCCTTGCAGAAGACTAATTTAACTTTTAGTACTTTCACTTTTTAACTCTTAAATGAAGTAATAACACCTTTTACTATTAAATCGCATTTGGATGGGTGCTTCTTGCTGTAAAGCTAGTTTTTCATGTGTTTCGAAGTGGAACTTTAAAGAGAACATGTGATTCTGTGGCATATATTCTGGTTCTCGCCCGAAGCCAGCACGCAGGGGCCCTTGTTCTCCACTGGCAGAAGGGTGTTTTTGCATGCCTCTGACTGGCTGCGTGTGCAGTGCTCTGAACCCCAGTAACCAAAGCAAGAGAGAGAGGCGTCTGATTTGTTTCCGAGGCGTGGTCTGTGTGACTCGCAGTTTCTTATCGATAACGTAGTATAGTAAACGGAAATTTCTTTCGTGGTTCCCAGGAGATTCTGTTATTGGTAATGAGTCCAGAGGACTTTAGATCCCAAAATGTCCAAAGAGTTCCTTGAAGCCCTGAACTCCAACTTATAAAAACAGAAGCATTTTTCTGGAGGTACTTCATCATGGTGGGGTGAAGGGCGACTACCTTAGGGGCTGATCATAGAGGGCCTCTCTGCAGAAGGGCCACGTGAGCTGGGTCCTGAAGCTGGGCCCAGCCTCCTGATGGGGGAAGACTTGGCGTGGTCAGGAGCTCAGGCCAGGCCGACCAGTGCAGCTGAGCTAAGCTTGGGGGGGCATCCTGCCAGTGGCCCTGAGCTACTCTGAGGTGTCAGTTAGGAGGCTGCTGAAGAAAACCAGGTGACTGACAGGTCTGATGATACCTAAACGATTACTCTGGCTTCTGGGTGGGCATTGGTTGGAGGAGACCAGGAGTGGAAGGTGAAGTGTTACCATGTTCTAGAAAGGAGATGTCGGTGGCAGTGGAGGTGGTGGGAATAGAGCATTCATTCGGTGGAAAAATGGACAAGACTCTCTGATAGGGCGGCTGTGAGGGAGAGGGAGGACCTCCAGGAAGCTGTGTGCTGCAGGTGAAAACATCACCTGCATTGGTGGTGACTGCAGGTTCAGTAATGTCGGTCGTCTCCTGGCTCACTTGCTGCAAAGCTTTGGGAGCATCTGAGGACGTGGTGAGCGCTCAGCTGTGTGCCGCTCTTACGGAGGAGCGAGGAGCAGCTCACCGGCGCTGTCCTGGGTGCTGAGGCTTAGCAGTGACTAAGCTCGCCCATGCGGAGCTCACGTTCTGCTGGGTGGAGGCAGAAGGCAAAAAGAAGCTTTTGTCTATGTTAGAAGACAGTGAGTGCAGTCGAGAAAAACTGAGGCGAGGAGATGATGGGGAGCGTGAGGCTGTGGCTTTTTACCTTCGACTATGGTACCAGGAGGGGCTTGCTGTGCAGGTAGCAGCTGAGCAAAGACTGGAAGGCGCTGAGCCACATAGGAGTGGGGAGGAAGGACAATGTGGACAGGGGGAGCAGCCAGTGCCAAGGCCTTCGTGGGGGAAGATGCCCACTGTATGGAGGAGACAGCAGAAGGCCCATGTGGTGCCGTAGAACCAGCCAAGAGATGGGGCGGGAGGTTGGGTCAGAGGGTAGATGGTGGTGGGGAGAATGGCGTGGGGCATGTGGAGCATTACAGACTGGCTTTTTGTTCTCGCACACTGAACACTGAGGGTCATGAGACATGGCCCTGTCCTCGGAGGAGCTCAACCCTTTTAATGCAGAGTGGTCAGCGGGTGAGCGGAATAGTGCAAATGAGTGACGGTCCACCTAGGAGACGTGGCGGTGGTCAGGCATGGCAGTGCAGGGCCGATGCTCAGGGGCCAGGGTGCAGGGGTCTGATCCAGGAAAGGGGGAGCACCATGCAGCACACGGCAGAGGCATGCGTGTCAGTGGGACACTCCAGGAGTGCTGGCTGATTCCTAGGTACGTGAGGACTGCCAAGTGGCCGGTGGGGAGGTGGCAGGAGGAGACGGTAAGCCAAAGCCAGGTCATGCGGACCTGCTCCGGAGGAGGGACGCGGACCACCACCATGTTCTAAGCAGGAGAGTGACACGAGGCCATTTGTTTTCTATTAGTAGAATAGTCATTTTGAATGCAGAGGATGGGTTTTAGACTAAGCCCTGAGGCAGGAGGGCCAGTTAGGGAAAGGTTGATTGGCCTGGTCTAGCGGAGAATGGGAGGGTCTGAATCAAGGCAGTGGAATGGACTAGAAATCAGGATTGGCAGGAGGCATGAGTGGCCAGGGACTCTCTTCATAGTGGCTTTGTCTATGGCAGAAATGCCATTTAGGCAGGATGGTGGCGGAGGACCTTCATGAAGTCATGTCTCCATCAAAGCAATGAAAACACTGGTATAAACAGTCAAAATCAATTTTGTCAGAACCCTGGAAATTAACCAAAGATTGAAACCATCTTGGGTGGACTTATTCAAGAACAACTGCTGAACCTCTCACTTGACTTCGCATCCCTTGACTTCGCTCAGTGGGGAGAGCCCTGTCCGTAGGGTGTTTGTGGGAAACATCTAGTGGCGATTATCTAATGTCACAGCTGGGAGCTACAAGTGTGGCCACAAGCTGAACAGGCAGATGTGAAGAGTGACATGGCATCTGGGGCGTTGAAGAACTCTGGTGGGCGCCTGTGGGCCTAGACGGCTGCCCTTGGCGGCACTGTGCACGTGCAGGAAGTGAGGGAGTGTCTCGGCAATGTCCCTGACTGCCCACTAAGTGAGCTCCCCTGACTGAGTAGAGGCCTCAGGAGCTGTAAACTGCAGGCAGTTCCAGACTTTACAGGACTAGTTCAGGAGAGTCACTGAGCAAGCAGCCACAGCAGCAACAACAGTTCCTGGGAAGGGCGCATTCTGATTCCCAGTTGCCACATAATACTGTCTAAAATACCCAGTTTCCCATAAGAAGTTATGAGATATACAAAGAAACAGGAAAATATGGTCTATGTGGAGGGAAAAAAAAGTAGTCAATAGAAACTGTCTTTGAAAGGGTCCAGATGTTGAATACTGGACAAGGAATCAGTTATTATAAATATGTTCCAAGAACTAAAACCATGTCTAAAGAATTAAGAGAAAATATGAGAATGATGTCTCACCAAATAGAGAGTATCAATAATTGAATCAGGAATTGTTAAAAAAAAAAAAAAAAAAAAGGAATTCTGGGGTTGAAAACACAGTAATTAAAATGAAAAATTCACCAGAGGGACTCGGCAGAAATTTGAGCTGTCAGAAGAAAGAATTAGCGAATTTGGCTGTAAGTTTGTTAAGGTAATTAAATTAAGATCAATATGAAGGTATGTATAGATCCAGCCGGAGGAACAGAAAATAAAAAGAATGAAGAAAAATGAACAGAGCCTCCGAGACCTGTGGGACACCAGCAAGCATACCAATGTGTCCATATTCGAGCCCCATAAAGAGATGAGGAGAAAGATGTGGAAGGAATATTTGAAGAATCAATGCCCCAAGTTGGACTACAAACATTAATTTACACATCCAGGATGACCTCCAAATTGGATAAACTCAAGGAGATTGGTACCTAGATACATCATAGTCCAGTTGTCGAAAGGCGAAGACAGTTACCTTGAAAGCAGCAGGAGGAAAATGACTCATGGTCTTCCAGACAGCCTTAAGATTAACAGCTGACTTCTCATTCAAAACCACAGAGACCAGTGGGCTGACACACACAAAAATGCTAAAAAAAAAAAAGACTGTCAGTCAAGAATTCTGTATTCAACTACACTGTTATTCATTGTACTGGGAACCTCAAACAGCTCAGTGATCAGTAGCAGAGTCAGTCAGTCAGTTTTAGAATATTAAGACTGGTGGGGTATTGCATCACCATTAAAAGCACATTTTTAGAGGATTTATAGTCATGTGGGGAATGCCTATGATATAACATTAAATTTAAAAGGATTCAAAATTGCTTATACTCTATAATCTTAAGAATTGCAAAAACTTATTAGAATAAAAATATTAAAATAGTGAAGAAAAAAGGAATTCTGTATCCAGCAAAACCACCCTTCCAAAATGGAGAGATCATGATGTTGCTAAATAAACAAGAATGAGGGACTTTGTTACTAGCAGCCCTGCCCTACAATTTGTATTAAAGGGAGTGCCTCAGACTAAAATGAAAGGACAGGAGATGGCAGAAATGCACAAAGAAGTAAAAAACAATGGGAAAGACAACTGTAGGTAAATATAAAGGAGTGTGTTTTTGTAACTTTTTGTCTCCTATCTGATTGGAAAGACAACTGCATAATACAGTAATTTTAATTAATTTTAGTACAGATTAAAGAAAACTGCACTGATGGGCTTAACACGTGAAGATGTGATTTGTGTGCCAGTAATAGCACAGAGGAGAGGGGAGGGAACAGAGCTATGTTGGAGCAAAACTTATATTAAAATAAAGTTTCTGTTAACCCAAACTAGATTTATTTAAGTTAATGTGTGAATTATAATCCCAGGTAACTACTAAGAAAGTAACTAAAAAGTATAGTAAAAAAACATGGGAACTAATTGGGGTATTAAAAATATCTAACGAAAAAGAAGGCAGTGATGGAAGAATACAGGAATAAAGATGCAAGAAGCGTAGAAAATATAGCAAAATGGCAGATGTCAGTCCTGCCTTATCAGTAATTATCGTAAATGTAAATGGATTAAACACTTGAATTAAAAGGCAGGAATTGGCAGGAAGGATTAAAAAAACATGATCCAACTATATATTGTCTTCAAGAGACACTACAGATTAAAAGATACAAAAAAAAAAAGACACAAGTGAAAGGAAGAAAATGATATTCCTTGCAAATAGCAACCAGAAGAGAACTGGAGTGGCCCTATTAATATATCAGATAAAATGGACCTCAAGACAAAAATTGTTTTTAGGGACATAGAGCATTTTATAATGATAAAGGGTGAATCCCTGAAGGAGATTTATCAATTATAAACATATGTACTCCTAATAACTGAGCCCCCAAATACATGAAGAAGAAGAAATAGACAATTCAGCAGTAAATAGTGGGAAACTTCAATACCCTATTTTCAGAAATAAATACAACAACTAGACAGAAGATCAGCAATGACTGGGAGACTCAGACAGCACTGTAAACCAGCCAGACCTAATGGGCACTGTTCCACCCAAGAGGACAAGAGCACACTTACATTCTCCTCAGGTGCACGGGGGACATGCTTCAGAATAGATAATCCATTAGGCCATAAAAAAAGCCTCACTGAATCTAAAAGGATGGAAAGCACACAAAGTATATTCTCCAACCACAATGGAATGAAATTAGGAAATTCACAAATATGTGGAAATTAAACACCCTCCTCTATAACCAATGGGTCAAAGAATAAAACACAGGAGAGATTAAAAAACATTTTCAGATAAGTGAATATAAAAATCCAACGTGTGCCAGAACTTAGGAGATGCAGTGAAAGCAGTGCTGGGGGAAATTTACAGCTGTAGATGCCTACATTAAAAAAGCAGATCTCAGCTCATTAACCTAATGTCCACCTTTGAAAGCCAGAGAAAGGAGAGCACGGAAACGCAAAGCCAGCAGAAGGAAGTAACAGATTAGACCAAAGACTGGTTCTTTGCAAAGATGAACACAACTGGCAAACCTTATCTAGACTGACCAAGAAAAAAGAGAGAAGGCTCAAATTACTGAAATCAGGAATGAAAGAAGGGACATTACTACTGAATTTGCAGGAAAAAAAAAAGGATTATAATGGAGTACCGTGAATAATTCATTGTATGCCAGAAATTAGCTAATTTAGATAAGACGGAGAAATTCCTAGAAAGACACAAATAACTGAAACTGACTCAAGAAGAAGTAAAAAAAATCTGAATAGACTTACAGAAGTAAAGAGATTGAATTAGTAACTTAAAAATTTTCCGTCAGAACCAACCCTGGCCCAGACACTTAAATAATTCATGCAAATCCTTTACAAATTCTGAAAAAATGCAAGAGGAAGGAGCACTTCCCAACCCGTGTGTGAGGCCAGTATTAACCTGCAAACAAAAGCAGACATCAAAGAAAGAAGACAACAGGCTGGGGCCGGCCAGGTGGCTCAGTGGTTGGAGCACCGTGCTCCTTACACCAACGTCGCCGGTTCAATTCCCACACGGGTCAGTGAGCTGCGCCCTCTACAGCTAACTTTATGGACAATAGCTCTCCTTGGAGCTGGGCTGCCGTGGGCTGCCGTGGGCCCCCTTGGGCTGCCGAGTGTGAGAGCTGCTGTGAGCGGCCGACCGACAACTGGCAACCGACCGCCTCAGCCGGGGGAGCGCAAAGCTCCTAATCCCAGCGTGGGCCGGGAGCTGAGTCTTACACAACTAGACTGAGAAACAACGGGCTTGAACAGGAATGGGGCCGGGAGGCGGAAGAAGGGGGGGAAAAGGATGACAGGTCACTGTCTACTGTGAGGATGGAAACTGAGGTTCTCAGTCTTAGTGACCTGATGGCGACTGTGGTTCTGCTGTAAGGACAGACATACAGGTCGGTGGGGTGAAGCTGGGTCTGCAGGAGCAGACCTGCCCATTTTCCGTCAATGGGAAGGAGCAGTGTTTTCAACCAGTGTTGCTGGGGTAACTGCTTACTCCACACACAAAAGGACAAAATTGGACCCTGCCACACACCACGCACAGAAGTCACCTCAAAATGGTCACAGACCTCAGTGCAAAAGCTGAAACTATAAAACAACACAACATGGGAGTGAATCTTAGTGGGGATTCTGGGGAAATGGTGTCTTAGATGTGACAAAATACAAGTGATACAACAGAGATACGTTAGACTTCATCAAAATGAAAAACATTTGTGCTGCAAAACGCTACCAAGAAAGTGAAAAGACAGCGCAAGAATGAGACGAAATATTTGAAAATCATGTGTCTGAGAAACGGCTGCCATCCAGAATATTAAATTAAAAGTGGACAGAGTATTTGAATATATGTTTCTCAAAAGTAGATGTACAAATGTCCAATGAGCACATCAAAAGCCATCAGGCAAATGCAAACCAAACCACGGGGAGACAGCACCTCACACACACCAGGGCGGCTGTGATGGACGTGAGGGGCGGTGACAGGCGTCGGCAGGGCTGTGGCTTTTCTGGTTCTGGTATAAGCGGTGCTGCCTTTTGGGAGCACACCTTGTCACTCCTCAAAGCATCAAACACAGCCCCCATGTGCCCAGCAGTCCTGCTCCCAGGTGTTCATCCGCGAGAATGAAAACGTGTGCGCACAAAACGTGTCCATGGATGTTCACAGCAACAGTAGTCATCGTAGCCCAACATGGAGACAATGCTCAGATCTGTCATGTGGTGCCTCGGCGACAGAACGTGACGTAGCCATGATGCAATAGTGTTCTTCAGCAGTGAAGACAACACAGGACTGATTCATGCTGCATCGCGATGGACGAAGAAAGAAGCCAATCCGAAAGACCAAGACCATGCAAAGATTCTGCTGCTAAGAGATGTTCGAAGAGGTAAGTCTGTGAGAGACAGTAGAGGGTTTGCTGAGCAGTCGACTGCTGCTGGGGATGGGGTTTCTTTTTGGGGAGAGGAAAATTTTCTAAAGTTAGGTTGTGGTGGTGGGTGCACAACTCTGTGAACACACCAAAGCCATTGGATCACAGCTTTAAGTGCGTGAGTTGTGTGACATGGGAATTCTGGCTCAGGGAAGTGTGAACCTGTGTCGGGGCCACACCAGGCTTTGTGTCCCATGCAGTGACAGCTGCGCGTCTTTGAGCTGTGTCACTCCAGTCCTTGGGAGCTGCGTTCTGAGGCCTGTCCCTCCCAGGCAGCAGTGACGGGGTGCTGAGGATGGCCTGGCGCTGCTCACGGCCACCTCCGGGCCCCACTGCTTCGTGTGTGCCTTATGTCACTGGTTTTCTTGTGTGGTCCTCATCGCAGCCCTTTCACGCAGAAAGCGAGGCTCACAGAGGAAGCTCATGGCCCAGGGTCAGTAGCTAGGACGACGCGGACAGGAGTCGTGTCCTGGCTTGATTTCAGAGTTTGCTCTGTTGACCGCCATGCTGACCACGTTCAGTATGATTTTAGGAATGATGCCTTCCTTCACAAATAGGCTTTTGGGTCAGTTTTGGGCTTTTGGCTTACTCAGTGAAATCATTTTATACACAGACTAAAATTCTTTAGACCAGATTTTGTTGTAAATTTCAGACTTAGTCCCTTAAAATCATGGTGGTTTGATGTTTCATAGTAAACTGAGGGGCTCCTGCGCTGTTTCCAAACTGAGACTCTTCCAGATACTAATATTGTTGGCTGATGAGTTCAGCCATCAACAAGAGGAAATCATTGACCAGCATGTTACTGGGGAAGCATGACCAGGGGCAGTGATTCTGAAACTCCAGGACCTCTCACCAGAGCCCGTGCCCCCGAGCCCGTGCCCCAGGTCCCGTGCCCCCGAGCCCGTGCCCCAGAGCCTGTGCCCCCGAGCCTGTGCCCCAGGTCCCGTGTCCCCGAGCCTGGGCCCCAGAGCCATGCCCAGAGCCTGTCCTTTGCTGCTCACTGGGCACACATTGCAGCTGGTTTTGAGGAAGAGCTCGCAGCTAGTCCAGGTTACTCATTAGCCAGCACGCTCCTAAGTCCTCTGTGAGGACTCCTGGTACAAGCTCCGCATCTTCAGTGGCCAACACACTTGCCACATTCACGATAGAGACGGCGCAGGATGGGTCAGAGGTCAGGCTGCAGGCTTGCGGAGGCGTGTTGCTGATTCCGGTGGCTCCTGTGGCCCCTGACCTGTTTAAGATTGGTTTCTGAAGTCAGGGTGGTAAACCCTGTCCCTCCCCTAAAGCGAATTCTTTATCTAGAAAGATAAGGCTTTTTGCTAGCTGTGCTCCCAGCACTGTGGGGTGGCTGGGGTTGTGGGCGAGGCCGTGTCTGGGGAGAGGTGCAGCGTGAGTGGGCGTGGACTCGCATCCCCTGAAAGCCCCCATGGCCCAGTGCACAGGTTGTCCCCACCATGTGGATGGTGATGGCTTGTTGCGCAGTGGGGGCCCTGTGACACCGCGATCCAAATGTGTTAACTGTGTGTGGGCTTCCAGCCACCGGTGGTCGTACTGGACTTCCTTGCAGACCTCCTCTGGGACAGGCGAGCATTGCCCTGTGCTCACTCTGCTCTGGCGGCGTCCCCTGTGGCCTTCCCAGGCTCTAATGCTTAGGGGAGGCCCCGCTACACCCAGCGTCCAGTTCCGGGCTGTGACTATGGGCCTGTGTCTGCACCCCTTGAAGAGGGCAGGCAGTGAAGCCGGCCGCCCAGCCCAGCCCTGAGCCCCAGCCCCTCGTGTCCTGAGTGCCCTCCTCGAGGGGACACCCTCCCTGGTCACCCCACCAGCCTCCTGCATCTGTGTTGCTGGGCAGCCAGCCCTGTGGGGGCCATTCCTGTCCAAGGCTGTTTAAGTGGGGGAAGTTGGGGACAGGGACAGCAGAACCTAGGGTTCGTTTACTGTGGCAGCAGACATAAGGGGCACCTAACACTGTGGGAGGCTAAGAGGGTTTCCCCAGATGGGAACAGCCTGGCAGCCGACTGGAGGGGTGGAGGGCAGGCTGCAGCAGAGGCCGCAGCATGGCTGAGGGCTGGGCTGGGCTCCTCCAAGGGAGGGGTGGCGGGCAGGGCCCAGAGCTGCAGGGCCGCACACTCGGGCTGCACGGGCAAGGACAGTACCCTGCCCTCGGAGGAGACTCGTGCTTTATGTTGGATGGACCCAAGTTGCCGCCGAAGCCAGGGGACATCCAGCCTCACCGGAGTGCTTCTGAACTTGGGGGGGGGTCCCCTGTCTCACAAGGCATCTACTCTTATTTTCTCCTTTGTGTGTAAAACAAAGCACACATACAGAAGATCACACAAAGCCCACATGCGGAGATCAGTGAGTTGTTACAAGGCAGACATCCTGTGACTTCCGCCCCGGTGCCCACCCTGGAAGCCTTTCTACGTGCTGCACCCTGTCCGCCTCCCCCAGACCTACCACCGTCACTGGGTTCCTGTGTCCCTGACAGGTTTCTCATCCAAGGCTGCGTCCTGAGCACCGCGGTGGACATTTGTGTTGTTTACTCTGTTAGTCTGTCCCCCTTTCTTTTCCTTAAGACAGTCCGTTGAAGACTCAAGACATTTCAGGGACATGAAGTTGTAGAGGTCACGGTGTGTTTCACTGTGCTCTTCGCTGTCTGCAGTGGGGTCCAGAGGCCAGGTCACAGGCTGGTGACCCTGTGGCCAGACTCAGGGTGATGTCCTGCTCTTCACATGGGGCTTGTACTGTCTGGCTGACTCCATTCTTGTGAGGCCTCTCCCCTGCCTGGTTCCATGCGTCCCTTTGGGGGCTGCAAAATGGTGCTGTTCTCATCCGTAATTTCTTTTCCATCTGTCTGTGGGAATGCTTTTGTAAGGGGACCTTCCCTTTATGTGCTGCCTGATTGCTGGGGGCGGGGTGGGGCCGGGTGGTGGTGTGCGTGTGGGAGAGGAAGGGCAGCCGATTGGTTCTTCCCCTTTATTTACCAGTTTCCAAAGTAACTTGTTACTTAATGTCCTCTGAAGGTGACATGAGGTTTTTATTTTAATTGTGAGTTTGAACCCATGAATTGAAACGTTTTTGTGAATGTGACCATTGCCCTTTTTATCCTTGTGGCAGCTCCGGCTGTCCTCCATCTGGCTAACAGAGGGCCTTCCTCTGGTGCTGCGTGTTTGCTGTAGCCCTGCAGGTCTGTGGTGGTTGACAGTCCTGGCAGGCAGGAAGCCCGGGCGCGGGGGCACCTGGCCCTGGTCCTGCAGCAGGAAGCCTGGTTTCTTGTCATGGGACCTGGGACCTATGTTCTGGTTCCCGTGCGGCCCCTCAGAGGCTGCTTGTGCTTGTCCTTATGGTGCCACAAGGCCACATGAACAGTTCTGGACGGCCGTTTTCCTCCAGGACGCTGGGGACAGTCCTGAGACTGTCGCCTAATCGCACGTGAGCTTGACCGTGTGTTGTATCTGCAATAGGCCCCAATCCGTCACCATCCATTGGTGAATGAGGGCAGCGGGCGCAGTCTCCCCTCCTGCTGTCCTGCAGCTGTGCTTAGTCTACGGTGACCTGAGTGTGTGCGTTCCCCCACTTTCCCTTCCCTCACTCCCAACCGCTGCTCACCCAGCGCCTGTGCACGCCCGCCGGTGCTCTCCGTGACACCCGTGCACGCCGGCTCATTCTCTGGAGCGCCAGGAAGTGCCCGGGCATGTCTGTCGCTCTCTGAACTCTCCCACCTGGATGAGGTGTGTGCCCGACACACGGAGGCCGTCATGCTGGGCCCCATATCCTGTCTCACACTGCTTTTCCTTAAGCATGTGTCCCCTTGCCTTCCGGTGAAAAGCAGTGCCAGAATCTGAGGGTTTCTCTTATAAGCAGCTTGCTCTTTTTCTTGGATGGTCAAAGGGTTTCTTTTACTTTAAAGTCCAATAACTTTATTAGAATACGAGCTGGTGTGTGTTTTCGGGGTTGATATTCCCAGTTGTGTGGAGTGGTTTTTTATGTAGTTTAAATTTTTTTCTTTGTTTAATTTCGGGAAAGCTTTTTCAAATGCCTCGTTTCGTCCGTCCCCCTGCTCAGTGGGCCATCCTACAAACCATAGGTTGCATCTTTGTCCATTTTCAATATTTGCTACTTTCCCTTGAATCCTTTATTTTCTTTCTTCATGTCTTTTTGATTTAAATAATTTTTTATCTTTGATTTCTCTCCAGGCCTCTGTTGTGTTTATTCTTATATTCCTTTTAGTTTATTCTTTATTTCTGAAATGTTATTTTTCTTTCTAATTTACCTGAGTTCTATTACTAATGTCTGAGTTTCTAATAGATTTTTAAATGTCTTCTATCTTCTTAATGTCTTCTCGGCCCTGGTTTGCTCTGTGGGGATGTGCTTCCGAGGAGCTGTCACTGTTTGTGGGGATGTCGCCCTGGCCCTGTCCCCCTTCTTTCTCATAGCGTGTGTGCGCGCTCAGACCTCAGTGCTTCCCTGCTGCTTCTTGTGTGCCAGTCTTTGCCCTGTCAGAGGAGACGTGGCCCAGTGTGGCTTATTGCCGCGTGGTGGCCCCCCACCCCTGCCGTTCACGGAGGATCGCTGTCTCTGCTGCCTGCTGCTGTGGACGCTTCGTGTCCCTCGTCACTGTGCTCGTCTCCTGTGCAGTGTGGGGACCAGGTGCACAGTCTGCTGGGTGGGAGCCCTTTGACGTCACCTGGGCCTGCTTGGGCTCTCCCGCCCTCAGGTCTGGTCCGTACGCCATTCTCTCTCCCTTCTCTCTCACAGACATGTTGCCCTGAGGGCGTATGCTTTTGGAGGTTTTCCTTTTGGGGGAACTGTGCTCAGAGATGTCAAGTGATTCCCCTTGGTTGCACAGAGAACCCATGGCTGCCCTTGGATTCCAGCGTCACGCGCCTGGCTCCAGAGCCCGCTCTTGTCATCGTGCACCTGAGCCTTCCTTCCTGGAGAACCCTGCCCTGCCCTGATTAAGAGAAGCTTTGGTAGAGAAGCCCTAGCTTCCTGCCCTGCCCTGGTCTTGTTCCACAGAGGGGTGTTGTCACCATTTGTTCCGTCTCTCCTAGTGGTTGCCCCATAACTCTGTTAGGTGCTTCGAGTTTTATTTTGTGATTTTCCGTCTTGGGTGATAGCTATAGAGCCCCTTATGAAAGTTAGCTTATTTCACATTGTTTCCTCTTTCCATGGCCTCTCAGTCTTTTTATTATTTCTGCTCTAGATCTGACGCCTTTGACTCTGTACAGCATAAGTTCCTGCTGTTTGGGGGTCTCTTTTTCCCTAGGGCGTGGGTAGGTAGAGTGGCGTGGACATGCCAGAAAGAGAAGCAGACCCAGACTCCTGTACACCTGTGAGAAGCACACAGGCACACACAGGTGCACACACAGGCACACATGCACACACAAACACAGGCAGGCACATGGCCACACACACGTTCATATGCACACACAGACACATGTACGCATGCATGCTCACACAGACACACAACACACACACATGCGTATACACACAAACACAGGCACACATGCATGCACACATGTACATGCACACACATGCGTGCCCTCTTGTGCACAGGGCTTTTTCTACGCTCGTCCAGGCTGTGGGAAGCTGCCTGCAGTCTGTGTGCGAGCGAGCAACAGAAGAATCCCAAGACGTTGTCTTTCAGGGGCCTTTCAGTCAGGTCCAGAAAGCCTATTTCAGCAAAGAGACTGATTTTTAAGAAAATTTAGAAAAGTTTGCCCTTGATCTGCCCTGCCCCCTGCATCAGGCTTGCTGCTACACAGGGCGCCCCATGCTTCCTCTGAGGAACCCGAAGGGCTCCCGCCTGCCGGGCTGCTGTCTGCCAGCAGGAGGGCAGGGCAGGAGGGAGGTTTGGGCTCCCCTGCCCCTGTCCCCTGCACTCCTCCTTCCCCAGAGCTGATTGTGTGCTTGTTTGGTGGCCGCTCTGCAGCTCCCACCTTCACCCCCCAGCTGGGTCAGCAGCTCCCCCAGGCCAGGAAGGTGTTCAAATCTAGGTCCCTTCACCTCAAATACTAGCTGCCGAGGGAGCCTGCCAGTGCTCCCAGGGGTTCCTAGGGCAGGACTGTTCCTTTAATTCAGATTTTAAGCCTCATTTACTGGTGATTTAGTAGTGTAAACTCAGGCTATCCTGGGAGTGTCCTGGAGGGGGGGCTGCCTTGCTGGGGGTGCGATGGGTCCCAGAGGGGCAGTGATGAGGCCGAGCGGGAAGTTGGCCTGTCTTGAGGAGGGCGCACGGGTGGCCCAGCGTCGGGGGGGGGGGGTGGGGGTTTGGGGGGGCGGCTGTGGACGCCTCTTCTGCTGGACTAAGGACCTGCCGGACAGCGTCTTTAACAGTAAACTGGGTTCCTGCTTTCAGAAGTGATGCAAATTCGCAGACGCCTCACTGTGTCCTGTGTGACGGACAACTTCTTTGATTTCTCAGTGCTCGTTAAGATGCACAGCCCTTGAAAAGTCCCCTGTGCTCGCTAGGCCTCAGTTTCCACACCTTTCAAGGTGGAGTGGAACTGAACCTGGTCTGATCTCCATCCCACGCCTGACACTTCCCACACACGCAAATGTCTGTCGAATTAAGGCCAGCTTCGCAGTAAATCTAGGATGGAGTGAGAGCTTGACTGTCACACACGTCCTATACCCTCTGTCCCTTTCTCATGTCATGCAGAATTCCCAAATCTTATTGCATATTATGAAAGCAGACTGACCAGGTTTTGTAGATTGGTAAATTTCATAAGGAAAGAAAATTGGAAGCCTACAATAGGTAAAAGTTGATACTTGAAAAAACTATCTGGCAGTAAAAGTCAACTTTAGAAGTAAACTGTTAGCTGGTAATGATTTATCGTGGAAAACATTCAACAGGTATTTGAGTGCTTCTCGTTCCAGAACTGGGGCAAAAAGGTGAATGAAAAGGTCGCTGTAGCCCCTCCCTCCCTGCAGTGTGGCGTTGGGGGACTTGCCCGCCGACTGGGGGCCTGGCTGTTGCCACTGCCACCCACCCACCCACCCTCAGGGCTCTGGTCCGAGTCAGGTGGCTTCGTTCCTGCCTCAGCCTGCTGGGTCAGTCTTGCCAGGGAGTGGGCAGTGTGTGTGTAGAAATCCGTTAAAGTAACCTATTTGTGCCCTTTTTTAGGCAAAAGTAAAGAAGCAGAAATAAAGAGAATAAACAAGGAGCTGGCAAACATCAGATCAAAATTTAAAGGTGAGTGTGTGTAGCCCTTTCACGGACTGTTCTGTTGTGACATTTGTGTAATAGGGGCGTAAGCTTTTAGTATCGTCTTTTTTGTTCACTTCAAACCAAAGTTCTTAGTGCAGTCACTGTCATGGCTGTGTTAGAATTTCAGGGTGTTTCCAGTCAGCCGTTGGTTATTCTTGAGCTGTTGGATGATTTGTGTAGAACTGATCCGATGGCGTGGCCCCTTGGACCTGGTCTGTGCCCGGGACTGGGGGGACCTGACTGAGAGCAGTGACTCCATTTGTGGGCACAGCCCTCAGGAGCGGTGTGCGCACCAGACCCCACACATGAAGGCTTCAAGTAGGGACCTCACGTAAAGGGAGCCCTACCTGAGGCCGCCCGATGTGTGTCTGAAGTCTTACGGGGCAACGTGGGCCCCCGCGGTGAAACGTCTTCTGCCATGTGAGTCCACGCGGGAGCCGGCGTGGATGGCGGTACACCTTCCCCGAGCACCCTCATTCTGAAGAACTGTGAAGAGCAGAGTTCCAGTGTAGGACATGCTGTGAAAGGCCCGCTCATTCTTTAGGCCTGAGCTTTTCAGTTCATTTTCACAGGTTTGAAGTCTGAGCAGACTTTAGTGAGTGGCTAAAATTGCCCAGGAACAGTGAGTAGAGCAGAGGGCTGGGACTGGCCCCTGAGGGACCCTGAGGACAGGAAGATAGGGTCACTTGGTGGTGACTCCCCTGTTACCAGGTAATGCAGAACCTAGTGGGGTTTGCGTAGCTACTGATGGGTGTGCTCCGCTGACCCCAGGGGACGTGCTGTGCTGTAGTACGTTCAGCCAGGCCCAAGGACGTTCGGAAGGTCTGTGACACTCCCGGAGGTTTATGTGAAATGCTTTGCTTACATGCATACATACATACACACATGCATGCATGCATACATACATACATGCATGCATGCATACATACATATATATATTTTGGGGGGATGTCTATAACTTTCATTGCTTTAAAATGTTTTATTTATCTTTTTTTATTAACACTTTGTTTTTTCAGAGCAGTTTACGTTCACAGCAAAATTGAGAGGCGGATACAGAAATTTCCTGTATGTACCTGGCCCCCACACACCACCGTCTTCCCACTACTGATGTAACCGCCTGTTACAATCAGGCACTGGCACTGACATGTCATTGTCATCCAGATCTGTAGTTCACATCAGGGTTCATCTGGGCGTTGTATCTTCTGTGGGTTTTGACAAACACACAGTGACATGCATTCACCATCACGGTGTCGACAACCACTGCTCTCTACTGTCTCCACGTCGTTTTGTCTTTTCCGGAACGTCATAGAATAGGTACCATGCTGCATGCTGTATGTTCAGATGGGCTTCTTTCACTTAGCAATAAGTTTTGTAGGTTTCTCCATGGATATTCATGGCTTCAGAGCTCATTTCTCTTTAGGTCTGAATACGATTCCACTGTCTGGACGTCCCACAGTTTATCCATCACCTACTGAAGGATATCCTGGTGACTTCTGAGTTTAGGCAGTTATGAACAAAGCTGCTGTAAACACCCGTGTGCAGGTTTGTGTGTGGACGTAAGTTTTCAGCTCGTTTGGGTAAATACGAAGGAGCACAATTGCTGGGCCGCATGGTGAGAGTGTGTTTGGTTTTGTAAGAAGTCGCCACCCTGTTCTCCAAAGTGGGTGCCGCCTGTACCACCTGCACCCCTCCCTTCCACCACGTGGTGGGAGTTGCAAGGGCTCCACGTCCTCCCGGCACTTGGTGTCACCGGGGCTCCAGGTTGTGGCCGTTCCAGTAGGTGTGCGCTGCTCCCTCGCTGATGTTTTAATTGCATCTCCCTGATGACACATGCTGTGCAGCACCTGTTATGTGCTCACTGACCGTCTGTGCGTCCACTGGTGAGGAGTCCATAACTTCCACTGCTTCTCAAAGGGAGGGAGTATCAGATGGTGCTGAGCAGTGAGGTTCCCTAACTACCCCCAGATTATAACCCTGCTTTGGTGCTTAGTAGCTGTGTCACCTTGTTTCTGTGTCTCTCTTCTGAGCTGTAAAGTGGGACACTGATTATCTCGGGGGGGGGGTTGTCCGTGAAGCGGACCCTGAGCTGGGATCGGAGGACAAAGATTATTAGAGAGTAACACCAGTGAAAAGTCCAGGGAGCAGGCAGGGTGAGATGGGGCGGCAGGGTGGCATCGCAGGGAGCTGAGGGTCTGCCAGGCGTCACTAGCCCACAGGGTGCTTTGGAGCAGAGATCGCCATTTGGGTGGGGACGGCTGGGCTCTTGTGCCACACCCTCACTTAGCTGTGGCTGGTAAGCAGGAAGGCAGCGCGTGACAGTGAACCTTGTCAGCCTGCCTCACTCTTGGCAGCTGTGGGCCTTTACTGAAGGGCAGGGCGTGTCTGGGCACTAGTTTTGCCCACATGCGGAAATACGTATAAATTCCTGCACAGACCCTGAGTATCACATCAGTGTGAATCCCGTTGCTGTTACAGAAAGTTCCCGGCCCTCCAGTGGTAGGTCTGCAGCTGCCTGGGTGTTTGGGGACAAGCGAGACGTGTGCTCCCTCCGCCTACATGCCTGTCTGAGGTGGGCTGTCGTAGCAGGGAAGGATGGTCCCGCTTCTCTGTCAACCAGTTGGTATTACTGAGCACAGTATGACCTGAATAGCAGCAGATAAGAGAAAACCTGCTGGTTGTGTGCAGAAAAGTGTGCTCTGGGGCCTTCCGGCTCCACGTCCGGCAGATGAGATCGTTTAGACCCGTGCTGTCCAGTGAAATACAGGGCAAAGCACAAATGCAGACACACGTAACTCTAAGTTTTCTAGTGATCATATTAAAGAAAAAGTAAAATGAGGCAAATGAAGTGAATTTTAACACATTGTATTTACCCCGGTATACCTAAACTAGCATCACAACATGTAATCAGAAGAAACAGAAAAAACATGTTTTGACATTTCCCACATCCAGTCTTTGGAGTCTGGTGTGCTTTGCGCTTGGCACACACACGCACTCTGCACCAGCCACATTCCCAGGGCTCAGAAGTGCCTGTGGCTACTGTGCAGATTTAGACCAACCCTCTAACTGAAGACAACTTAGAGACCTCGTAGTAAGAGAAATGTCGACTGTGTGGTCACGTAACAAGGAGACGATTACTGGGCCTTGTCGAGAGGCTTAGCACCATGGGAGCGGGCGCAGCCCCGGCTGCTTGCTGACCTGGAGAGTCTGGGGGAGTCTCCAGTCAGGTGCTTATGCCCTCCAGGGGAGTTGGGCAGGATCTGGAGACTTCGCTGGTTGTCACACCGGGAGCTGCTGCCATCTAGTGGGGGAGGCGGCTCAACACCCGACTGCAGGCTGGTCCCCCGCTGAGAATTACCGCCCGACCTGTCAGTGGTGACGCTGACGGAGGAGAGTTGAAGGCCAGAGCCCACCCAGAGCAGAGACACCTTCCGCTTTGAACTGAGACCCCAGAGGCAGTGCCCTCAGGGCAGGAGTGAGCTGGAGGTGAGCCAGTCCTGTCACACTGTCAGCCGGCCTTCGAACACCTGCATGCTCCACAGAACCTCCAGCCTTAAACTGGGACGAAGGAAGGAAAACAGTTGTGTCTGGAGGGAGGAATGTGGGGGCTGCAGGTGGTCCCTCCAGTAGCCTCCCAGACGTGGTGACCAGCACGCACAGAATCGGGACGTCTTGACCGGGAACCTGCAGACACAGGATCACAGACCTCCGGGACCAGCTTCAGGTTACAGCAAACAGCAAGGTTTCTGTTCTCAAAGAAGTAATAGACAAACCTGAACATTTCAGCAGCAAACTTGGAAAGTGTGGAAAGTGACATAGCGGATTTTGAAATAAGACCAAATGGAAATTCTAAAAGTGAGACATGCACCAACCTCCAAGCAGAGCTCAGTGAATGGGTTGACGACAGACATAGTTGAAGAGAGAATTAGTGTTCTGAAAGACGTATGAGAGAAACCTGTCCGGACCAGCTCTCCTGGTTTCCTTTTATGTCCTTGTCAGCCTGTGCTGTGGTCTCATGTGTCCCCAACGCTGCTCAGCCTGGTGGCATCCTGCCTCCCTGGAACAGCCCCGGGGCACGGGCCTTCAAGAAGTGCAGGGGCGCCGGGGGCACACACACAGGGTGCCTTTGTGGTTTGTGGCCAGCTTTTCCTCCTGTCTTCTCCTTTGATCTGTATGGCAAGCCAGGGACATGGGTGCCCATTTACAGCTCAGAAAAGCCTCAATGTCACACTCTGAAATGACTGCAGTTAAAAAACAAGTCTAGCCCAGTATTGAAAGGAACGTTTTGAGAACTGCCTCTGGTCCGGTCAGGATTGAGACAGCACACAGTGGGTAAAGGGAGGTTTGCTGTAAAGAGTACTGAGCTCTGATAGGGTGACTGGAAGACCTAGGGAGATAGCCTGGCCTCCAGGGCTGAAGGAGAACCCCCTCCCCGCCCAGGACGATTGGGAGGCCCCCCTGGGAGCAACGGGGTAGCTCAGCCTAGCAGAGAGCAGAGCCGGTGGCTGGTTTGGCCAGCAGTCCTGGGCACAGGGCGGGACCTTCCTGTGGGCATTCCGGCTGCTGGTGTGGACAGGAGCTCATCTGTGCTCGGGTCTTGTGGACAGGGCTGTGGGAAGGTTATGACCAGGGTGGTCGAGGGGTCCCTGGGACGCACGGCTCCTGTGCTCACCCCTTTGCAGGATGGCTCCTTCCTGCAGCCGTGTCTCTCCAGCACCTCTACCGAGACTGGAGCAGTGTTGTGGAGGGCATCTGCCCTGGGCCCGAGCGAGCACCCAGGAGGCGCCTTTGGAGCTGACCAGTGGCCCTCGGACCCTCTGTGTCCTGGCGGAGAGGTTTGCAGTTGGGAGCCAGCTTGGGCTCCTGCAGAATGAAGAGCCAGGCGCAGCAGTGCCCACCTGTGGAGGTCGGCAGGAGGCTGGGCTCCCGGTACACACCCCGGCCTGGGCCTAGCTCGTGAGGTGGGCGGGGCCAGGTGCTGGGCGTGTGGGGTGGATGCAGGTGGAGCCCGCTGGCACACATTCTGGTTGGAGACGAGCAGTGAGGAGCAGTGAGCGTCTGGGCCTGGTGGGGTGAGCGGGCCTTTGTTCCCAAGGCCTCGCCCTGAGCTATACACAGCCCCTGGCATCTCCCTCCTTGCCCGGATGAAGGTGCCCTCGGAGCATATGAGGGTGTCCGAGGCAGGATGCGTTAGATGTCGCTCTCCAGCTCAGAGGTGACCCTGCCCCTTGGTCTACAGCCCTGGGGCGGCTGCTGCTGAGAGGCCAGGTCTGGGGGGGTCTGATGGTTGGGTCACCGTGAACGGCAGCTGGCGGCCAGCGCTCCCAGACCAAGCCAGAGCCCCTCAGCCCCACGACCCCCAGCCTGCCCTGCATACATCTGGGGCAGCCCTGCGCCCCCCTCCAGTCAGGCTCCGCCCCTTCCCGACTGACCAGAAGCAGCACTGGGGCCCGAGCTGCGTTTGGGTGCGCTGGACGGACAGGAAAATCTTTCTACTGTGGCAGCAGTGTCACCGTAAGGCCACCGCTCTTTCTGGGTGTCACGTCTCCAGTCTGCCAGCTTGCCAGCGGTTGACTCTGTGGAATATTTCGCACTTCTCAGATGACACAGAACTTCCAGTGTTTAGAATGGTGGTCCTTTTAAAATGGTTCTTTGTATTCTGCCTGCGGGGCACGTTTGGGATCTGCTGTGACCTCCAGTGAAGTGTGAGCACGGTGCAGAGATGGAGTGCTTCTGATTCTGTGTGTAGTTCTGGGGGGCGTGATTTGTCCTAACACTGGTGTTTGTATACAAACAGGAGATTGTGTAGAGTACGTTTATCTGCCGAAATTAAGCAGCTTATTTAGGACATCGCAGTGCTGGCCTGAGGCAGGGCTGGCTCCAGGAGCCCTGGGGGGATTGAGGCAGGTGGCCATGCGACCCTCGGCCCCTGCCCGACGGCGCCTGCCCAGGGCTGTGCTGGGGGATGCCGCCCCTGCTGCCAGGCATCTGCTTTCTCTTTTTAGGGAGGCCAGCCTGGGCTCTGCTGCTCCCCACGCAGTCTCGAGAGGCCGCTTGTGCTAGTAGTGTCTGCTGTGTGTCTGGCCGGCCCCACCGCCCCTCTGCCAGAGGCCGGCTCCCACGTCTTGTTTCTGCTGATTGAGCTCCTGGCTTTCCCTTCTCCTAGGTGACAAGGCTCTTGATGGCTATAGTAAAAAGAAATACGTCTGCAAGTTGCTCTTCATCTTTCTCCTGGGCCACGACATTGACTTTGGGCACATGGAGGCGGTGAACCTGCTGAGCTCCAACAGATACACGGAGAAGCAGATCGTGAGTGGGGCTGGGGCTGCGCGGGGCGTGGGTGGGGGGCGGGGGCGGGATGTGTCCAAGAAGGGCTCTCCAGGCGGCAGTGATGCTATGGAAGGGGCTCTCTTCCCAGGGGAAGGTCCTGATCAGCTGCTCATTTCTTTACAACTTCTACCTTCTGAGAAGGTCCTGTGGGGTTCGATGGGAGCTGTACGTGCCCAGCTTCCATGTGACGGCCTCAGGTGTGAGGTCTGCCTCAGGGACGGGTCCCCTCAGCACCTTGCTAGCACTCTTCATGAATCAGTTTACCAGGGCCCCTTGTACAACTTTGTTTCTGAAATGGGCTCCAACCCACATGGTTTCGGAGCCGAAGCTGCAGGTGGGCGGCCTCGCACTGCCCCCCTCCCCGCTCCCCATACCTTCCTAGAGGGCACTGACAAGGCCCTGAAGCCCTCTCATCTCAGGCTTTGTGGTTTTAGCCCTGTGTCCTCTGGGTGTAACATTGTTTCTGTATGTTTTCTCCAGTGTCACACAATAACATTTTCCTCTATTTGTCCAAAAATGTAACTTACGGAAGGTAAAAAGTTATCCTAGATGCCCCAGGAATTTTGTTAAGTATTGGTATTTACTCAGCAAGAATTTGTTGAGTGTTTGCCATGGACCAAGCAGTGTGCTGCGGGGACCCTGGGGACACAGTGACCAAAACAGTGTGGGCCCTGCTCTTTCCCAGAGGGGAGGTTTGCATCAGAAGGCTGTGGCCAGTGCCCAGGGAAGGAGGCGTGCAGAGCCCTCTGGGACCCTGAGAAAGGGGGTGGCTGGTGCGGAGGGCTCCTTAGGGAGGGCGTCCTGCTGAGGCTGAAGGATGAGTTAATGGGCTGAGAGTGGACAGAGCATGTGGCACCCAGCCATGGCACACATGGGGGGCACGGGGGGCAACTGGAGGGGCTGCGGCGGCTCATGGCGGCCTTTCTCCTGAGACCGACAGGAAGCTGGGCAGCAGGTTCATCAACGTGGTCAGTGGTCAGATGAGTGTTGAGAAATCACTGCCCCCTGCATGGTGAGCGGGTGACACAGGCTGGACTTTGGCCTGGGTGCCGAGGGGAAGCTGGGGCACAGAGAGAGAGTCATTCAAGAGCTGGGATTCTGGAAATCACCAGTTTATGTTAGCAGGCAAGGCAAGCCCCTTCCCCTCTGTCCAGATAGGCACGTTGAGGTTTCTGAGACATGTCACAGCCTATAGAGGAGTGGGCCTGGGAAGAGGACCGAGGTGTCCGATTCCCGTGGGGACCTCTGATTAAGTGCCTTTGGGTCCCTCCCACAGGACGTTCCCACAGCAGAGTTAGAAGCAGAGGCTCTGTTTGTGTACCGGGATGGGCGCTTTCTCCACAATGCGGATGAGCCTGCTGTGGCACGAGTCTTAGGGCCACCCTGGGAGCGGGTTGGGAAGCTGCTCCAGGCTCGCTGGAGGCTGGCGTGTCTGTGTGGGTGTTCGCCGGGCCCATGTGGGCTGGGCTGCTCAGGACCTTTCTGTCTTGTCTTTCCGGCCCAGGGGTACCTGTTCATTTCCGTGCTGGTGAACTCCAATAGCGAGCTCATCCGGCTCATCAACAACGCCATCAAGAACGACCTGGCCAGCCGCAACCCCACCTTCATGGGCCTGGCCCTGCACTGCATCGCCAACGTGGGCAGCCGGGAGATGGCCGAGGCCTTCGCTGGGGAGATCCCCAAAGTCCTGGTAGCTGGGTATGTGTCCTGGGATTCGCTGACAGGTGTCAAACGTGGGACTGCTTACAGAGCTGATAGAAGGAGTCAGTCTCCCCATGTTACGGAGTGGGGGACACGCTACGGTCAGCCGTCAGGTGAAGTCCAGTCAGGCCTGCCCGCCCCTCGTGCCTGAGATTTTAAAGTAGATTAAAGAAGAAGCTGAACCCTGCCGACCCCAACTAATCCAAGCCGGGGCTTCAGCCTCACACAGGCCACGGGAGAAGGATACAGTCATCCTGGACGTGGCCCAGCGCCCTCCTTGCCCTTTCCCTAAACATTACTGAGGAAAAGGTCACATGCCCGATTTTGAGAATTCTAAGTACTCCGCTGCCGCCTCCTTGAATGTGGAGAGCCATGCGTGGGGCCCAGCAGGGGCTGTGGGAGTGCTGAGAGCGGGCAGGGCCGTCCTGGGCCCTCGTGTTTCAGAACACTCCGCTGAGCTAGGCTGCTCTCCCGGAGCGCAGGCCCGGGCAACGCTCCTGGCTGACAGAGCCCAGCCCAGGGCCCTTCATCAACACGCCGGGGACCACGTCCTCCAGGACGATCGGCAAGGAGCGGATGCAGCAGCGCGCCGCTCCTCTGGCCATGGGAGGGGGACCGGCCCTCGCCCAGCAGTGGAGAGGGCTGAGCGTGTCAGAAAACGCCTTCGCCGCATCCGAGCAGGCCGCGCCTGACCCGCCTTTCTCAAAGGGGGGTGTTGCCAATGGACCTTGGGAAGTTCTCAGCACGTTCGGTTGTCACCACGGAGGGTGTTCTGCCGGCATCTCGCGGGTGGAGACCAGGGACGCTGTTACACGTCCTGCAGCGCACCTGACCAGCTACACGACTGAGGGACTGGCCTCCTGTGTTCGTGTGCTATGGGGAGGAGCCCTGGGCTGCACTGAGCACGCGTGCAATCCCTGGAGGAGCGTCACAGGAGCCTCACACCAGAGGCCGATGGAGAGGCCTGGCTGGGGGAGACCGCAGAGCAGCCTGATGGGTACCAGAGGCTGGGACGCGCAGCTCAGACATGGCAGATGGCGGCAGCTCGGGCGGGGGGGTGGGCCGCAGTGCTGGGGAAGTGAGTGGGGAGCTGGGACGACCCCGTCACACCTGCGGGTCACTTAGACATGGCAGAGGGCATAGTGGGTGCCCTGAGAATAAGGAGCCCAGAGGGAAGGAGGATTGAGATGCTCTGAGTGCACTGGGGGGGAGGGCTGGAGAGCAGACAGGTGCGGAGGATGCGGGCCCTCCTCCCCCGCCAGCTGCTCAGGCCTAACCAGGCCTTCCTCTCCTCCTCCTCCCATCCTGGCCCCGCCTTCGGAAGACACGTGCCCTGGGCTCTGAGGTCTTTGCTGCGGCTGTGGCTTTGTTCCCGGCATCTCGAGCATTGCCTGGAACAGTAGGTGACTAGTATCTGTTGGATGAATGAGAAGTAACACAGACAGAGGTAATCTCTGAAAAGTATTCAGAGGACGATTCAGGAACATTCCTTGAAGTAAGCCGCATGTGTAAAAGGGTGCACTTGACACGCAGCCTGGACAAGTGTGGATGTGGAAGGACAAGCGGGAAGCCCAGCGGTGTCTCCCGTGAGGGGCCTGCTGAGCCGGCCTGCCCGCCCACCCGGGGAGGCTCCTACTGCACCCCCCTCAGCCCTCCGGGGACCGACACCAGCTGACAGATGACTCAGTGCCGAGGGGGTAGGTGCCCGAGGCTGGAGGGATGGCGGGCACAGAGGGGCATCATTGGAGCTGAGTTCCTGGGCCTCAGCTCCGACAGGACTGAAACCAAGTCGGCAGCCATTTCCCTCTGTCCCCACTGGTGTCGTGTCGTATACTGCATTTCCCTCTGTTTCTCGAATGTTCTTACTGAAAGTGGCTGTCTACTGCCAGCACCAGAGTGGTGTGGGAACGCTGGGCAGGTGGTCCTCTTGAGTCAGTCAGGCCTTGTCATTGCAAACGTGGAGACAAGCTGGCTACTTCAGGCCAGAGCCATGTGTCACGAGTCCAGTGGGTGGCACAGCCGGTAGGCACACACGGTGGCCTCATCAGCCCACCCCCACAGAAGGAAGCTCGGTCAAGAGGGCGCTGGTTCTGCCACAAGGCCTGCAGGACTGGCTGTCCCACCGTCCCTGGTGAGGATGGCACGGGCCAGAGAGAGGGGCCAGGGTCCACTTCTGTCCCCAGGAGTTGGCGTCCAGCAGAGAGCTTTCACTGAAGTGATTTTCCTTTGGATTAGAATAGGGGGTGGTTTGGCGGTCCCTTGTGTTGCCTTAGACTCATTTGGAATTAAAAAAGCCCAAGGGGAGGTAAAACCCTTGTCTTGCCTCCAGAAGGAAGCAGAGCCCCCATTGGTTTGCAGTGGCCGACGAGTCTTTTTTTGGACGTGTTCTGACAGCCTGCACTCGCGTGTCCTGTGTTGTGGGAGGAGGGGGTACACAGCTATGGGCACACACTGCCCTCAGCCAACACGACCTCCACAACAGAAAGCCCCCTCGGGCTCCCCAGCCCAGAAGCACGGCTTGTCACAGCCAGTCCCTCGGAGAGGTGACGCCAAGAGAGCCGCGGCCCTGTTTCTCCGTGCTGGGGGCACGCGGGGTGGGCGTCTGATGGTTTTGGAGGCGGGGAGGAAATCTCCAGGGTAAAAAACAAACAAAAAAAGACTGTAATTCAAACAATGAAGGAAGAACGCTAGTTGATTATACCCACACAGCCCAGGTCGTATGCAGCAGTCACGGAGGTCCTAGAACCGGCACTTTTGGAGACGCGGTGAGAGGCTTTTGCCATGGGACCCTTTCCTGTGGTTGTGTTTGACGTGAAGTCCCTGAGGTAGTTCTTTGGAGCAGACATCGTCAGTCACTGTGGGACGCAGTCCACACGGAGACCCCTCGCAGGAGGTGGCAGCGTGCAAGCGCACGCTGAGCTGTCAGAGCCTCTTACTCTGCGTGTTACTCTGGTCTCCCAGTTTCTCGGGGGTGGCTTCAGGCCGTGCTGGGCTTGTTGGGCCCCGAGGGGTGCTGGCCGTGCTGTTGAGTGACTGCTGGCCTCTGTTTTTCAGAGACACCATGGACAGCGTGAAGCAGAGCGCGGCCCTGTGTCTGCTGCGTCTGTACCGGACGTGTCCCGATCTCGTCCCCATGGGCGATTGGACATCGCGTGTGGTGCACCTCCTCAATGACCAGCACTTGGTAAGTGCCTTTGGACAATAGTCCACCCTCGCCCACCGCGTAGCCTCTGTAGGAACAGCCACTGGGGCAGCCGCTCAGGGTGGTTTCTTGTGCCCTTGGAGTCTGTGCACCCTTCCGGGGGGACAAAGACAGGGTCTCTGGTTCCCCCTGCAGTCAGTGAGGCGTCGGTGTTGGTGGGCCTCCTGCAAACCAGCCACACAGACCAACAAGACCAAGGTCACGTCCACGTGGTGGGCCTGTCTGTGCCTCCTGCAGGGCTGGGATGGGGGCGTCCTGTCATCCCACCTATGCTCTGGTCTGCACAGCCATTCGTCAGCCAGGCCCGACTGTCCTCGCCATGTTGTGGACAAACATAGGGAGGTATAGAGTGTCCACACAGGAGGGGGCCCGTGGGGTCGTGACACTGGGAGGTGGGGTCGCATTGGAGCAAGGGCTGAACAGAGGCCTTGTCCAGCCTGAATTCTGTTGTTTAAATCAGAGAATCAGACTTCAACACAAACAAATTTTCTTGCTGGGTAGAGAGAGGTGTGAGTGTGTTAGCTGCTTACTATAATACATTTTTCCCAGAAGAGAAATTACCTTAAAAACTGTATTAAAAATAATTGAGGGTCACGTAGAAATTCACAGGTGAGAGCTTGTGTTGGTGTGCTGGCTGTGGCATGACAGCCCCGTGAGCTGTCTCCCCTCAGTCCCCAGGCTTACTGGGAAGGCTTTGTCTGCACACGGCAGTCCTTCCTCAGAGTGGAGCTGGGCGTCCGCAGGCTGCGTTGCAGGCTAGAGGATGGGGAACGCTGCTGCCACATGCCGGTCATGCACACGGGGTCATGCTGGGTCACACTCGGTCTGTTCAGGGTCAGACTCCCCTGTGGAGTTGGGAAGCGGTGCCGGAGGCCGGGTGGCTTCAGGTCACAAGCTGCCCATTGAGTGGACCCCATGAGCAGCGGGGCTTTGCCCAGTTTTGCAAATGTGGAAACTGAGGCTCAGTGAGATTAAATAGCTTCACAGAGATCCAGGCTCGAACCAGGAGTTGACCAAGGTGGCAGGGCTGGTGTCTGCGGCCGGCTGCTGTTCCAGAACCCAGGTGCTGCGTGAACGAGGCAGAGGGAGGCGGGGCGTGGGGTGGGCGGCGTCTGGCTTCCTCTGTACACAGTGCTGTCTCCGGACAGCCTTTGTGCAAGTTTGGGGATTTCTGGTCCGCGTTGTCCTCACTGCTGCCTGTGGGGAAGCTCCTCCAGCCCCACAGCTGACAGATGCCTGGGCCTTCGGCCGTGCACACCTTCGCCTAGCGCTGGAGGACCCTGGGGGCCTGCGGGCACTGTCTGTGTCCTGTGTCAGTCAGAGCAGGTCGCTGCAATGCCACTGGTGGGCCGGCATGGGCTAGGACGGAGCGAGCGTGTGGTGGCCCCAACCTTGTCCTTACACTGCCCTTCCTGGAGGCTCCTCAGGGCCACGGGGACAGGGAGAATCTGTGCTTGGTAGCTGATCAGCCCAACTAAGTCCTGTCGACAGAGTGCTCGTGCAGTCCCCCGGAGCCTTCTTGGCCAACCCGGCCAGGCCCCACACACTAGGACGCTGGCAGGGTCCGTGTGGTACAAGGACTGAGTGTGGTAAAGCCCTCTGTTTGGCGTGGGGAGTCTGTTGGCACTGATAGTAAGGCAGTAAGAGCTGGCCTCGCGTACGGCTTTCACACTCTACTAGGAAGCTGAGGGAGCAGCCCAGCGCTGCTCAGATGAGGTCAGACCTCCAAAAGCGTCGGGGGCCCATCGCCGTGGACCTGAGGTAGCCTGGGGGCTGCCCGTTTGTTCCTCTCAGTTTAAAGCTGTATTGGGAAGGTGGGTTTAAAATGAGAGGTCAGCTTCAAGTATTGTGGCTGCAATGGAAAGGCATCGCATCTTTCTTCCAGGGTGTGGTGACTGCCGCCACCAGTCTCATCACCACCTTGGCCCAGAAGAACCCAGAGGACTTTAAAACCTCCGTGTCTCTGGCCGTGTCCAGAGTCAGCAGAGTAAGTCTGTCAGTGGGAATGGGCTTGGGTGGGTTTTGGTCTTAGTTATTTTACGTCATTAACATGTTAGTTTATGTTTTGGAATGCAAGATATTTGGCCCAGTTTGTAAATTCTAGAGTGAAAACTTGGTTAGTAACCAGTTGGCCTTTGTTTTCAACCTTGTCAGTACAGATATGTCCCGTTAGTGAGGGAAGGTGCAGAGCTCTCGGCTGTCACCCACCTGGCAGGGTGGGGTGTGCGGTGCCCCACGGGGTGCACAGGTACCCAGAGGGGCGCACAGTGCCCGTGGGGCAGCCTGGGAGCCTCCCCACAGCAGGGAGCCCTGGTCCTCACTGCCCTTCCCGTCACTGCCGAGCATGCACCCCGAACCGTCCTTCAGCTTTGAGTGTGTTTTGAATTTTCTATAAATGGATCAAACACCATATATTCTTTTGTGTTTGACGTGGTTTGCTTCACATTATGAAATTATCATATGTGTTGCGTTTCATTCCTTTTTGAGGCTGCGTAGAATTTGTGTGAATATACCAGTCACCTTCCTGAATGCACTCACTTATGACTTAAAGTGTCACCTGGGAGCTTCGTAGGCAGAAGCTACTTTGACTCCCTGACACAGTAGACGGGGGAAGGCACCGGGGCTGTGTGTTAGTGGGAATGTCATGTCTTGGGGACTGTCCTGTGTTCAGAAGGTTGGTGGAGTGTCTGCTCTCTGCCAGGCTCCTCTTTGGAACCGTGAGTGAAGGAAGCGTGCCCTCTGGCCTCGGGGAGTTCATGGCAGGGTCTGTGCTCCGGGACCTTGTTGGTGCGGCCTGGGGTCAGAACTCTAGCTTCTCCCTTCCGAGGGCCCAGAGGTCTCCCTTTTGTGTTGCACTTGCTCTCCGATCCACACAGGAAAGACTGCGTTCCGTAGGTGCCGTGGGCTTCTGGACCGAGAGTCAGCGATGTGGGCTATGCTGAGTGTGAGGCTGGCGCAGCTGTGCCCCTTTACTGCTGATGTGCGGACAAGTGGAGTCAGCACTCTTAGGACATTGAGCGAAACCAGGTTTCCAGTTAGTCCGTGACCTGCAGGACCAGTGCCAGTGTGGAGCCTCTCTTGGGGACGCCTGTTTGCAGCGTCTCATCACCTGTGTTGTTTTCCAGATTGTGACGTCTGCGTCCACAGACCTGCAGGATTACACTTACTATTTCGTTCCCGCTCCCTGGCTGTCAGTCAAACTTCTGCGGTTGCTACAGTGCTACCCACCCCCAGGTAACAGCCACGCAGCACGGACCCCTGGGAGGGGGCTCACCTCCGCCTCGTGGGGCCGGTTCCGTCTTTCGTTTGTTACCGTTCAGAGTCCTCACTAGTGCTTGTTCTTGTTCTCTGGATCCTTCTGGGACGCTGCCAGGTATCTTGGCTTTCCCAGAGCAGCTAGTGGAGAACTCTCAGTTTTGTTACATGGAGGATTCCCTCTGCTTTTACACAGTGTCAGATCTGTGAGGTTTTTGAAACAGTCTTCTGAAGTAAAACTTGCAACGGTTAGAAATTGTGTATCCTCTTGTTAACCCGTGAACCCTTCACGTGCCATCAAGGGTGTTATTGTGTCCGTCCGTCATCTAAAACGTCATTGATTTGATTAGTACCGTAGGTATCTAGAAATAGAATTTCTTGGTTGAAGAATATACAGGAAAATCGTTAGATAATTTCCAGTGTCTTCTACAAAGATTGCTTTGTTGTTGTAACCTTTACATTTAAATCTAACTTGTTTTGATACAGGGTATTTCTTTGTTAATTTCAAGTAACTCCATACTAAGTACCTTTTATGTTAAAGTATGAATGACACACCCTTGTGGGGAGGTGAGGGCACCTGGCCCACTTCCTGGCGGTAGTTCTTCCGTGGCACTGGCTGATGCCGTCACTTTCCTTCTGCGATCGGGGACAGGCGTGGACTCAGACCCTCCCCACTTGCCCATGGTGTGAATTTCATCGTCCTTGACTTTCTTTTGTTGTGAACTTTCTCGACTGCTTCTGATGTGGTGGAGTTTGAGCACCTGCACCCCTCTCACTCTTGTGCCTCTGGGCTCAGGTCTCTCGGGGCTTCTCGGGGGCTCTGCTCTCCGTCCCTGCTCGTGGCTCGAAGGACGCCATCTCTCTGGCACGGCTGGTTTTACAGAGCCCTGCGTGTGGTGGTGATTTTGGTAGATACATTGTACAAGTTGTTTCTGAAGTTCTGGTGCTTTTCCTTATTCTTTTTTGTCCATTGTTTCTTCTGGTTTGAGTAGAACTTAAAATTTTTCTTCTCCTTTTATTGCTTCTTATCACATTTTCTTTACTTCTTCTGGTAATAGCAGGGGAGAAAACTATTTTGCCCCTTTTTCCTCTGACTTTTTTAATAACATGTTTTGTCCGTGTGTCTGAGCCTTTGTTTTCTCGATATCCATAATCTCTATCTCAGTAAAGTATTGTGTGTGCTATTTCCTTAAAATGTGTGTGTAGTTACTCTGGCTGTTATATCCTCTTGTTTTAAATGGCTGGACGATTTGAACGGTGGTACGTAGCCCCCGCCTTCTCCCAGTGTGACGTGACTTGATGCTCAGGCCCCAGGCGTGCAGCTGGGAGGGCAAGGTGGGCTGGGAGCCGGCCCGATGGCTTTCTGTCCTGCCCAGAAGACCCTGCTGTGCGAGGCCGCCTGACTGAGTGCCTGGAGACGATTCTGAACAAGGCCCAGGAGCCGCCGAAGTCCAAGAAGGTGCAGCATTCCAACGCCAAGAACGCCGTGCTCTTTGAGGCAATCAGCCTCATCATTCACCACGACAGGTGAGCGGCGAGGCAGGCGGCGCCCCCACTGACCGTTCTTCCCCAAAACTCATCTGAACACGGGGTCCTCAGAACATAGGCCCACGTGCTTCCTCGCTGGCACTGGCCTGGCGCCGAGCTGGTGTCCCCCCACCTGCAGGCCCTGCCGCGCGGCCTGTTACCCCTTCCTGGCCCCTTTTCTTGGCCCTCCTCTGACACTGCACGCTGGTGGTCTGGCCTAAGAACCACCAGTGTTTCCTTTGCCGTGTGCGGTGTCACCTCCCCCAGGGGGCCTCTCCTGTTCTCCTGAGCAGCCCCCTACTGACCGTACAAGAAGGACGGCTGTGCGCCTGTCTGCACATGTGTCTCCATTAGCTTTCCTGTGGCACCAAGCGGCCTCCAGGTCGGTCCCAGGTTGTTCCGGAGGCGATGGAGACGGCCGTGTGTGTCAGTACAGCAGAGAGACCGACAGACCCCTGAACGGCAGGACAGTCTGCTTTTCTGCCATCTGTGCAGCCGCCTGGGGTCCCTCTGAGGGCCGTGCGGTGCGGCCCAAGGGAGCGTGGGCTGCGGCAGACGCACTCAGCCAGGCGTCCCCTCAGCTGTGTCACAGATGTGCTTTCCTGTGACAAAACTCAGTCTGAGGAAGACTTCAAACAGAATTTTCGGTATGAGAGGCCACCTTTGTGTCTTTATTAAACGTATTTAAAGAGCAGTGCAGTCACGAGGACAGAGTAATCAACGAGTAGAGATTAACGAGATTTCCTGGTAACTGGTACTTAGCTGTTCACTCACCTCTTTTACACCTGTGTCTTCACCGTATTCCTGCCGAGTCCTCATGGCCGGGGCTCTGCGTCAGCCGTTTCCCGGGCTGCTGGCCTCTGGCTGAGCCCACATTCCTGGCCATCACCTGATGGGGGCTTGAGCCTTACAGTGTGAGCTCGGGCCACAGAAAGGCGCCCCTGGCATCGGCAGCTTTTTGGAGTTGGTGGCACCTCCAGACAGGTCGGAAAAGCCCCGGCAGCTCCATGGGTTCACTGCAGTCACTGACCTAAGAGCTACGGCTCTTGGAGGCTCTGAAGTCTTTGCTTCAGCGTGTGGTTGCCATGTCCCCACCCTTCCCGTCCCTGCAGTGAGCCAAACCTGCTCGTCCGCGCCTGTAACCAGCTGGGCCAGTTCCTGCAGCACCGGGAGACCAACCTGCGCTACCTGGCCCTGGAGAGCATGTGCACACTGGCCAGCTCCGAGTTCTCCCATGAGGCCGTGAAGACGCACATTGAGACGGTCATCAACGCTCTGAAGGCGAGTCTGCATGGGGCCATGGGCGTGGGCGCGGGCACCTGTCACTCCTGGGGGTGTAGCAGTGGGACACGGCTGCAGGTGCAGCTCCAGCTGTGTGCTGTGTTCCCTGCCTGAGAGGCGGCTGTTGCAACGTGTCACATCTAACACGCTCTTGCACAGACCAGAGTCGCAATAAATATGTAAATCAATAGAAGCAATTCTTTTTGATAGAAACATAAAATATTTGCTCCTTGTCTCCAAGAAAACTCACCTTTTGCAAAAGAAAATTCACTTTTTCAAGGAGTTAAAACTCTAGACTTGGAAGAGCCGAGTAGAAACTCTGTCCCGTTGGGGGCACAGCAGTGCCCCCCCACCTCGTTTCTACCCCCCGCGTTCCCAGTGTTAGAGCGCTGTGGCCCCCCCGCGTTCCCAGTGTTAGAGCGCTGTGTGCCGGGCTCAAAGCGCTGTCCCTTCACGAACTGAACACGTGTTTGGTGCGTGTTTTCAGTGGGAGGCTGAGGGGCTTTGCAGTCAGCCGTGAGTTGCCCTGGGTCCCTCAGGCCCACTCACAGCCACTGCCGGTCGGGTGGACTTGGACTTGCCCTTGCTTTTGCGGTTTGCTCAACCTTCAGCAGTGCTTCTCGGGCCAGCCTGTGCCGAGCTGCCTCTGACGTGCAGTGTGGGTGGGGCCCGAGAGCCAGCACTGTGGGTAGCAAGCTCCTAGGTGACACAGAAGGGCTGCTCTGTGACCACACAGCAGAGAGGACTGGAACTCGCCCTCTAGGGGACACAGCTGGATTCTGGGCAGTACAGGGCTGAGGGGGGCAGTGAGTTGGCATGTGAGGGGTTCTGCCTCGCCAGAGTCTCTGGGGTCCCTGGATTCGGATGGTGAGGCGGAGAGCTCAGAGTAGTGTGGCGTGAGGGTGCGCGTACCGCAGCAGACGGCCCGTATGTCCCCAGCCCGGTTTGTTCGGGCACCTCTTTACTCTGTGCCTCGTCCCCAGACGGAGAGGGACGTGAGTGTGCGTCAGCGGGCCGTGGACCTCCTGTACGCCATGTGTGACCGCAGCAACGCCCAGCAGATCGTGGCCGAGATGCTCAGCTACTTGGAGACAGCAGACTACTCCATCCGAGAGGAGATTGTGAGTTCTGACGTGTCGTGTCTGCTTAGCGGTTTCTGATTCTGCCCACGGACTTCACCGACAGTCTACTATATTCGGGGTGAAAAGCCCTGGCCTTTAGCTTTGTACGTGACACTTTCAGGAGAGCCTCTCAGTCCGTCAAAAGCACTTTAAATCGTCCGCTGCTGGAAAGCTTTTCTGGCACCGTCCACTCTCTCTCTCAGTGAAATGGGTTTGCAGGTCAGGGTCCAAAGGAGCTTTCAGGGGTCTGCGGCTGAGGTCAGCCCGAACCCCAGTTCCTGTGGGCACAGCCTGTGGGGTGGCCTTTGATGGTACGTCTCTGTTGGCACATCTGCCCTATATCTTGGGTGTATCAAGGAAGGAAAGGCTCGTCCTGTTTATCCCACAGCACTCGGAGTTTCCAGTGTTATTTCATCGCCTGCAAAGAGGGTGCACACACCCACCAAACCGCCCTAGCCCAGCAAACACCTGCTGTGTGAGGGTCGGTGGTCAGAGAGCAGCTGGGGCACAAGGGCCCTGGGGTCCCATGGCCGGCAGAGGGGCTGTGCTCATGAGTCCACCAGGCCGGCTGCTCTCCCCAGGGCCTCCAGCTCAGCCTGAACGGATGTGCATGGGAGGGGCCGCCAGCCAGCCGCCTGCACCCTCCGCATCCAGTGAAAAGCGTTTCTTTGTCTTTCTGGGGAGCAGAGTGCTGCGGAGGGCCCCATGGGAACTCTGGGGGGCGAGTGCCCATGTCACAGGTAGCTGCGCGTCTGGGTTGCTCCTGGGCCAGTGTCTGGTTTGAGAATGAGAGGCCAGGAGCTCCCGAGGGTGCCTGTGAGGTCAAACTCTCAGGGCGATCACCAGGGCCGGGCTGAGGGCCAGGTTCCGGCCCTTCAGTGCTGAGCGGCCTGTGCCGAATTCCCCTGTGCCCAGGCTTCATGAGGAGCGGCTCAGGCTGCCCTGCAGCCAGCCTGGTGGGCTTCCTGGAAGGAACGAGCACCTGGGAAAGAACTGGGGAGGCACAAAGGGTGAGGCATGTGGGTGAGACGGGAGGAGTGGGGAGGGCAGGGCCTGGCCAGCTGGCTCCAAGCAGGAAGCCCTGAGAAAGGGCATGTGGGGAGACGGTGTTCAGTGGGGGTCTGGGTAGGTGGGCTCAGGACTGCAGTCGTTGGGGCGTCCTTCCTCATGGCCGTCCGGGGGTGTGGGCAGAAGCAGGCGTGTTCTGGAGGGTGATGCGCAGGTTCTCAAGGGCGGCGAGGCAGGCAGCTCCACGTTGGCTCCTGCTCCCTTGGAGATGAGCAGCCGCCCTCAGTCCTAATCATGGAGCGATGCAGACACCAAGTGCCCGCTACGTGCCCTGTCCGTCCACCTGGCCAGGCGTGTCAGCGGTTGTGCCAACTGCTGGACATTCGCATGCACGCCCTGCTCACAGGGCGCCTTTCTGTCCACGGCGGGGAGGGGGGACATGGTGGGCAGGACGCAGACCTGCTATGGTGTGGGTGAGGTTGGATGGAGGCCGGCCCAGGGCCTGGGGGCTTCTCACCAAGGGGAGCTGGGGGGCTTGTCAGGCGACAATGCAGGCACAGAGGCTGTTGGGGCAGGAGTGGCCTCAGCACGGCGGGCGGAGGCAGCGGGTGCTGGCCAGCATCTGGGAGGCCCCGAGTGCCTGGCTGCAGGGTGTGCTCTGGGCTGGAAGTGTTTTGAGCTGAGGGCAGTGGAAGCGTGTGTTCTGGAATGGTGGTCTGCGGTCGTATGAGAGTCGGTTTGGAGGCCGGGGTGGGGGTAGAGCAGAGGGGTGTGGTCTGGGCTGCAGCAGGGTCAGGGGCACAGTGGGAGGGCGACGGAGGGCTAGGTGGGGTGTGAGGGTGGGGGTGCCCATGTGAGGGTGGGCAGCTCACCAGGGAAATGGTCTGGTCTGGGCAGCTGATGCTGCTCAGGGCGGGCTCCCTATAAGAAGAGGGTGATTGGGGAGGCGAGGGCCGTGGTTCTGACCAGTCCGGGGTGCGTGGGGGGTCGATGAGCCGGTGGGGTCTTCCGTGGAGAGTAGAGGGGAGACTGGGGAGACAGGCGGCTGGGGCAGGAGGAGACCAGACAGTGTGGCCAGGAGAGGGGAGGACCAGGGCAGGTGCGGCTGTGCTCACGGCAGCCTCATGCCCTCCTGCAGCTGTGTCCCGTCTCTCCTGTGTGTTTCTGGTTGTGGCCTTTCGTGTCCATTCTTGGAGGGCGGTTTGGCTTCCCTGAGTTACATCGACGAATCTTAAACTTTCTGGGCTCTTTTGAGAACCTGGAGGGAGTGTCCCACTGCCGGCTTGGGCGCAGGGGTTCATTCGGAAGCTGTGGCGGGGCCTGCGGGCAGCGGCACCTTCCTGAGTGGCTGTCCTCTGCAGGTGCTGAAGGTGGCCATCTTGGCGGAGAAGTACGCCGTGGACTACACGTGGTACGTGGACACCATCCTAAACCTGATCCGCATTGCCGGCGACTACGTGAGCGAAGAGGTGTGGTACCGTGTCATCCAGATAGTCATCAACCGGGACGACGTGCAGGGCTACGCTGCCAAGACGGTGTTCGAGGTACAGCCGGCTCGCCCCTGGCTCAGGTGTGGTCCTGGGGGCGTGGTTGACCTCCCTGCCTCCTCCTGGCACTGTGCCTGGAGGGTCCAGCTCTAGTTCTGCTGCCACCTCTGCCTGGCCAAGCTCCTGTCACTGACACGGGTGACACACTCATGGCTCTGAGGTGTCACCTGAGCACAGCGCCCGCGGCCGGCAGCTCTGCCTGTGCACGGAGCCCTAAGGCTGCTGAAGGGCACCCACCCCACGCCGGGGCCTGAGTGGCAGCTTTCAGGGGCCACATCTGGTTTCCTGTGCTGCTGCAGGGTTGGGGGGACCAGGAGGGGGCGGGGCTGACAGGAGGGCCTCCAGGGAAGACCCCCCAGGAGCAGGCACTGGGCTCACGCTCCTCGCTGTCCCACAGGCGCTGCAGGCCCCTGCGTGCCACGAGAACCTGGTCAAAGTGGGCGGCTACATCCTGGGGGAGTTCGGGAACCTGATAGCTGGGGACCCAAGATCCAGGTAAGACGCCCTTTGGGAGTGAGGTGAGCCTTGCGTCCTGATGCTGGGCTGCGCCTTGCCGTTCTCGCGTGGATGGTCTGACACTCTCGCCGGGGCAGCCCAGAGCAAGACCCTTCCTCCAGCCTGACGGCTGTGTCCCTTCGAGCTGCACAGAAGCTGGGATGCTAGTCGAAATACAGGGCTGGCTGCTGTGTGGGAATGTTCCAGAGGAGATGTGCGCGCTCACTGGACAGGAGCGGCCTGGTCGGGTGGGGGTGCCCTGGGTGCCTCTTTGCTCACCTTCCCCGTGCAACCCTCGGGGGCTCAGGCTCAGACATGGTGTTGGGTAAGGGGGTTAGGAGGTGACGTCGTTCCCCCGTCTGCTCCCGTGCCCACTGCAGCCCCCTGATCCAGTTCAGCCTGCTGCACTCCAAGTTCCACCTGTGCAGCGTGCCCACCAGGGCGTTGCTCCTGTCCACCTACATCAAGTTCGTGAACCTGTTTCCGGAGGTGAAGGCCACCATCCAGGACGTGCTGCGTAGCGACAGCCAGCTGAGGAACGCGGACGTGGAGCTGCAGCAGCGGGCCGTGGAGTACCTGCGGCTCAGCACGGTCGCCAGCACTGACATCCTGGTAGGCCCGCCGGCTGGCCTGTCCCTGCGCCGAGGGCGCCGCTGTCGGCCACACTGACCGGGCTTCTTTCTCACCAGGCCACTGTCCTGGAGGAGATGCCCCCGTTCCCCGAGCGCGAGTCGTCCATCCTGGCCAAGCTCAAAAAGAAGAAGGGCCCGAGCACGGTGACGGGCCTGGAGGACAGCAAGCGGGAGCGGGGCGCCGACATCAATGGGGGCCCCGAGCCCACGCCAGCCAGTGCCGCGGTGGGTCCTTCCCCGACGCCAGGGTCCCGCACCAGCTCCCGGGGTGCCCGGTCCTCACAAATCGGGACCAGCAGAGCATTTGCCCACTGGGGAGAGTGTTTGTGGAACACAAAAGTGTGTGCCATGAGCCTGGCAGGGGCATCAAGCCTGAGCCGTCACCTGTGCCTCTCTGGAAGCCCAGAAACTGTTCTCTTCCAGACACACTGTGTTCTGTCGTCTAGGCTCCTTCACCCTGTTGTCTGGAGTCCCCGTTCAGCTCTTAGCCCCTCCCCATCTTGACTTCCATGTTAGAAAATGTGGACCAGAGCACATCTTCCTTTATGGATTAGTGACGCGGTGAGAGAGACAGCGTGCCCTCTGTGTGCTTGTCGGGCCCAGGGGTACCCAGAGAGCTGTCTGCCCTTCCTCTCCCAGGGGTCCTGGGAGCTCCGGGAGAGCAGGCACCCCAGCCCTGCCCCAGCCCCTAGGAAAGGAAGCCCGGAGAGCTGGTCCAGGGACGTGAAGAATGCCACTTACGGACATCAGCTTCAGAGGTGACGTGTGGTTTGCCGGTGCCGGTGTGCTCCTGCTGCTCCTTGGCTCGGCCCCCGGCCTCTCCCCACCTTGCTCGTATGCCCCTCCCTGAGGCCAGTGATGCCCTAAGCCCTCTGTTCAGACTGTGTCTGGCCCCTGACTTGGGGTCCCCTGGCTGTCAGGCTCCCTCACCAGGGCCTGATGCCTTCTCTCCAGAGGCCGGCCCTCCAGCGTGTCTCCTTCCGAGGCCTGCTCTGCGGCTTTGGGCAGTTTGAATTTCGTGGTGAATTGAGTTTGGAGTGAATGGTAAATGCAAGCTTTCTCTCCAAGTGGTCATCGTCCCTTTGTGCCTGAGTAACTTAATGGGGTTCCTTTGAACTTGTCCATGGGCACAGAGTGGACCTGAGCCTGAAGGCAGCGACTGCCCCACTCCCCTATGCTTACACTGCTTGTGAGAGGTCGTGAGGGTCATCCTAGTGCCAGAGATGGTTACAGGCTGGATTAGTGAGGGGACATGCTTTCTGGACATAGTGCAGGTTTGTGAGCTGGTGTCTGTGTTACACCAGGTATGGGGCCTTCCCATTCCAGGGACAGACAGCAGCCCCTCTGCCCTGCAGAGGCAGTGGTGTGGGGCGGGGCCTGTGGGGCGGGGCCTGTGGGGCGGGGCTGTGGGGGCGGGGCTGTGGGCGGGGCTGCAGGGCTTCCCCGCGGCTGCCTTCCAGGAGAACTGATGGACAGTCTGCACCAGGGGCAGGTCAGGGGCTTCTTCCTGTCTAGCAGCTCTGACTGTGAGCAGAGCACATGGTCGCCAGCGCAGAGAAAGGGCTTTAGCGCCTACTCTGACAGCTGTCATGGGTCTTGTTTCTCTTGAGACGTGCGCGAGCGTGCCCCAGGCTTGTAGGCTGCACTGCACCCAGTCCCCCCTGGGCTGTAGCAGGGCCTGGGATCCAGGCTCTGGTGCTTGGATGAGCGGCTCAGTGGGAATACGGTGGAACTTCATTGAACCCTGGTGTGAGCAGTGAGCTCCACTTTGGAAAACAAACCTCAGCAGCGAGGTTTGACATCCCCGTGGGCGCCCTGGGGGTGGGGTGTCAGGAGGAAGGCCCTCTTCCCGGGCAGCTCAGCACGTTTTCTCACATCAGGCACGAGCACACTTCTTGGCTTTACGTGGTACCTGGCAGGGGTGTGCTCAGTAGGGGAGTGTTCGTGGTTGGGACCGGATGGCTGCCCTTCTGAGCTGAGAACCTGCAGTGCTGTGGGCAGCCGTGTGCTCATGTGACTCCTAACTTGTCCCCATGCTCAGAGACCCTGTCTGGAGGGGGAGACCTGACAGGGCTGAGGGGGAGTTGAGGCAGGAGAAGCAGGACAGCAGGAGGGTCCCTTCCAGCTGGCACCCTCACGAGGGGAGGCCCTGCCTCCAAATGGCACACAGCTGTGTGGGTTTCTTGGAGGCACCAGCAGGTGTGCTGTGGTGCCTGCTGGACAATCCGCCCCTGCCAGGCCCTCCCCACACTTGGCTGCACCTGTGTGGCCATGTGTCTGAGCATCTGGTGGGGCAGGACGCCTGGGGTGCGGAGGGGCCTGGGATTGTCATGCGTGCATGTCCTGGGGCACGTCTTGCTGTCCTAATTGCTGTCTCTGCCATCAACTTGTGTAGACGGGCGCCCTGGGGCCGGGGCCCCTCGTCTGAGAGGAGGAGGCTGCGTGAAAGGCCGCAGGGCCTCTGGTGGGCCCTCCAACAGAACAGCCTTCCTTTTGTCTGCAGTGACTTTTGGGGTGAATATTAGATTCATTGGACAGAAGGGTTTTCCTACTTGAAAAAGCATTTGAATTGTGACTGAGGAACATGAAACAAACCTCGCAGCAGCAGGTGCAGAGCAGGGATGACCCCCGTTCAGGCTGCAGGCACGGCTGGAGGTCCCTGAGGTCAGCTCCCCCTCCCCGGGTCACATGCTGCCCATAGCAGTGTTAGCCCAGGAGCCGCTGTGTTTTCAGGGGCTGTAAGAGGCGCAGAAGGGGTTGAGAGCCACCGTCAGACGGCCTCGTCTCGGCACTCCTGCAGTGCACACATTGCTGGTCATCCTTCTCTCGACGGCTCCTTGGGACCTCCCGCGTACCGAGGAGTCCCACCTGTCCGCTTGGCCGGGAGGGAGCGGGGCTGCCGCGTTGGCAGGGTGCTCAGCCCCACTGCTGCAGAGCATGGGCTCTGATACTGTCTTCGTCTCGAAATCGAACTCGTACGTGGTGCCTCCTGCCCGCACAGGGACTCCCTTGGGAAATGCAGTGTCAGGCTCTCACTGACGAAAAGGAACGAGCTGTTATCTATGCTGACGTCCATCTCCCAGTGTGGTTGCGCTGGGCGGTGGGTGGCGTCCACGGGCTGCAGGAGGAGCGTGCTTTGTCACCTTCCTGGAAGGATGAACGTCTGCGAAAACCGAGTGGGACGTTAATAGCAGTGCAGGGAAGTGGCAGTAGCAGGTAGTCTCAGGTCGGTGTCAGCTGATTTTTACCTCTGAGTGCCCAGTGGGATTCAGGGCAGAACGGCTCACACCCCTGGGTGTCGCCTATGACACTGTCCTAGTGACCCTTAGAATCGGACACATTCACCTGGCCGGTGGACAGCTGAGGCCCAAGGCCCAGGCTGAGCTTGTGCCTGTGGTCCAGAGCTCCCGCTGGGGACACGCCTGCCATCTGAGCCCCGAGGTTAGTGTGACGGTGCTCTCAGAGCGGCTTGCTCGTCTTTGCCAAGGTTCCAGGAGCAATTATGTTTGTAGGAAGTCTGTTCTGTAGGCCCTCGGTCTCCGTTTCCCCTGTAAGAGTGCACTGTAACCCGCTGAATGACGGCTGGCTTTTTCAGCTCTCTGGTTGACAGTGGCGTGCATGGGTTTATTGCTTAAAGCAGACATTCTTTTTGATCTCTCTAGTAGCAACATTTTTTCAGATTTTGTTTTTTAATTCAAATAACATTTGTGAAAAAATGTGGGTCATTTTTCCAGGCATGTGAGATTGCGACTAACCTTCCCAGTGTGATGACCCTCAGGCTTGACTCTGGGTGCCGCCGCTCTCTCTTCCTGGACCTCGCACAGCCCCATCCAGCGGGCACCCTGGTGGTGGGAGGGGCGTGGGCACTTGCCCTTGGCCGGCCTGTGCCCAGAAGTTTCCTCACTGACTCTCCTTCCCTGTTTTCCAGTCCACTCCTTCTCCGTCGGCAGACCTCCTGGGTCTGGGGGCTGCGCCACCAGCTCCCGTGGGCCCCCCAACCTCCTCTGGCGGGCTGCTTGTGGACGTGTTCTCAGACTCACCCTCCGCAGTCGCACCTCTTGCTCCCGGCTCTGAGGACAACTTTGCCAGGTAGTAGATCGCCCGTTTCCTGAAGACAGGGACCCTGCCTGTCCCTGACCCTCTCCCCGCAGTCCCGGTCAGCCGTCAGTACTTCCCAGGTCCCTCACTGGCAGAGGTGGGAGATCTGCCGTGCGCGGGCGGGTTTGCTCTGTAACCACCCCTGTACCCCATCCTTCACGGACTGCCGTTTCCACTAAAGATAGCTAACGTTCACGAACAGAAGGAAATCAGGTCGAGAAGCCCCGCGGGCTGGGTAGCAGTTGTGTTCATTTGTGTGTTGACATTTAACCGTGTTCTAGCTCTGTTTTTTCTAGAATGCCCACTCCCCTCTGTAGCTGCGTGTTCTTTCTTCTGCACCCCGTCCTCTCCTCAGACTGCTTTCTGCTCTGCATTGGTCCCCTCTGGCCACCTTCCGGGTGCCCAGCTTTCTCTTTTCTTCAGAAAGTCATCAGTTGCATGAGAGCTGCTTTATCCCACAGCCTGTGTCCGAGGCTGCTTCCTCCTGGGACCAGCTCCTCCCTCAGAGCTTTTTCACCTTCCCGGAGGTGTCTGTGTGCCAACCTGAGCCAATCCCGGCTTCCCCGGAAGTCTTTGCCTGTCCCTTCGCCGGCCCTTCCCAGCACGTTCTTTCTGATTTTGTTGTTGTTGTGTGGATTTTATACACTTTCCCTCCTTGGAGAGCAGGTCCGAGTTCTGTCCCCTATGAAAGTGAGCGTCTCTCAGCAGCGGCCCCTTGTCCTCGGTTGCTGTGACGACAGCGGCGTTCTTTGGCTTACAGTCTGTGCGGTCTCCTCATGCCCCCCACATGCAATTATACTTGCGGTTGCTTGTGAGAGGTGACTGACAAGTGCAGGTTTGCCGGGGGTGCAGGGTGCCTGTCTCGGCCAGAACAGGCCCTTTCCTGCTTTCAGAGCAGCTGAGTTAAAATGAAAAGCACTGCAGACCCCAGGGTGCCAGGCCCTTCTGTGCTGGAGCAGCGTGTGTGCCATCCCAGTCTGGGGGTGTGACTGTGCTCGCTGGCTCAGCGGGGCTGTGGCCGAAGTGCCTCAGGCGACCCACGGGGCCTGTCAGATGGCGGAAGGCGCCAGTGGGCGGCAGCCTGTTGTAGCCTGCAGCCTCGTGCTGTGTTGCAGGCCGGCCCACGTGCTCCAGTGGGTGCACAGGAGTTGGGCGATCAGGTCCTTGACGTGGCTGCAGCAAAGGCTGATTGGGGTCTGGTGAGGATTTGGGGGGTGCTGAGTGCTTTGGCACGCACTCCTCTCGCCTCTCACAGCCACACTCCCTTGGGCCTTCCAGAGTGGCCTCGTTAACCCAGAATTCCACAGGGTCACCTTTTGGTTGAGATGACCCAACCAAGCAACCAGACGTTGACTGTCCGGTGGCCGCTGTCAGTCACTCGGTGGATGCCCTCCCCTTTCCACGACAACTGTGCTGTCAGTTCCCACTGTGCTCTGTGCGCACGGCCCTGCCTCTGGACGGTGCAGCGGGCCGGCCCTTCATAGGTGGACCAGGTGCGAGCTGGCGGTGCGTCCAGGGGCTCCACACAGCCTCGGTGGCTTCTCGGTCCATGGGAGCCCAGGAGCACCAGGTCCCTGTGGTCAGTTCCTGGGCCTTGGTCGCACGTTCTCAGATGTGTTTTGAAGGTTGTGTGCACCAAATGGATGCGTTTTACCTGGGGGGCTTTGTACACATCTCAAGCTGGGTAGAAAGCCCGTCATGTCATCTGGAGGACTGGAGCAGGTGGGGGGCAGCTGTGGCCCTTGGTGTCACGGTGAGTGGATGCAGAGGGTGGAGCCAGGCTCACCTGTCTCGCCGTCTCTGCCTGCCATCTGACCCTGGCCCGGCTTCCACTGGTGGCCCAGTGGCTATGGCACGATACTGACGAGCGACCCTAGCCCTTGAGGGTGGGTGCCACGGTAAAGCTTATACCCAACAGGACACACACAGGCGTCACTGGCTTCACGCTCCCACAGCATGTGGTTGGGGATGGAGGTGTGAGGGCTGCTGTCACAGACCGTCGGTCTCAGGAGGCTCCTGGGCACTGTGGAAGGCCCTGTATGGACAGTGGCCACCCGTCTGAACTGCCTTCTCCTTCCCCTGCCCACTGAGGAGTAGTGCATGGCGGGCTCCTGCTGCGGGACACGTACCTCTCCTGTGTCCCTTTCTTTTGTTCCAGTTCCCTGTAGAGTTGTGATTTGTGTTGGGGGAGACCAGAACACTGCAAACTCCTAATACAAGTGAAAACTAACACACGTTTTTTTATTTCCCCCTAATTCTGTGTGGTGTAGACACCTTGTAGTGAGCAAAGGCCTGGACTCCTTGTGCACTCAAAGTCACCCCGCATTGGGGGGAGGGGCGGGCCGAGTGGGGTGGCCCGAGTGTCTGGATAGCCCGGATAGGATGCTGCTGGCTGTCCCTAGGATTGAGCTCAGCGCTGGGTGTCAGATGGGAGAGCCCTGGTCCCACCTGAAGGGAGCGTGCCTGTGCCTGGGCCAGCTGCCAGCTGCTGCCTGGGGCTTCCCTGAACAGCAGAGGTCTGACCTGTCGCACGCTCACTCTCAGGCTGCTTAGTCGCTGCTCTCTGCTCACGTTCCATCTCCTGGCCGCTCTTAGTGGTATCTGGGCCATTTCTCTACTTTTCCCTTGCCTTGTGTCCCTGAGAAGTTGTTTTGGGCTTCGTGTTTGCTAAACTCTTTTTCAGAGCAAATCTTTGTATTTTCAGTGGGTGGCTTTGAGTGACTCACATACTGTTCCTTTTCTCCTAGGTTTGTCTGTAAAAATAACGGTGTGTTATTTGAAAACCAGTTGCTTCAGATTGGACTTAAGTCTGAATTTCGGCAGAATTTAGGTATGTGTTTTAATTACTCAATGAAAACTTCTCTTAGAAATTATGGGGAGAAAATATTTGCAAATCACATATCTGAGGACGGTTTAGATCCCAAAATACATAGAGTACTCCAAAGCAACAACAGAAAAACAAGCAGCCTAGTTAGGACATGGGCCAAGAACATGAACTGACCTTGTCTAAGGAAGACATGCAGATGGCCAGAAACACACGAAAGGATGACCGGCACCATCGGCCATCGGGGAACTGCAGCTGAAACCACAGTGAGGCCACCTCACGCCTGTCAGAACAGCTGCTGTCTGAAGAGCAAAGTAACAGGTGTTGGCGGAGATGAGGCGTTGCTCCCGGGAGCGTGCTGTGGGGACACGTGCAGTCCCTCCAGCACTTAAACAGAATCACATGTGACCCAGCCACCCCACTTCCGGGTATGTCCCCAAAAGCGGTGAGAGCAGGGCCCCCAAGAGCCATCTGCACCCCACATTCACCGCAGCATTTTCAGCAGCCGACCATGGAAGCAGCCCGGTGTCCACAGACAGAGGATTCAGGAAACGTGGTCCCTCCACACACTGGAGTGTCACTCAGCCATCAAAAGGGAGGACATCTGACACCTGCTACCACGTGGCTGGACCTGGACGACACTGTGCTGAGTGAAAGGAGCCAGACACAGAGGGACACATTCTGTGTGACCCCATCACACGAGGTCCCTAGGGGAGTCAGATTCACAGAGACAGGAACTAGATGGTGGTGTGGGGCTGGGGGAGGCGAGGGGAGGGGAGTGAGTGCTCAAAATGGGGTCAGAGTGTCAGTTTAGGACAATGGAAAGTTCTGGAGATGACAGTGGTGACGGTGCCACAACAGTGTGAATGTGCCTGATGCCCCTGAACTTAAACCTGGTTAAGGTGGCAAGTTTTATGTGCTGCGAACTTTACCACAATTAAGAAAAACAGCTTTGGAGTTCCGCTCTTCAGGGTTATGCCCACTGGGCCGTGGGGCGACCGCCGAAGGGCCCCACTGCCCAACAGCGGCCCCACCTCCCTCTCGGGTGCCATGGCTGAGTCTTGTGAGGACTCAGTGCTTTCTCTGCAGTAAGAACAAGTGAAAGTGTGAAAAAAAGGAGAAAAACTGTACATCTGCCTTCCGGGGTCTTTTAGGGGTGTTGTGAGGATTCACGGGGGGGGTCACTCACGTGGGAAATCCTGCTTTGAAAATGGATCTGACATTTTCTTCCTGCTTTGATAAGGTGTGAAACTCTGGGCCCTGGCGGGGTCCACTCAAGTTTGGTGGTGGTGATTTAAATAGCGGGATGTGATGCTGAACTGCTGTCCCTTCAGGATACCTGAAGGTCATTTTTCATTCTGAGTTCAAACTGTATAAAAATGTTCACCCACATTTGTTTAAAGATCCCTGCTGTGAGGTATTAGGTTGGTGCAAAAGTAATTGCCGTTTAAAAGATTAAAAGTAGTTGCAAAAAGCGCAATTACTTTTGCACCTGTCTAATAACAGGAGATGGTGCTGCGTCCTAAATATCTGCCCATATGGAGTCCCTGGGCACCACCTCGGGGCCAGTACCCCGTGTCCGTTCAGGGTGGGGCCAGCACGGGCTCTGGTGTCCTGGAGAAGGCACAGGGGCTCCTGTATGTTTCTTGTTCCCACAGGGCTGTGCAACGGGCAGCCACGCACCCAGGGTGCTGGAGAGCGGGAGCCACCTGGGTAGGGGTGGGGTTGGGTTCCACTGTGGTCCGGGCACAGCACTTGGTCAGATTCAACGGAGTGTGTGCGCACGTATCTGCTCTGTTTTTCTTGTCAATATGTGAGACCATGTGTTAAACAAAGGGTTTTTGTTTTCCTTCTAGGTCGGATGTTTATATTTTACGGTAATAAGACCTCCACGCAGTTCTTAAATTTCACTCCAACACTAATCTGTTCGGACGACCTTCAGGCTAATATCCTTGGTCCCGTCTCCCCCACGCCCCTGACAGCCGTCTGGGATTTAGAGGAGGGCGCTGAGGAAGGTTTTCTTTTTAAAATCAGAATAGGAACACATTTCCATGTGCTGCAGGAACCTTCGGGGACCTCACCTCAGAGAGTGGCTGATTGATAGAAATAGAAATAACATGCAGCCATCTGCTCCTGGTTTGTCAGTCACTCTCTTTCCCTTAAGCCCCTCTAGCTCTGGCTTCCTTCTCTGGGGTCTCCCAGACCAGAGGCAGCTGGAGTGCATGGGGTGGTGGGAGGGGAGTGCTGGGACCACACGCCACACACTGGGGACAGACTGGAGACTTGTCCCCAGTAAATGTCAGCAATGGGATTAGAACTCTTTGCTATCTAACGTGAGCTCTGGCGTCCAAATGTCTCCCCCTCTCAGCCTGGGTGGCCCAGTGAAGTGGTGCGTGGGGCTCCCACTCCACCAGAGGAGGGCGCTGCTTCCCTGAGAACCCTTACTGTGCTCAGGCCAAACGGTGCTTATCCTGAGAAAAACATGTTTTAAGCAGAGCCTGTGAAAGCCAAGTGTTTCTGAATAGAGTTAAGAAGAGTGTATGTAGGACGAGCCGTATTGAAGGTTCTGTCCAAGGAGAGGCGCGTGAGCTCTGCTCTTACCCGGCCCCCTTCTAGACAGCTCTGGGCCTGGGGACCGCAGCACTTGCTCTCCTCGGGCCCACTTCCCACATTGCCATGGCCTTGACCTGGACACATCTGAGCCTGCAGACCAAGCCCGTGGACCCGACGGTGGACGGGGGCGCCCAGGTGCGGCAGGCGGTGAACATAGAGTGTGTGTCGGACTTCACGGAGGCGCCCGTCCTCAACATCCAGTTCAGGTGGGTGGTCCCCGGGCGCTGTGTCCTCGCTGAGCCTCGGCGGCTGTGCCGAGGGCCGCAGGGGCCCAGGTAGGTGCCAGCACTGCCATGTGCGTGACAGCACCGGCTACAGAGAGTGTGCAGGTGACGGGGATGGGCCAGCACCACGCTTCCAGCGGCCGTGTCATCTTCCCAAGGCCTGGTGCTTTCGAGCTGACACACGGGGGCCTGCCACGTGGGCTGGTGGCCGCTGCCTGGCCTGCTGTTCTACAGCTGCAGGGGTGGGGCCCCCACACGTTCTCATCTGCGTGTGTGTATTTTTGCAGTTGTACTCTGAGCATACATAGCACTGTGCTTATGTCTCTGAGAACGACGACATTTTGTGTTGCTGCTGGCTCATTCCTGTTACTTTCAGTGGCTACAGGAGTACACAGTCGGCCAGTCCCTGTGGGGTGTTTGCAAAGCACGTTTTCAAGCCTTAAACATTTTTGTTGCATTTTGTAGACAGACTTTTTTCGTTAGTCTTTTCGTGGAAAAAGGTAGAAACCGGAAACAATTTAAACTAACTTGGAGCTGTAGGCAATAGACTGAGGGGAGAAGTGAGGTGGTGGGGGAAGTCCTGGGCTGGGCAGCCTGCCCGGGGCCCACCTGGGGTTTCAGCAGCCCCGCAGTGCTCTGTGGGAGGCGTGTCCCCCGACACACAGGAGCAGTACCAGGCCTGACGTCTGTCCTTGTCTGTAAGTGGTGTTGCACATTGCGACAGACGGAGCGAGCCTCTCGGTGGCTCAGTGCCACCTCTGGGACAGCCTGCCCTCCCTGTTGACAGGACAGCCCCCTCTGGCAGGGGCTAGAGCCCCGCCTCTTTTACCTGGGCCCTCCCTGTGCCCTGGAGGTTTGCACATGGGGTGGGGGCTGGCTCTGCTGCTGGGTTCCAGGTCCTCTGCTATCCGTGTGTCTTCTCAGCACGTCTCTATTGGTCGCAGGTATGGGGGCACCTTTCAGAACGTGTCCGTCAAGCTGCCCATCACACTCAACAAGTTTTTCCAGCCCACCGAGATGGCTTCTCAGGATTTCTTTCAGCGTTGGAAGCAGCTGAGCAAGTAAGCCCACCATCCTGTGGGGGTGCAGGGAGGGCTTTTGTCTGTGACTTTGCTGAGGGGATACTTGTCTTTGTTCCCTGCAGTCCCCAACAAGAAGTCCAGAACATTTTCAAGGCAAAGCATCCAATGGACACAGAAATCACCAAAGCCAAGGTGACTGCCTTGTCCCTGGCGTCCCCAGGTCGGGACACTGCTGTGCTCTTGAGGGAGCCAACTGCGTTCTCACCCTCAGCCGTCACCAGTGTCCCAACTCCCCCGTTTCTTTTGCACAGATCATTGGATTTGGTTCTGCACTCCTTGAGGAAGTCGATCCTAATCCTGCGAATTTTGTGGGTGCCGGTATCATCCACACCAAAAGCACCCAGATTGGGTGCTTACTGCGTCTGGAGCCCAACCTGCAAGCCCAGGTCAGGCCTCTTGAGGAAACCGTTGTTTTTACTGTGGTATAATTCATACACAGTGAGATGCGTAGGTCCTAAGTCTGGTAGTTTGATGAGTTGACAGACGTGTGCGACAGACGTGACACTTGCATTGCCCCAGAAGCTCCTTTCCATCAGCTCCGGCCGCCCCCGGGAGGCAGCTGCCCTGGGGCCCGCCACGTGCTGCTGTGTGTGCCACGGTCGGTCCTAGTGTGGCTGGTGGTCATGGGGCAGCCCTCTGCCGCCTGTGGACGGACCTGTGGGCCATTTAGTCCGGGCCATGCTGAGTAGGCCTGCATGGCCTTTGTGCAGACACGTGTTTTCATCTCTGAAAACAGACACCACGTGGGGGGACACCAACGTGGAATTGCTGGCTCACAGGCACGTGCATGATTAGCTTTGCAGGAAGCTGCCAGATTGCTTTCCAGAGTGGCTGGAATTAACCACCCCCAGCGGCTCCTCCTGCCACTGGAACTCGCCACTGTCAGGCCTTATTCTAGCTGCTGGACGTGTGTTGCATGCTCGAGTCTTTGTAAAACGGTGGGGCCTACAGAGAAGGGCCAAGCAGGCGGAGTGCAGCTGGCCCCGAGTGGGGCCTGGCCACAAGGCTGTCTGCTGCCCCCAGGGCTGTGCTAAGGGCCGTCCGGTCCGGCCCCGGCGCGGACACTGACCTGCTGTGCTCTGTTTCAGATGTACCGGCTCACACTGCGGACAAGCAAGGAGACCGTCTCCCAGAGACTGTGTGAATTGCTGTCGGATCAGTTCTAACTGATGCGGACGGAGGGCCAGGCCCATGTGCCTGCCTCCCTCGTCACATGTCCTCACAGCCGTGCTGCACGTGAACTCCCGTCGTCCTCGGTCGCAGTGCAGGCGGCCCCTTCTGGGCATGGATGGGGGTACAAGTGAGAGTTACGAAGAAAAGGCTAAGCCCGGACTGCAGCCGGCCCGCCAAGTCAGGAGGACGCGTGTCTCCTCGGATCAGTTTTTATAGAAATCAAGACAGTTCTGTGGTGAAGTCTACAAATTAAAGGGAAATTAGAAGTTTGAATGTAAATGGACATGTTTTGGCAATGTTACCAAAATGCCACTGCCCTGTTGCTGCGGGATCATCTCTTGACTCTGGGGGAGGGGCAGCACTGTCTGTAGTGAGCTGGCTCTTAACTGGGCCATCTGGCTATTTCAGTGACTGATGCCAGGCTCAGGAGCCGCGTGACCAGGTCCTCGTGTGGCCCAGTGCTCTGCCCAGGGCCCTGGTGCGTGAGCTCAGCGTACGTGGGCTGCAGGACTGACCGCGGCTGCTCCGGGGCGGGGTTCTTAGTCCAGGGCTTAGAAACCCTTGTGTTATCATGATGTCACGCCTATCCGTAGAACCATGTATCCTGGCTAGATTTCACTGTTCCCCTTCCCTGCCCCGTGTTCTTAAGGGTGTTTGTAACACCGTCGGACTGCCCACGGCGCAGGGACGGGTTCCTGGTGGCTCTAGAGGGTGTGCAGCTGACGTCACTCATCTTGGGTTTCAGATAAGCACACTGTCACCGTAGTGCCTGAGGACTGGTTCCTCTTTGTGCTGGGAGGGTAAACGTGACCCTGAGAGGAGCCGTAGGCGAGCTGGCTGTTCCCTGTTGGCGGCCGTAAGCTGTCGGCTGCACTCTTCACGGGCTCCCGATGGCAGCCAGTGCTGCAGACCTCGGCCTGTGTGTGGTCAGCAGGCTGCAGCCTGCCCTCTGCACGCCTTCCCCGTCACCTGGCTCTCAGGGCTGTCACCCCGCATGCCTGCAGACCTAGGTGCCGACTTAGGAGCGAGCGGGGCCCACGTCCTGCTAGTGGGCCGTCACTGGGAGGGCTGCAGGTGCAGGCTGGCAGCTGTGTCTCTTGTTGGCACTCAAGGCCCCGTGGGGCCCGTGCTGCAGCCCCTGCGGGGGAGCGCGGCCTGCAGACACCTCCACTCAGTGCGTGGCCCGCCGTCCGCGTGGTCCGGGGTGACCTGTGCCGTCGGTGTCAGCAGCTTCCTGAGCTGGACACAAACAGCCAGCAGCACCAGGGCTACAGTGCACGTTGCGGGCATGGCCCAGCCATCAAAGTGACGCTGCTGGGCTTTCATTGTAGCTGCTGGACAGTGCACAGGGCTCCGGCCCTGCCCTGTGGGCCGCTTGCTTTGCGGTACTCTCCTGTGAGCGCCTCCCTGGGGCACAGGCAAGGAGGCCCGCTGGGGCTTTGTGCCAGCACCGTGCTGGGGGCAGACCATCGTGCAGCCTGTTCCTTCCAGAGGGGGAAGCTAGGACAGTGACGGGACGTGTGGGGGATTTGGGGGGAAAGGACAGTGATGGGGACATGTGGGGGGTTTGGGGGAAAGGACAGTGACGGGGATGTGTGGGGGATTTGGGGGGAAAGGACAGTGACGGGGATGTGTGGGTTTGGGGGAAAGAACAGTGACAGGGACATGTGGGGGTTTGGGGGGAAAGAACAGTGATGGGGACATGTGGGGGATTTGGGGGAAAGCACAGTGACGGGACGTGGGGGGTTTGGGGGAAAGCACAGTGACGGGACGTGTGGGGGGTTTGGGGGGAAAGGACAGTGACGGGGACATGTGGGGGGTTTGGGGGGAAAGCACAGTGACGGGACGTGGGGGGTTTGGGGGGAAAGGACAGTGACGGGGACATGTGGGGGGTTTGGGGGGAAAGCACAGTGACGGGACGTGGGGGGTTTGGGGGAAAGCACAGTGACGGGACGTGTGGGGGGTTTGGGGGGAAAGGACAGTGACGGGACGTGTGGGGGGTTTGGGGGGAAAGGACCCTGCAGGCAGTTCGAGTCCCATCCTTGGGCCACGCTGGCTATTGCCCCAATGACCCAGCCCGGGGCCTGCCCTGGGTGGCGCCATCCTCCAGGGTGTGGTTGCCTAGGTGACAGGCAGAAACCTAGGTGTGTGGGAGGTGACATGCCTTTTGTGCTCCGTGGGGGCTCAGGGTATACAGTTGAGCCTATAGGGTCTTCTGGCCTTTGCACCCGGCTCAGCCCTCCTCAGTCTAGCCATGTTTTCCTGTCCTGTCTTCTGGAGGCCTTGGGTCTAAGGGACAAGTGTGACCAGGGATTCCTTCCTGGGGAACAAGCCACATAGCTCACAAGGGGGTGACCCCAACCACACACGGGGCTCCAAGGGCAGAGGGCTTCTCAGGACAGTCCTGAGTGAGGCAGGGACCCTGGAGGTGGCCGGAGAGGGCCAGAGGACCCTCTGGGGGTGGCCCTGGCCTGTGGCGTCGTCCCTTCCTGCCCAGGCTGATGTCCAGCCCAGCCCTGTGGCGAGGCATGGGTTGAGGCTCACAAATGCCCAGGGGACGCGGGAGACAGCAGCAGAGCCCACAGCCTCTTGCCTGGACAGTGCCTGTTTATTTCTCATCTGCTTGCAGGTGGCTCATCATGCAGGGCAGCTGGGATGCCCCCCACCCCCCAGGGTGAGCTCTGCCGGGACCGGTGTCGGTGCTGGACGGCACCCCGGCCCCTGACTGCACGGCCCCTGCCCGTCCTTGCTTGGGAGCCCCTCTCCCCAGGCTTTCCTGCCTGGTGTCCACTTCTCCGGCCGTCCTTAGGGCCCCATTCTGGTGGGGCTGGGCAGTTGCCCTTGAAGGCCAGGAGGCCAGCAGTTCACGGCAGCCTGTCGGGCTGGGTCAGGGTCACCCCGCGTGTGCCTGGGGGAGCTGCCTGGGGCCATGCCAGAGGGGCTGCTGGGGTTGGGCGCCACCTCGTCCTCAGGGGCTGCCTCCTAATCCGCACAGCGCCGGGGGCTGCAGGCACAACCAGTGAACACGCGCAGTGTGAGGACCAGCCAGCCTCCCTGCGCCGCCGGGTCTGGGCAGGGCAGCTCCAGCTGCTTCTCATAGGAGCTGACGGGGTGGCAGCAGCTGCACTGGGCGTCCACTTGGTGGGTGTCCGTGTTGAAGCTGTGAAGAGCCCAGGGTAGGGCCGGTGCGTTCAGGCCAGAGCCTCGGTGCACACCCCTCCCGGCCGCTGCCTGCCTCTTGCTGACTTCCCGGCCCTCAGATGGTCAGCTGTGGGCCCGAGGCAGCAGGACGGGAGCTCATGGGTGGCCCTGCCGGTTGGACGAGGCCGGTTCCAAACTTGGGGCCCGGCCCTGGACGGAGGCCACCCGCGAGACCGCACAGCTCACCTGACTGAGGAGGTGCAGACGCCCTCGCAGCGGGTCACTGTCACGTTGGCCGTGCACCCCTGGTACGTCACCTCCTCCTCTAGCTCCCTCACGCTGCAGGCTTCTGGGAGTGAGACGCAGGTGGTCGGACGCCAGCCCCAGGGCATGTGGAGAGGGCGGTTGCAGCCCCTGTGGGCTCTGCCTGACCCTCTAGAGGCCGTGATGGGCACAACTGGCTCCGATGGCCCTTTGTCCAAGGTGGGGCAAGGGCGGCCCCGTGAGATAGCCGCACATGATCGCTTGGGTGGGGCTGGATCCCGTGGGCGGGGCCCCACTGGCACTTTCCCTGGGCCCCGCCCCAGGCCATCTTCCCTTGTTCAAGCCCCACTGATCTCAGACCTCACAGCTTTGCCAGAACAAAGCCTGCTGCTCCCTCCCCCCATCCCAGGTCAGGGGCTTTCTCAGTGTGAGGCATATCCCCCGTTGGCCCCCAGCCTCCCCTGCCACCTCCCCTCCCAGCCAACCCCAGTCTGTGGTCACTGGAGGGGTGAGGGCAGGAGGTCAGTGTCGCCACAGGGGATCCTGCTGCAGGGCTCTGTGCTCCCCGTATGGACCCGGCCGTGTGCCACAGCCTGCGTCCATCTCCGTGGACAGACATGTTGCCGAGCCCCCCAGGACTCCCTGGCAGTTGGCAGAGCAGTGTTACCATTAGGGCCTGCCAGTGTGGAAGTTGAGTTAAAAAGCGAAAGGGGGTTCCTGAGCCAAGACTGGACAATCTGCCGTGTTTCCCGCCCTGCCCACGTCCAAGACCTTCCTGGGCGCTCAAGCCCCCACCTACCCTGCTTCACCAGAGGTGGAGGTGAGAGGCCTGGTGGGGACGGGCTCTGGGTGTGTCCCTCGGTTCCCATTGCCCCCAGCTGTCCCGGCCAGATGTACCCCTCTGGTTCCCTCACCCTACTTCCTGGTCCCCTCCCCATGGACAGTCTGTACCCAGCCCTTGTCCCATAGGAGAAAATGGATTATTGCAGACAGTCCTGTCTGGGGCAGACCGGGGCCCCTGTGAGGGGAGCCTGGTGCAGGTGACACATGCCGTGGAGGGAACATCCAGGAGGGAGGGGAGGGGCATCCCTGACGGACAGGGCTGGGCTCAGGCAGTCCAGGGCATAGGAGGGCACAGGACCAGCCCGAGGGGGCTGCAGGGCTGAGGCCGGGGCCACACTGACAGTGGGAGGCGGGAGCCCTGCACTCGGCCCAGCTCGGCCCCCAGCTATCAGCTGGGCTGAGGCACGGCCTGTCAGCCTGTGTTCCCTTTTTGCATCCTGGAGGCGGGGGGAAATAGTTGAACCCCGGGTCCTCCTAACCTCTGAACTCCAAAGGGGCCAGTGTGGAAGGATGATGAGGTGAGGGGGTCCCTCAGGCCCGCAACAGGGAATGAGGGACAGAAGTGGGGGACCAGCGAGCCAGGTGCAGGACCAGAGATGGGAAAGGGGGCCACTTGGGGGAGGCCAGGTGCCCATTGCCACCACCCTGGAGAGGTGCCTGGGGAGGAGGCAGGAAGGAGCGGGATCCCCATCACGGAAGCTGAGAAAGCTCCCAAGGACATGGCGGAGTCTGTGGCAGAGAACAGGCTGGAGAGCGCGGAGGTGTGGGGAGGTGTGGTGGGGGAGCTGTGACTCAGACACCCCCAGGGCACAGCTGGGACAAGGGAGCTGACACCTACACACACGCTCTAAGCATGCAACTGCTCAGAGGCAAAACGGGCTCCGACCAGGGCGTGTGTCACCTGAAGTCTGTGCACAGCTGCCCAGTGGTCCGCAGGAGAACTGAAGGCTTTCCGGGAGTGCGCGAAGGGAGCACGAGTGTGGGGATAGGCCGGAGGCAACAGCAGAGCCCAGATGTCACCAGGCAGTACAAGTGGACAATAAAAGGCAGGGTCTCCGTGGTGTAACCCAGACTGCAGCCCGTAGTGGAAAGGCAGGGCCGGGAGGACCTGTGTGCTGAGGGTCACTAGGCTGGGCTATAGAGATGTCACTTACCAGGGGGGCTGGGGACAGATGTGATGAGAGCAGAGACAGCTGTGCTCCCAGTGGGGGACAAGGAGCTCCCCTGCGCCGGGATGGAGCTGGTCAGAAAGGCGGTGCTCAGCAGCCCTGCGGTGGTAGGATGCCTCGTGGTCAGGTTGGTGGCTGGAGAACTCCGGATGGTGGTCATACCCAGCGTGGATGACATGAGGCTCGGCCCAGGAACTCTACTGGTGAGAGGGGTGAACTGGATGGTGGAGGACTGGGAAAAGAGCGTGGAGGGCGCAGGTGTGCTGGCAGAGGTCCTGAGCGTGGACAGGAAGGCGGTGGGGCTCGGGGCGGGGCCCTGAGAGGGAGAGGGAGACACAAGGATAGGGGAGGTGGGCAGAGCTGAAGTGGGGGCAGTAGGGGAGACTGAGGGTGAGAGGGAGGGCCAGAGAGAGTCATGGGCTTGGGTGGTCTTGGTCCATGGCGGGGACGTGGGGGAGGGCACCGTGCCTGTGACAGGGACGTGTGTCGATGGGGGAAGAGTGCCGGTTGGCCTTGCTGTGGCTGTGGAAGTGTGGGCGTCTGTGCCGGTCGGGGTGATTACACGGTGAGTGGTTGGAGTGACAGAGGAGGTGGCAGAGCTTGGACCATGAGTGGAAAGAGTGCTGTGGGGTCGAGACGGGCTTGGGGCATTGTTGGTGGTCCGGGAGGATGTTCCCGTGGGCGGACGAGTGGTGTGGGACGTGGTGGACAGAGAAGCCGTGGGGACGGAGTGAGTGGTGAGGGGAGTGTGGGGCCTGGGGGTGGCGGTGGCCGTGGCGCTGTGTGTCACGGGGGTACCGGTTCCTCTACTGGTGGGCTTGGCGGAGATGGTGGTGCGTGGAGCCCATGTGGTCCCCGAGTGGGCTGGTGCTGATGGGGGTGGCACGAAGGAAGAAGAGGTTTTGGCGGTGCTGGCAGAACCGTGGGCTTGAGTGGTCTTGGTCCATGGCGGGGAAGTGGGGGAGGGCACCGTGCCTGTGACAGGGACGTGTGTCGATAAGGGAAGAGTGCCCGTAGGCCTCGTGGGGGATGTGGAAGTGTGGGCGTCTGTGCCGGTCGGGGTGATTACACGGTGAGTGGTTGGAGTGACAGAGGAGGTGGCAGAGCTTGGACCATGAGTGGAAAGAGTGCTGTGGGGTCGAGACGGGCTTGGGGCATTGTTGGTGGTCCGGGAGGATGTTCCCGTGGGCGGACGAGTGGTGTGGGACGTGGTGGACAGAGAAGCCGTGGGGACGGAGTGAGTGGTGAGGGCAGTGTGGGGCCCGGGGGTGGCGGTGGCCGTGGCGCTGTGTGTCACGGGGGTACCGGTTCCTCTACTGGTGGGCTTGGCGGAGATGGTGGTGCGTGGAGCCCATGTGGTCCCCGAGTGGGCTGGTGCTGATGGGGGTGGCACGAAGGAAGAAGAGGTTTTGGCGGTGCTGGCAGAGCCGTGGGCTTGAGTGGTCTTGGTCCATGGCGGGGAAGTGGGGGAGGGCACCGTGCCTGTGACAGGGACGTGTGTCGATGGGGGAAGAGTGCCCGTAGGCCTCGTGGGGGATGTGGAAGTGTGGGCGTCTGTGCCGGTCGGGGTGATTACACGGTGAGTGGTTGGAGTGACAGAGGAGGTGGCAGAGCTTGGACCATGAGTGGAAAGAGTGCTGTGGGGTCGAGACGGGCTTGGGGCATTGTTGGTGGTCCGGGAGGATGTTCCCGTGGGCGGACGAGTGGTGTGGGACGTGGTGGACAGAGAAGCCGTGGGGACGGAGTGAGTGGTGAGGGGAGTGTGGGGCCTGGGGGTGGCGGTGGCCGTGGCGCTGTGTGTCACGGGGGTACCGGTTCCTCTACTGGTGGGCTTGGCGGAGATGGTGGTGCGTGGAGCCCATGTGGTCCCCGAGTGGGCTGGTGCTGATGGGGGTGGCACGAAGGAAGAAGAGGTTTTGGCGGTGCTGGCAGAGCCGTGGGCTTGAGTGGTCTTGGTCCATGGCGGGGAAGTGGGGGAGGGCACCGTGCCTGTGACAGGGACGTGTGTCGATAAGGGAAGAGTGCCCGTAGGCCTCGTGGGGGATGTGGAAGTGTGGGCGTCTGTGCCGGTCGGGGTGATTACACGGTGAGTGGTTGGAGTGACAGAGGAGGTGGCAGAGCTTGGACCATGAGTGGAAAGAGTGCTGTGGGGTCGAGACGGGCTTGGGGCATTGTTGGTGGTCCGGGAGGATGTTCCCGTGGGCGGACGAGTGGTGTGGGACGTGGTGGACAGAGAAGCCGTGGGGACGGAGTGAGTGGTGAGGGCAGTGTGGGGCCCGGGGGTGGCGGTGGCCGTGGCGCTGTGTGTCACGGGGGTACCGGTTCCTCTACTGGTGGGCTTGGCGGAGATGGTGGTGCGTGGAGCCCATGTGGTCCCCGAGTGGGCTGGTGCTGATGGGGGTGGCACGAAGGAAGAAGAGGTTTTGGCGGTGCTGGCAGAGCCGTGGGCTTGAGTGGTCTTGGTCCATGGCGGGGAAGTGGGGGAGGGCACCGTGCCTGTGACAGGGACGTGTGTCGATGGGGGAAGAGTGCCGGTTGGCCTCGCCGTGGCTGTGGAAGTGTGGGCGTCTGTGCCGGTCGGGGTGATTACACGGTGAGTGGTTGGAGTGACAGAGGAGGTGGCAGAGCTTGGACCATGAGTGGAAAGAGTGCTGTGGGGTCGAGACGGGCTTGGGGCATTGTTGGTGGTCCGGGAGGATGTTCCCGTGGGCGGACGAGTGGTGTGGGACGTGGTGGACAGAGAAGCCGTGGGGACGGAGTGAGTGGTGAGGGCAGTGTGGGGCCCGGGGGTGGCGGTGGCCGTGGCGCTGTGTGTCACGGGGGTACCGGTTCCTCTACTGGTGGGCTTGGCGGAGATGGTGGTGCGTGGAGCCCATGTGGTCCCCGAGTGGGCTGGTGCTGATGGGGGTGGCACGAAGGAAGAAGAGGTTTTGGCGGTGCTGGCAGAGCCGTGGGCTTGAGTGGTCTTGGTCCATGGCGGGGAAGTGGGGGAGGGCACCGTGCCTGTGACAGGGACGTGTGTCGATGGGGGAAGAGTGCCCGTAGGCCTCGTGGGGGATGTGGAAGTGTGGGCGTCTGTGCCGGTCGGGGTGATTACACGGTGAGTGGTTGGAGTGACAGAGGAGGTGGCAGAGCTTGGACCATGAGTGGAAAGAGTGCTGTGGGGTCGAGACGGGCTTGGGGCATTGTTGGTGGTCCGGGAGGATGTTCCCGTGGGCGGACGAGTGGTGTGGGACGTGGTGGACAGAGAAGCCGTGGGGACGGAGTGAGTGGTGAGGGGAGTGTGGGGCCCGGGGGTGGCGGTGGCCGTGGCGCTGTGTGTCACGGGGGTACCGGTTCCTCTACTGGTGGGCTTGGCGGAGATGGTGGTGCGTGGAGCCCATGTGGTCCCCGAGTGGGCTGGTGCTGATGGGGGTGGCACGAAGGAAGAAGAGGTTTTGGCGGTGCTGGCAGAGCCGTGGGCTTGAGTGGTCTTGGTCCATGGCGGGGAAGTGGGGGAGGGCACCGTGCCTGTGACAGGGACGTGTGTCGATAAGGGAAGAGTGCCCGTAGGCCTCGTGGGGGATGTGGAAGTGTGGGCGTCTGTGCCGGTCGGGGTGATTACACGGTGAGTGGTTGGAGTGACAGAGGAGGTGGCAGAGCTTGGACCATGAGTGGAAAGAGTGCTGTGGGGTCGAGACGGGCTTGGGGCATTGTTGGTGGTCCGGGAGGATGTTCCCGTGGGCGGACGAGTGGTGTGGGACGTGGTGGACAGAGAAGCCGTGGGGACGGAGTGAGTGGTGAGGGCAGTGTGGGGCCCGGGGGTGGCGGTGGCCGTGGCGCTGTGTGTCACGGGGGTACCGGTTCCTCTACTGGTGGGCTTGGCGGAGATGGTGGTGCGTGGAGCCCATGTGGTCCCCGAGTGGGCTGGTGCTGATGGGGGTGGCACGAAGGAAGAAGAGGTTTTGGCGGTGCTGGCAGAGCCGTGGGCTTGAGTGGTCTTGGTCCATGGCGGGGAAGTGGGGGAGGGCACCGTGCCTGTGACAGGGACGTGTGTCGATGGGGGAAGAGTGCCGGTTGGCCTCGCCGTGGCTGTGGAAGTGTGGGCGTCTGTGCCGGTCGGGGTGATTACACGGTGAGTGGTTGGAGTGACAGAGGAGGTGGCAGAGCTTGGACCATGAGTGGAAAGAGTGCTGTGGGGTCGAGACGGGCTTGGGGCATTGTTGGTGGTCCGGGAGGATGTTCCCGTGGGCGGACGAGTGGTGTGGGACGTGGTGGACAGAGAAGCCGTGGGGACGGAGTGAGTGGTGAGGGCAGTGTGGGGCCCGGGGGTGGCGGTGGCCGTGGCGCTGTGTGTCACGGGGGTACCGGTTCCTCTACTGGTGGGCTTGGCGGAGATGGTGGTGCGTGGAGCCCATGTGGTCCCCGAGTGGGCTGGTGCTGATGGGGGTGGCACGAAGGAAGAAGAGGTTTTGGCGGTGCTGGCAGAGCCGTGGGCTTGAGTGGTCTTGGTCCATGGCGGGGAAGTGGGGGAGGGCACCGTGCCTGTGACAGGGACGTGTGTCGATGGGGGAAGAGTGCCCGTAGGCCTCGTGGGGGATGTGGAAGTGTGGGCGTCTGTGCCGGTCGGGGTGATTACACGGTGAGTGGTTGGAGTGACAGAGGAGGTGGCAGAGCTTGGACCATGAGTGGAAAGAGTGCTGTGGGGTCGAGACGGGCTTGGGGCATTGTTGGTGGTCCGGGAGGATGTTCCCGTGGGCGGACGAGTGGTGTGGGACGTGGTGGACAGAGAAGCCGTGGGGACGGAGTGAGTGGTGAGGGCAGTGTGGGGCCCGGGGGTGGCGGTGGCCGTGGCGCTGTGTGTCACGGGGGTACCGGTTCCTCTACTGGTGGGCTTGGCGGAGATGGTGGTGCGTGGAGCCCATGTGGTCCCCGAGTGGGCTGGTGCTGATGGGGGTGGCACGAAGGAAGAAGAGGTTTTGGCGGTGCTGGCAGAGCCGTGGGCTTGAGTGGTCTTGGTCCATGGCGGGGAAGTGGGGGAGGGCACCGTGCCTGTGACAGGGACGTGTGTCGATAAGGGAAGAGTGCCCGTAGGCCTCGTGGGGGATGTGGAAGTGTGGGCGTCTGTGCCGGTCGGGGTGATTACACGGTGAGTGGTTGGAGTGACAGAGGAGGTGGCAGAGCTTGGACCATGAGTGGAAAGAGTGCTGTGGGGTCGAGACGGGCTTGGGGCATTGTTGGTGGTCCGGGAGGATGTTCCCGTGGGCGGACGAGTGGTGTGGGACGTGGTGGACAGAGAAGCCGTGGGGACGGAGTGAGTGGTGAGGGCAGTGTGGGGCCCGGGGGTGGCAGTGGCCGTGGCGCTGTGTGTCACGGGGGTACCGGTTCCTCTACTGGTGGGCTTGGCGGAGATGGTGGTGCGTGGAGCCCATGTGGTCCCCGAGTGGGCTGGTGCTGATGGGGGTGGCACGAAGGAAGAAGAGGTTTTGGCGGTGCTGGCAGAGCCGTGGGCTTGAGTGGTCTTGGTCCATGGCGGGGAAGTGGGGGAGGGCACCGTGCCTGTGACAGGGACGTGTGTCGATGGGGGAAGAGTGCCGGTTGGCCTCGCCGTGGCTGTGGAAGTGTGGGCGTCTGTGCCGGTCGGGGTGATTACACGGTGAGTGGTTGGAGTGACAGAGGAGGTGGCAGAGCTTGGACCATGAGTGGAAAGAGTGCTGTGGGGTCGAGACGGGCTTGGGGCATTGTTGGTGGTCCGGGAGGATGTTCCCGTGGGCGGACGAGTGGTGTGGGACGTGGTGGACAGAGAAGCCGTGGGGACGGAGTGAGTGGTGAGGGCAGTGTGGGGCCCGGGGGTGGCGGTGGCCGTGGCGCTGTGTGTCACGGGGGTACCGGTTCCTCTACTGGTGGGCTTGGCGGAGATGGTGGTGCGTGGAGCCCATGTGGTCCCCGAGTGGGCTGGTGCTGATGGGGGTGGCACGAAGGAAGAAGAGGTTTTGGCGGTGCTGGCAGAGCCGTGGGCTTGAGTGGTCTTGGTCCATGGCGGGGAAGTGGGGGAGGGCACCGTGCCTGTGACAGGGACGTGTGTCGATAAGGGAAGAGTGCCCGTAGGCCTCGTGGGGGATGTGGAAGTGTGGGCGTCTGTGCCGGTCGGGGTGATTACACGGTGAGTGGTTGGAGTGACAGAGGAGGTGGCAGAGCTTGGACCATGAGTGGAAAGAGTGCTGTGGGGTCGAGACGGGCTTGGGGCATTGTTGGTGGTCCGGGAGGATGTTCCCGTGGGCGGACGAGTGGTGTGGGACGTGGTGGACAGAGAAGCCGTGGGGACGGAGTGAGTGGTGAAGGGAATGTGGGGTCCGGGTGTGGCGTTGGCAGGAGTCGTCTGTGGGCTGCTTTGGCGAGTGCTGTGGCCTGACGTGGGCCTTGGGGACCCTGGGTGCTCCAGGTGTGTTGTCTTCTGTTCGAGTGGCGTTCCTGGGGTCCAGGGGTAGGTAGACGATGCTGTGGGAAATTGTGGGTGAGTCAAACCCTCTGTCACTCACGCTTGCCATTTTGGTGACCAGCTTGTCACCCACTGTGACCTTTTGTTCCTTTTGCTTTTAGCTTCACATGCACCTAATGACGAGTCCCCCGTGCCTCAGTCTCTCTCCTCATTGGTTCTCTCTTTTCCCAGTTGGTGGCCTCCCTCAGTGTTGCTGCCTGTGGATTTGGTTCGTTTCCTCCCCTTCTGTCCTACGTGGCGCCTTACTTCCTGTCAGGGTGGCCATGTTTGGTGCCTGTCCACCCCTGTGAGTCTGTGTGTGGGTTCCATCAGGGCCTTTGGATGTTGTGGTATCTTGTGCAGAGCTGGGCCTGGTACTTTGCATCAAGTGCCTTGGGGTTTCTGCTGTTTCCTGGGGCCTGCCCTACCCGGGCTGGGGGCTGCTTTTGTCAGTGGGAGCTGGGAGCTTTGGCCATGAAGTTCAGAGAGGGGCGCACTTAGGAAGGTGGCTCAGGGCTGGCATCGCGGCAGGTTGTCCCTTCTGGGGGAAGCCGTCCCTGCCTGCCATTGGGGTTGTTGGGCTGGGCGTTGAGCCCACGTCCTTGGCACCTCTGAGGGAGCATGTGGTGGGGCATGCTTACTTTTGGGGGTCCCTGTGGAGGTTCCTGCCGTTGCTGAAGGTGACCGTGATGCCGTGGTGTGTGCTGTGGACCGAGCTGTGGATTGTGTGGCTGTGCCGTGAGCAGGTGCTGTGGGCACCGTCGTCGCCTGCGTCACTGTGGGTCCTGTGACCGTTGACCTGTGAGTGGCTGTGGGGGCCGGTACTGTTGTGGCCCGCGTGGTGACGGCAGAGGTGGTTCTGGGTGACCCTGCAGGGAATGGCCCAGAGCATGCCTTCTAGCCCGTCTGCCCTCCGCACGAGCTCCGTCGAGTCCCCGGCCCTGCCCCCACCTGCCCCGGAGACTGGCTGGCTCGGCACAGTGGACCCTCTAAGAGGGGCGTGTATCTTTCCAGCTGACACTCATGACCTGTCAACCGGCCTTGATTCTATGAGCCTCAGTGGCATTTCCAGTGACCTGACTGGGACACTGGCTGTCCCCTCCAGCTGCTCTTGGTAGCAGAAGCCATGTCCTATCCCCTCATGGTCCCTGGGCAGCCGGAAGGGGGTCCTGTGGGGTGGGGTGGGGTGGGTGGGCTGGTGAGGGGTAGGCTGCATGGAGGGCTGGCATGTGCTGCCAGGGTCCTTCACCAGGCAGGTCCTACACGCTTTCCAGTAACGCAGCTATTGGATAGCAAGGATGGCGACATCTTATGACCAGCTGATCCTTAAAAAAACCTTTCAGAGAAACCTAGCTCTGCTCCCTGGCACAGGGATTTCTGTGCCTAAGAATCTACTCAGCAGAGAAGTGAGGCCCCCCTGCCCCATACCCCATGGAGCCCTCTGGGGTCATGCGTGTGTGCCTGCCACTGCAGTGTGGGCCTTACCTCCTGAGGAGACTGTCGCATCTGCCGGGGTGGGGCCTGTCTGTGTGGAGGAGGGTGCAGAGGCCGTGGCCCTGGCAGTGGGTGTGGGCGTGTGTGTAAAGCCGATGGTCGGGGTTGCACGTGTGGGCAGGGAGCCTGGTGAGGGTGCAGTGGAGCTGAGCCCAGTGGCCCTGGGGGTAGTAGCCGTGGTGGGCCTGGTCTCTGTGGAAGGCAAGCCTGAGTGGACAGATATGCCATTACTGTGGGGCACACCCTTGGGAGGAGCCCCTTCTCTTGCTTGCTGGTCCCCCAGGCCACGCAGCACCCCCACCCAGGTGGGCTGAATGGGAGGCACAGGGGCTGGCCTGTGGCCTTTCTAGGGCTACGTGAGCTCCATCAGCCCTGCTGAGACAGTGGCTGTCTGGTGGGGACACCACAGAGCCAGCTGTTGGTCAGCCAGGAGGTGAGCTTTCACGCAGCACCCCGGTGCCTCCCTGGGCAGCACTCACTGCCCCCATATTACAGGGCAGCCCCAGGGAAGCCGCGGTGCCCTCCCTTCCCTGCCTCAACCCACTGCCACAGACATGGCTGGGCTGACGGGCATCTGGGGGAGGGCCCAGGGGAACACTGCTTCACCTTGGCACCTAGTATGCGTGCAATCACCTGTGGTGGGCGTGGGCGGTGTGGGCAGCAGACCTGAAACAGGAGGGGTGGTCAGGGCCGCACCCCCCCCACCCCCCCAGTCCTTCTGAAGCCTTCAGGTGTGTCCCCAGGGCCTGAGTCAGGTGCTTGCTGGAGACAGGGCCAGGGGGTGGAGCCATCACGGAGGCGGGGCCCTGCTCCTCTGTCCTACCTGCCCATCTCATCCCTCCCAGCACTCCCCAGCCATGTGGGTAGCCTGGCAGCCAGGACACCGACCACCTTAGTGCAGCTCCCCAGTCCCCGTTACTGTATCCCCAAGTGGTCCCTCTGTTGCCACACACCCAGCAGGGATGGGGGCTTTTGAGTCAGCATCTGGGGTGGGGGAAGCCTGGTCTTTTCCCTGTGTCTCTGCTGTCTGGGGACTGGAGGTATTTCAGCCCCCCAGGGGCACAGCCTGGGGAGTGCGGAGCTGGCCCTAGGTTTGTGTGGGACCTGGGTGGGTGTGGGCACTGAGGACTGAGCTTACGGCACGGCACACATGTCCCCTTCTTCTGGTCGAAGTACTCATCCTGGGTGCAGTTGTAGCAGCCTGGGGCGGGGGGCATGTGGAAAGTGGCTACATGTCAGTGCCTGGGGCTGGACGCCTCCCTCTCTGTCCACAGCCGGTCCTGACCTCTCCTCTGAACCCCAGACTCCCTGCATTGCCTCCCCCGCTCCAGTTGTAGTCTGTACCCTCCAGGCTGCACCCCCACCTTTCCCGCCCTTTGCCCTCAGGCCCCTCTCCACCAGCCTCGGAAGCCATCAGCTCCCCAAGCAGACCCGTCCCCTCTCCATGGCTGTACCTTCGATGTTGGTGACTGGCAGGCTCTGCAACTGCTGCGGGCAGAGGCACGGCTGGTAGTGCCATGTGCAGTTGGCCTCCTGGGTGTACTGGAACTGGCCGTCACCAGCCCGCGTGTGGGTGTTGTAGAAGCCGCAGTAGATGGCTGGGAGGATGGGCACCTGTCAGGTGGCTCTGAGCCTGCCACAGAGCCCCTCAGCAGTGTGCCAGGGAGCCCGAGGGTGGGCCTGCAACGGTCCCTCTGCAGGATCTCCCTGCGTCACACCGTCCACTGCCCGCCCCGGGAGGAGTGCTACAGCCAGAGCAGCCCGCGCGCCCCTCGGCCCCTAGTGGGTAGGAGGAGGGCACTCACGGCAGAAGTCGGGGGCTCTCCAGTCCACACAGACGCCCTTGTCCAGGCAGGCCTGGGCGTAAGCGGCCACGGTGTCGCACAGGCACTCGCAGTCCCCACCGCTGTCGCACCCGCACGTGTCACGCACACAGGCCTCGTAGTAAGGCATGCGGTACACCTGCGGGAGGCGGCCCTCAGTGCACCTGCCCGGCCCACTGTCCGCGGGCCAGGGGCTGTTCTCATAGCCAGAGGTCAGGGCCTCACCGCTGTGCAACCCACCGGCCGTGGCGGAAACCCATCTGCCTATGGCGGGAACCCACCTGGCTGTGGCGGGAACCCACCTGGCTGTGGCGGGAACCCATCTGCCTATGGCGGGAACCCACCCGGCCATGGCCGTGACCCACCCGGCCGTGGCCGGGACCCACCCGGCCGTGGCCGGGACCCACCCGGCCGTGGCGGGAACCCACCCGGCCGTGGCGGGAACCCACCCGGCCGTGGCCGTGACCCACCCGGCCGTGGCCGGGACCCACCCGGCCGTGGCCGGAACCCACCCGGCCGTGGCGGGAACCCACCCGGCCGTGGCGGGAACCCACCCGGCCGTGGCCGTGACCCACCCGGCCGTGGCCGTGACCTACCCGGCCGTGGCGGGAACCCACCCGGCCGTGGCGGGAACCCACCCGGCCGTGGCGGGAACCCACCCGGCCGTGGCCGTGACCCACCCGGCCGTGGCCGTGACCCACCCGGCCGTGGCCGTGACCCACCCGGCCGTGGCGGGAAACCACCCGGCCGTGGCGGGAACCCACCCGGCCGTGGCGGGAACCCACCCGGCCGTGGCCGTGACCCACCCGGCCGTGGCCGTGACCCACCCGGCCGTGGCGGGAACCCACCTGGCCGTGGCGGGAACCCACCTGGCCGTGGCCGTGACCCACCTGGCCGTGGCCGTGACCCACCCGGCCGTGGCCGTGACCCACCTGGCCGTGGCGGGAACCCACCTGGCCGTGGCGGGAACCCACCTGGCCGTGGCCGTGACCCACCCGGCTGTGGCCGTGACCCACCTGGCTGTGGCAGGCAGCGAAGATCTGGCTGTTGATGATGCCGCACTTGCGCTCAGCCCAGGCCCGGCGGAAGGTGTTGCGGCTGCAGGGGTCTAGTGCAAAGCCCGCATCCCCGCACAGTGGACTCTCCTTCCATGAGTTCACGAACTCCAGCTCACTGGACGCCACATACTTGCTGCGTGTCTCAAAGTCGTCCTTCATGTTGCCGTTGTAGTTGCCACACAAGCCGCACAGGGCGTCCTGCGGGGGGCAGTGTCAGGTGGGCAGCGCTGCCCCACACCCCAGGCAGCCAGGCAGGGGCGACACGGTACCTGGGAGGCACGAGCCAACTTGATAAAGACGGTCATGTGCTTGTTCCAGACGAGGGTCAGGTTGTAGCTGCTGCCGATGGTCACGTCCAGCACCAGGTGCAAGGAGCCGGCCTTCACCCGGAAGTGCACGTGGGGGTTTGCCCCGCTGACTGTGTAGTTCCTATCGGCCAGCACGATGGATAGGCCCTGTGGGGCAGGCCTGTCACGGGGCTGTGTGCACCCAGCCGCCTCCCCGCCCATGCTCTCCCAGCAGGGTGGACTGAGTCCCTTAAGAGTGTGTGCGGCCAGTGCCTGCTGGCGGCCTACCCTCTGGAGCCGCCACAGGCGGAACGTTCCAGAACATCACGGACACCACCGAGGGCTGAGTCAGGCTTCTGGAAGGACCCCGTCTCCCCGGGCTGTCCAACTCCGGGAGACACAGCTGCCCGTCGTGTGGGTCAGGAGACCAGAGCAGGGGGCAGTGAGCAGCAGGCGGCACAGAGGGGCAGGGGCCTGGGCTTGGTGGCTGAGGTGTGGGGACCCCTGCCTGCCCCACTCACCCCCAGGGAGAGCCTGATGGCCCGGGAGCAGGTGACGCCCGACTTCCCGCACACAACGTTCTCCGTCAGGATCTTCAAGGTGGGCTGCGAGTCATTGGCGCCGCAGCCATCCTGTGGGGAGGGGGTGCTGAAGAGGATGCCCCACGGCCTTACCGTGTCCCCACCAGGGCCTCACAGTGTCCCCCTTAAGGCCTCACCGTGACCAGAATGTATTCGCAGTTGCCATCGAACACAAACCGCTGCCCGTCGAACGTGACCATGTGTCCTTCCCCATAGAGGGTACAGGTGGACGAGCAGTGGACGCTCTGCTGACATGTCCACTTCCCCCTCGAGCAGGTGCTGGGGGAGGAGCAGGCTGTTCTGGGGTTTCGGGGAGACCCAGCCACACATGCACCCCCACATGAGGCTGACCTGCATGGAGTTGGTGGGGGACCCCCTGCCATCCCGAGACCCCGAGGACATCCCTGGGCCTCCTGGGTCTCCAGGGTGGGGCTGTGGCTTACCAGGTCTGACAGTCGGTATGGAGCTCGGCACCCCGGGGGTAGGAGACCCCTGCAAACTCGCATGGGCATTCATCAGGGGGCACGCACTGCCCGCTGGCGTTCTCGTAGAGCCCCTCAGCACAGACGCAGCCTGGCTCGCACTTGGTGGGCACCTGCAGGGGGGAGGGTCAGCAGCGCCTCGGAGGGGCCCCCAGCACTCCTCCCTACATCCACCCTGCTCTGGGCCTTTCTCTTAGCAAACCCGCCCCTCCCTTAGGGAAGGTTCCAGGGGGGCTTCTGTGTCACTGCTGGGCTGTTGTGTCCCCTCCCCACTCTCCCCAAGCTGAGGGGCCCCACTGGAGAACAGCGCCAGAGGCTTGGTCTGCCTTCCCTGGGGGCTTTGTGGACATCATCTCATGGCCCCATGGGAGGCTCCAGGCGTCCACTATAGGAACGTCCGCCACAAGTTGTCCAGTGGGGAAGCCCTCTAAGGAGCACTCGCCCCAGCCTTACGCAGGGGGTGCCGGTGGCCAGCATCTGGCACGTGGGGGCACAGGCCGCCCCAAACTTGTTCTGCGAGGACTGGCTGCAGGACTGGAATGTCTTGGATGCTGAGCAGGTTGCTGCAGGAAAGGGGCGCAGGTGAGGTGGTGGGCAACACACCACTGCCCAGGCCCACCATCTCGGCCTCATTACGTACCCAGGAGCATCTGCGGCTGCCCCCGGCAGCTTAACCGCCCGTTGATGCAATAGCTGCAAGAGAGACCGTGTGAGTGACCAGCCCTGGGAGAGGGGCTGCAGGCCAAGGCGGGGGTCCACCCGGGACCCCGTCACGCACCAGAGGACACCGTTGACCACAGCAGACTGGTTGGCCAGGATGAACTTGTGGCTGTCCAGGAGGCAGGGACACTGGGCCTTGTGCACACACTCAGTCTTGTGGTCCAGGTAGGTGCCCTCAGGGCAGTTGCAGCCGTCCACAGGGACAGCGCTGGGGTGGCACTCAGCTGTGCGGTCAGACAGTGAGAAGCATGTGCGGTCGCAGGCCTGGCTGTTGTCGCTGAATGTCCGGTTGCCCGTGCAGGGGATGGCTGTGGGGGAACGGGAGTCAGACCCTCAGGGATGGCTGGGCAGGGCCAAGGCTCTGGGCCCTGGAGCCCCGTTGTGGCCCCTGCCCTCCCATGACCCTGGGACCCTCTCCTGCCCCGGCACGTACTGCAGTTGTCTACACTGTTTCTCCAGCCCCAGAGCAGGACGCCCCTCGAGGCACATGTGTGGGCATAGTCCCCCAGGGCAGCGCAGATATACGGGAAGGTCTCCTCATAGTTGCAAGCTTGGTACACACACCTCTGCAGGGAGACAGCTGCATGGGTGCCTGCCCCCCCCCTTGCTGCCCAGGCTTCCCCGGGTGCCGCCGGCCAGCAGGCCCTGCCCACCTTGTAGAAAGGCTTGGGGTTCACCACGGCGTGGCACTTCTCAAACACAGTGGCCTTCTTCACCAGCACCGAGCAGTGGGTCTCCGCGCACACCTCTGCAGGGATAGGCCAGTGGGTCTCATGCTCGCCTGCGTGGGTTTCCTGCTGACTCCGCAGCCCCCGGGGCCCAGGACTCACTGTTGAGCTGGCTCATGGAGCAGGGGTCAGTCTCACGCTCCAGTGCAGCCGGGCAGTTCCCCGCCCGCCAGGAGTCCACAAAGAGCGAGGCGGTGCCCTCCGCCATGCCCATGCTGGTCATGAAGTCATCTGTTGTGTCCCCGTTGAAGTTGCCGCAGAGCCCTGAGCGAACGGGGCCATGAGCACGGCTGGCCTGCGTCCCTGTCCTGCCCTGCACCCCCAACCGTGCCATGGGCACGAGGCATGCACCCCTGGGAGGGCTGGCCTTCAGGAGAGGCTGGCCTGCGCCCATGGCCGCCGGACCTGCTGGGCCAGTGCAGGGCTGTGGTGGGCCCTTCCCTTCTGACGTGGCCAAGCCAGATGGGGACAGGGCAGCCGGGCTGACCGTGGCGGGCAGGGAGGGACTCACCTCTCGTCTGGCCTCTGAATTGGGGCCCGACGGTGACGTACAGCTGGAACACGGGCTGTAGCTGGATCACGAGCTCCAGTCCGAAGCTGGTGGCCATCTGGAGGTGGGTGGATGTCTGTCTGAAGACCGTGATGTTGCCTGAGGGGAGACGGGCTCAGCAGGCGGCATGCTTTGGGACCCCGGCCCAGAGGCACTGGGCGCTAGGCAGGGGCAGTGGACCTACCGGTCTTGTATGGCAGCCACTTGACATCTCCATTGTTGGTGACCACCTCGTCCTGAGAAATCACGATTTTGTCCTAGAGGGAGGGGGGCCTGAGTCACGGTTGCTGGAAGGGGGGTAGGTGTCCCCCTCCTGCGGGCTAGGAAGGGAGCAGCAGGAACTGGGATGCAGTGGGGACGCGTCTGCTCCTTACCTGGCAGAGCAGCCTTACCTGGCTGGACATGTAGATGACGGCGACCAGGGCGGTCTCCGAGTGCGAGTACCCAGTCTTGTCGTAGACGGCCATGACAGAGCCCCCGTCAGGGAGCTGGGGGCTCTGGAGGGGGTGGTCAGTACAGAGGATGGGTGCTTATGGTGACCCCTCCTGGCGGGACCCCTTGTGATGTCCCCATGGGGACCCCTCCTGGCGGGACCCCTTGTGATGTCCCCATGGGGACCCCTCCTGGCGGGACCCCTTGTGATGTCCCCATGGGGACCCCTTCTGGCGGGACCCCTTGTGATGTCCCCATGGGGACCCCTCCTGGCGGGAACCCTTGTGATGTCCCCATGGGGACCCCTCCTGGCGGGACCCCTTGTGATGTCCCCATGGGGACCCCTCCTGGCGGGACCCTTGTGATGTCCCCATGGTGACACCTCCTGGCAATCCCCTGGGAGGCCCCGATGGTTGGCGTGTCCCACCTGGACGAGAATGTAGGTGCAGGTGCCATGGAAGCGGTAGGGCCTGGCATCAAAGGTGGTGACAAAGGAGCCGCCTTCCAGGGTGCAACGCCGTGGGCAGGGGCGCTCCTCACATCTCCAGCGTCCCATGGCGCACTTGCTGTGTGTGGGGAGGGTGAGCCAGAGCGGTGGGCAGGGCTGCTAGGTCCAGATGGCACCCCAGGCTGCTCTGGGCTGGCAAGCTGGCTGTCCCCAGGACTGAGGACTGAGGAACCTGAGGCTGCCCCCAGGTTCCCGTGTCCCTCGTGTCCCCGTCCTGTCTGTGCCTTCACAGGCTGCCCCATACTCACCAGGTGCGGCAGGCATCTGCTGTGACCTCCCCGGGGGCATAGGCCACCCCGCCAAGCGTGCAGGGACACTGGGCGACAGGCACGCAGGTGAGGTTTTTGGAGACGTCGTCAAGAACCGTACCTACAAGAGGGGACTTCCTGGGGCTGCAGCAAGGAGGAACCTCCCACCCTCCTTCTGGGCAGCCCCTCCTTGGCCTGTCCCCAGGAGGCCCTCGCGCCTGGCTCTGGGCCATGTCCCAGTGCAGGCTTCAGCTGTGACCCTCCCCCTCCAGCCCCGCACTGCAGTGCCCCGTCCCCTGGTGACAGCCCAGGCCAGGGGCTGTTCCTGGTGAGCGGCAGGCCCTGCCGGGGTCTAGCTCCAACCCCACCCCTCCCCCACACAGCCTCTCAGACCCCCCACAGCCCTGGGGATTTGCAGGCATGACCATGGGACACTGTGGGGGCAGCAAGGGGTCCTGGCCCCAACACGCCCGGTGGAGCAATGTGCTGGGTGGGGCGGGGGCTGATGCCCCGCGTCTGGGCTCATCTGCAGGCTCCTGTGGGGAACGGCAGGCTCACCTTCCGGGCAGAAGCAGCCGAAGGTGCAGAAGCTGGAGCAGCTGTGCTGTGGGTTCGAGCAGGTCTTGACACAGGCCTGGCCACACTCCTGGTACACCTGGTTGGCTGGGCACTGGCCCAGGGCTGCAGGCACACAGTGGCCTGGTGAGTGGGTAGGGGCACCGCAGGGTCCCCGCTGCCTGCCCGGCTACCCTCCACCTCACTGTCCTGTCTTGGACGAGATGGGATTCGGGGCCCTGGCCCTCCCTGCTGCCCTCCCCAGGACTCACAGCAGAGGCCAGGGCCCCGCCAGCGCCTCACGGGCTGGCCAGCCATGCTGCACTGGCGCGAGTACTCAGACAGCGTGGCACAGCTGCAGTTCGGGCCTGGCTGGGCACACGCTTCCATGTCCGCCTGGCAGCTCAACAGGAACAGCTCCTTGGGCACAGTGCACTTGGGGGACACCAGGGTCAGCAGCCGGGTGCAGGTCTGGGCCTGGGCAGAGGGCCACTCAGGGTCATGGGCGTGAAGGCCCTGTTTCACACCCAGTGCTGTTTGGCTGGGAAGGCTGGGGGTGTCGGCCTCGGGGACCCTGTCAGAGCCCGTGGCTGACCCCACTATGGCCGGAGGGTTCCTATGACCCTGATGGCACGCCCGCCTCACGTACATGCTCTGCCTGCAGGACCTGGGGGCTGGGGATGGCTTCGAAGGCGCAGATCTCATTGGGGTCATCCAACTTCTGGAGAGCCGCGTACTTGTGGGGTTCCAAGAGTTTTCCTGGGGGCACAGGAGGGGCAAGGTCAGCACCACGGGGCTGGCCGCCGGGGCCTGGGCCCCACCCCCACCTACCATCCTCGCTCAGAAATTCGTTGGTCTTCTTGCCGTCGAAGTTCCCGCAGAGCCCGCACATCTTGCCCATGTGCTTCTCCTCCACAAGGACCTGAGGGAGGGCACCCCCACAGCGTGGTGTGGGCGGGGCCCCGGGACACCGCGCCCAGATGCAGAGCCACTGCTCTGGGGGCCCCTCCCTACTCCTCCCAGGGGCCCTTCTGGTCTTGCTGGATTGTGCTAGTTTTCAAGTGGGGAAGCCCAGGCCCATCCAGGCTCCTGGCTGGGTTCAGCACCAAGCTGTGGGAGCTGGGTAGCTGTTCAGGACCCCTACCCCAAGGAGGACAGACCCCAGCCCCACCCGCCAACCTGTGTGCCTGCAGTTGCAGCCACACACACCCCTCCCCTCTCCCCTGCCTCCCGCCGGCATCCTCACCATGAGGTGGGCGCCCGGGCCCCACACGACCACCAGCTCCATCTCCAGCTGCTTGGCCACCAGCCGTACACTCTGGCCAAAAGGTGTGATCTGGAGCCCGTTGCTGGTGTAGGGCAGGCTGACCACCCTGTGGGATGAGAGTGGTCAGCGGCCACCCCCTGGCCCCGTGGTCACTCCCTTGTCCTCCCGGCCACACGGCTCACCCCACGTCTTTGATGGAGATGACCCCTTCCTGCACGGTGACCACAGAGACCCCCAGCTCCATGATGACCCGGGAGAGGTTGCCGCTGGGCCCTCGCCGCAGCTGGATGCTGAAGGCGGGCGCGGCATCCTCGCAGATAGCGGCAAAGACATAGTTGCAAGTTCCCTTAAAGTTGTACACATGGCCGTCGAAGGTGGAGAAGTGGCCGGCCCCCCATGTGGAGCACCGGCCCCTGCCCGGAGCTGTGGAGAGAGCAGGAGGGGTCTCAGGGTTCTGGTCTTCTGGCTGCTGGGGCAGGTCTGGCCCCATGAGCCGGCCGCCCCGGGATCCCACGCTCAGAAACTAGTGGCCTCACAAGTTCCAGCCCATCCTGGGGCGGGTATGACGGAGGCCCCACCCCATGTCCAGAGCTGGGGTCTGCCTCCTGCACTGGCTTTCCACGAGCATGAGTCGCTGCTATGGTGGAGTCTGTGGGGTCATCAGCCCTGGGGTCTGTGGGCCACGAAGCCGGCCCAGACCGCACCCCACTACACCCCCTCCCCCGAGGGGAGGGGCTGGCTGAGGCTCCTCTGTAGCTGCATGCCCTTTGTGGAAACCCCAGACCACATGGCCCTCACCTGTCTGTGGGGCGTCCGTTAGCCTCTGGAGGTCAGGCTGTGCAAAGGAGGTGTTGTCCAGACCTGCGAGGACAGGGCCATGGTCAGTGCTGGGGCCTCCTGCTTCTGTCCCCCAGCGTGGAGCACTTGGCCGTGAGCAGGGCCCACTGCATGGCACCCGGCCGGAGCCCAGCCCCTGCGCGCTCCACACCCTGACTTCTCTCGTTGTCCTTCGTTCATTTGTTCATTTGTTCATTCACTCGTTCACTAGTCTGCACATCTGCACAGATCAGGTGCCTGTCACACCCGCTGGGTGCAGGAGATACAGTGGAGACGAGCGCCCCCGAGGAGAGCACAGTGCACACAGATACGGACCTACCCGTGTGTGCACATGTGTACTCGCACGCACGTGTACACCTGCACATGCTCGCACACGCACGGGCAGCGAGCAGGGCCGGGCAGGTCCCTGACAGTGGACACCAGCTCTCTGGAGCCCTCCGGCCCGCGGGCATCTGCTGGTCGTCTGCCGGGCTCCCGTCACTCGCTCGCTTCTCAGAGGCGCCAGGCCCCTCTGGGGTTTGACAGGACAAAGAGGCAGCTGCCACCGGGCCCGCTGCCTCCGTGGAGGCTCACATGGGTTTGGGGGCAGCTGGGCTCCTGCGTGGACCTCATTGAGTGGCTGTTATGCGGGGGAGGGGGAGCCCTAAGCTCAGAGGGGCTCGGTGGGCCTGTGGGAAGCAGGGGAGCGTTAGGGAGGGCTCCGGGCCAGGGGCATCTGTGGGGTGACAGCCTCGTCTTGCTGCAGCCCCTGTGTTCCCAGGTCAGCCCAGCCACTCTCCGTCTGAGACCCACTGGCTCTGGTGTGCGGTCAGAGAGGCTGAGTGAAGGCGGACGCCCCACACTGGGCGTCTCCCTTTCCAGAGGCTTTAAAAGTGGCTGATTTCCTGCTTCCTTCCTCCACACCTGTCAGCCTCCCAGACAGTCCTAGGGCTGTGGTGACCATGCTGGAGAAATGCACAGGTGACATGGGGCAGGAAGCACTGGTCCCTGCTGGCCACTTTGGCCATGCTCGGCAGACAGGTGACCCTGCTTGACTGGCCTGGGGGCCTCACCTGGCAGCCTGCCTCCTTTCTATGGCCTCCCTGTAGCCCCCCCCCCCGCCCCTGTTCCCCGCTGCAGTCCTTCCAGAGGCTTCTGTGGTTCTGGGATGAGGTCCCGGTGCTGGTGGGCAGGTGACAGGGCTGTGACCTCTCCGGCCCCTGGCTCCATCTTCCAGGCCCTCCTGGGACCCCTGTCCTGCCATGACTCCCGCCGGCTCATCCACTGGTGGCAGCTCGCGCCCGGCCTACCACTCCTCCCAGGTGTGGTGCTGGCCTCCCACCACGGCACTGGGCTCCCTCAGCCGTGTGTCTCTGGACAAGGTCCCCAGTTGGGGCAGGTGGCACACAGGTCGTGTGGATCTGCCCTTCCAATGGGGAGTGACACTTGGCCCTGGGCCTCCTCCCTCCTGAGCATGCAGGACCCCACCTCAGCCCCTCCTCTGAGCTCATGACCCCCTCCCCACAGGATGCCTCGAATCTTGTTCTCTGTCCCTGAGAGTGTCACTCCCCAGTCCCCACTCCAAGGGGTCTCTCCCCTGGCTCCTTGTCACCTGATGTCAGCCTCACCACGCCCTGTCCTGTCTCCCTTACTCTGCTCCATCCCACCCCGGCCAGTGGCCTCCGAGTCTGTCTGAACAATGACCCCCCCTCAGCAGGGGGCTCCTTCGGAGACACTCAGGACGCTGGGCTGCTGCCATTGCCACTGCTCTGGGACCATCTGTGCTTCTCCCCCACTCGGCACAGGCGCTGACCCCTGGCTGGCACGGAGCCTGCAGGGCAGGCTGGTCTGCCACCCCTCAGCCCCGGACCGGCCATGCGGTGCCCTGAGCACTCGCCATTCCGTCTGCACGCTTGGCGGCCCCTGCCTCTTCCGGCTCAACCAGGCCGGCTCAGGGGCCTCCTTCCCAGTCCCAACACCACGGCATCAGACCTCGTGCCTCTGGTCCGGGAGGGCGTGGCCAGTGCAGAGTTGGTGCTCAGAGACAGGCCCACCCACCCTGTGCGGCAGTCACCCTGGCCGCCCACAGCCCCCCAAGACGGCAGCCCCGTGCCGTGCCTGCAGGCCACACCTCACACCACCAGCCCCCGGACACCTCTCTCCCCCGTGGGTCTGGGTCCAAGTCTGGGAGTCCCCAGGACCAGGGAGGTGGCCTCTGCTGGGCAGGGGTCCTGGGTGCTCAAAGCCACTCCCAATGGGCAGCACTGAGGCTGGTGGTACCCATTGGGAGTGAGGCTGGTGCCCATCTCCCATGAGGCTGATGGGGACCGGGGGCCACCAAGCAGGGGCAGCGAGCCAAGGACTAAGGAGAGAGGAGGGGTGTGTCCCTCTGGGCTCAGCGGCCTGGGCTCTCAGGCATGTGGAGAAGGTGCAGGGCCTGGGGCCTGCAGTCAGTGAGGTCCTTCGCTGTGCCACCGAAGGACCCCTGCTCCTCAGCAACCCTTCCAGGGTTGGGGCAGGTATGAAAGCCACCCTCAGCGTGCGGCATAGGTGGTGCTGGGTGTTTGGCAAAAGGGATGGGGTGGGGCCGAGGGGAGGAAGGGGACCCTGCCTCGGGAGCCCAGTGGGCGAGACTGGGTCGGCTCTGGAGTGGTCCCCCACTCCTTTAATCCTCCCGGCAGCCACACAAGAGGAAGATGTCACCTCACTTTCATAGACAAGGAGCCCAAGCTGGAGCTCACTGTGTGGTCGTTGTTCTCACCAGGACCCACGGAGCCAGACCTGCCTCTGGGTGTTCTGGCCTCAATGCCTGCAAGGCCCTACATACCCTCTGGCCACTTCTGGTGTCCCTGGGGACCTCTCAGGATCCAGGGCGAGAGTGGGGGCGCCTGGCTCAGAGCTGAGCCCCAGTGCTGTGCGCCCAGTGGGGCTCTGACGCTCCCGCCCTTGTGGAGGTGTCTGCGTGTCCCCGTGAGACCCTCGCCCGCTGCAGCCCTGAGTCCTTCCTCGCCCGCTCAGGGCCCCTGCGCCTTCCTGCCCTCACTGGCCGGGCCAGCCAGGCTGTGGCAAGTGCAGGACAGCCAGAGCGAGGAGGCGCCTCCCAGCTACCTCCGTCCTGTGGCCAATCCGCCTCAGCTGAGTCGGAGAGGCAAGGCCTGGGACACCCACCGAAGGGGCCTTAGAGGGCACCTGGACTCACTCACCGGTGGCGCTGAGCATGGCCCCCCCACAGGAGACGAGCAGCAGCAGGGGCCCCAGCATGATGTGTGGGGAGAAGAGGTCACCGCAGGACCTAGCTCTCCCACCGCTGGACATCGGGCAGGCTTGCTGCACCTGTGCACCTGGGTGGCCAGCCTGGACGCCTTATAAAGGAGCCGAGGGCCCTGCCCCCGCCGCGCCCGCCCGCACCCCACGCTCCAGCCGGCTGGAGCAGCGGTGGCCAAACAGGATCTCGGGCGCTGCTTTATCAGAACTTGCACTTCTGGGAAAATTCTTAGGCGGGCAGCGGCACCGTTATCACTCGCCTCTCAGCGGGGGGCTGGCACACACACACAGGGTCCTTCAAACGTCTCCCTGTTTGCTGCAGGCTGAGATTGCTAGGGGCCATCCTGGGGGCGCTTCTGGGGGCAGTTCTGGCAGTCAGACACACCCTGGGAGCTGAGAGGGGCTTGTCCGAGGCATGAGGGGAGACGCTGGGGCACCCCTCTGCCCCTGTGGGGAACCCAACCTCCAGGACAGCTCTTGGGGTGAGCGCCACCCTTACCCGGACTCCAGAGCCCCTAAAAGGCACAACATGCACACTGGGGCCCCACCCCACCCTGGAAGAAAGGCCATCTAGTGGAAGGACCCCCCCAGTGGTAAAGACAATCCACACCACCCTTTTGGGGGTTCCAGGTGCCTGGCTGTCACAGAGGGGCAGACAGCTTTGGGGCTCAGACGAGACAGCTACCTGGAGGCCTGAGGAGCTTTTGGGGTGAAATGTTGGTGTGCAGGGGCCGTTCCTGGAGACCCCTCCTGGAGGTCCCAACGGCCTCCTGGGACGTTGGTCTGTCAGGGGGAAGGGATAGAGTGGCCAACCCCTGGGCCCCTGGTCAGTCTTCTGGCCCGCCAATGGCTCCAAGATGCTCAACTTTGACTCAGGAGCAGGAGTGGGCTGGCCTTGGGGTCTGCCCATCTGGGAGCATCTCCATGGGCACTGTGCCAGCCTCAGGGTACAGACCCATAGGCAGAGGAGCAGGGGCTGCAACCACGGCCCCCCGGGAGGACGTGGCTCCTGGGGCAGCATCTCAGGGAGCAGGGGTGGCAGGGCCGGTGGGCCCTTGTTTGTGGGCAGGGCACATGCCAGCACTGTGAGGGGTCAGGGTGAGGACGGGGTCAGCTCATGGTCGGGGCGAGGAGAGGGTCGGGGCCGGGTGTTTTAGACGCCTGGAGAGTTGGGGACCAGGCGTGGGTCTGACTGCTCTCCAGGGCAGCCCAGCTCCGAACAGATGGGAGCCCAGGGGCCTGGCTCAGGGGGCTTCCCCTTTCCCAAGGGTGGTTCTGGCCCCATGGAGACTTGGGGTGTGGGAGTCCTGGGCTCCTTCCACTGAAGACCTGTGTCTGGACCCCTTCTCCCCACGTGGAGCTGCTCCCCATGTCACAGACCCCTGACCCCTGTGTGGCCTGGCGCACGGCTGCCCTCCTCACATTGGACACCCAGCCACACGAATGTGGGAGGTGTTGCATATTTACTTTAGTTTGAATAGAAAATTGTTCTAACAGAAACCGCTCTCGGAGGAGAACCCACGGCCCAGGTATGCACCCCACCCATGTGGCCGACAGGCTGGAGGGGTCGTAGAGCCATGAAGGAGGTCCTGGCGGTTCCAGAACCTGTCCTGCTGGGGTCACCGCTGCGAGGGGCCTGTGGCCTGGGGTCTGTCTGACCTTCCGTCCAGGCTGAGCTCAGTTACCAACTGCCCTGCGGGCTCTCCTGCCCTCCGGGCTCTCCTGCCCTCCGATAGCCCACAGGCCCACGGGGTCTCCAGAAGTTGCAAATGCAGGGGCCAGGCCAGGGTCCCCCACAGACAGCGGGTGGGCCTTCCGGCAGGCCTCCGTCCGGCCCAGGTACAGGGGGTGAGGGCGCCCTGTTATAGGGCTGTGGAGAGGTGACATGTCAGGCCTCAGGACCCTGCTGGGAAAGCGCTTGGGCACCTGACCTGTGCTCTGAGGGGCCATCAGGGGTCATCTCCCACCTGATAAAGCCACTAAGGCCTAGGCGAAGCCTGGGGCTGGCGCGGCTACAAGGTGTGCATGCTTGGGCCGTCCCCCTGGGGGCCCCTGGCGGGGCTGGCAGTGGGATTGATCCCTGGGCCTTGTTCTCCCGCAGCCCATGGTGCAGGGCCAGCAGCTTTACCTGCCCGCAGGGACGTGCTGCCCCCAGCAGGCCCCCTCCCCCAGGGCCCTGGCACGGCTGCTCCTTGGGTCCCTCACACAGCCCCCCAGCTATGTCTTGGCTCCTCCCTCCCTGCAGACCGCCCGTCTGTCCCCTTCTCACTCAGTGGCCTGCATGTGGGGTGCTGTGGTGGCCCCAGCACCTGGAGGGCTCCCACACCTCAGGACACATCAGGGGACGAGTGAAGGATGAAGCTGGACGGAATGGGCGATGGCCACCAACCTGCAGGCCTGGCGAGGGCTGGGACATGTGGCAGACGGGGTCCCTATGTTGGGCTCTCAGGGTCACCCTCAGCACCTTGAGGAGCACAAGTGTGACCCTGGCAGGGATTTGGACGTCACCCAGACTGCAACGTGGCTGCTGCCCACAGGGCTTGTCCCCAAGAAGCCAGTGCATGTATGTGAGACTCCGTTTCAGTTTCCTGGAAAAATTGCGCTGTGTGTTCCAGGATCTACGACCAGGTTTGTTCAGCCTCATGCACAGTTGCTGGACGGGCCCAGCAGGGGGTGGGGGCATCACAGGAAAACACGGAGAATGGCGTTTTTGTGGCTGACCTAGGCGCTCAAACCGCCGAGCAAACAGCGGGGAGATAGGAATGTGTGTAACCATTGTTCCCAACAGTCTTAGTGATAAGAGCGGGTCCCGCTGGCCGGCCTTGGAAAGCGAGGCCTGAGGACTGGACAAGTGGGCGATTGTCCACTCTCACGCCCCAACTCAGACCCCTGCCTTGCCTTCCGTCCACATAGCCGGCCCTGAGGCCTAGCCCGGCCTGCTCTGCACTGGCCCCCAGCCTCAAGCCTAGTGTCCAGGGACGTCCCGCTAACTTGGGGTGCAAAACTGGGACCATCCTGGACCTCTGGCATTGAATGTAGAGTTGAGGGGTCAGCTGGGCTGACACTTTGCCAGGTTGGGAGCTTGGGGCCCCTCACAGCCACTGCCCGCTGCCAGGGCCCCTCAGGCTGCACAGCCCCTCCCCAGGCACCGTCTGGAGGTGGCCCAGCCACTTGGGGAGAGTGAGGACCAGGACTTTTTGACTCCCGAGCATGTCCTGCGTAGGTTCTTTCCTCCACCCAGTGACCTGCAGCCCCTCGCCCTTGAGACCCCCACCCTGGAGCCAAGTCCCGTTGTGCCACCGGTTTTCCCTTCCAGACCCCCATCCCAAGCAGCTAGGGTCGGCCGTGCCAGGGACACCCAGAGAGCCAGCAAACCAGTGTCAAAGGCGAGGTACCCCTGGGCCAAGAGGGGGTCACAGACCCCAGGGAGGGCACTGCAAGGGGCTGGGCAGACCGCTGATCCCGGCAGACCCTCCCCCGCCTCATGGAGTCCCCACTGCAACTTCCCAGGGGCCTGTGCTCTGGGGGGTCCCTACTGTCCCCCAGAGCCCAACCCCTGCCATCTATACTTTCAACCTCTGCCCCAGGCTTGGATTTGGGGCAGGCATTGCCCCTACCTTGGACCCCGGCCCTTCCTTCTGGACTCGAGTCCCCCACGGGGCAGCCCCAGTTCTGACTACTGCCCACAGCCCCACTATGTGGCTGTCAGGTAACAGGACGTCACATCTACTGCTGTAGGAGGAGGTCCTAGTGGTTGCTGGCCCCATGTCTGGGTGTCACAGGCTGATGAGCTTTGTTCAGAGACAGATTGGATGCTCACTGTCCCAGACTCTGGGCCAGGACCTGTGCTGGGGAATGATGAGAAGACACCCACTAGGGGCGAGGTCTGGGTCCCCAGGGGAGCTGGTGCCGTCCAGCCAGGCAGGGTGGGTAGCTTGGGGGCAGTCTGAGCCAGGATGGGCTGGGAGAGCCAGGCTGGGGATGGACGCCCAGGCAGCCCAGCTGGAGGTGTTTTGGCCAACCTGCCCCTCCCATGGGGGCACTTAGCTGGGGGTGGGGAGAAACTTCCCAGGCGGGAAGGCTTGGCAGGGAGCTATGGGCAGTACCGAGGGCCGCCCACCCCTGACCCCTTGATTCCACTCCCATTCAGCACCCCCAAACGCTGCCTCCTCCCCCCACCCTGTCGGGGGGCCCCTGGACGCCCCCACAATCCTCACTGGCTCTGCGTCCTGTGTCTTGTGGGACTGCAGAGCCCAGCCTGGCCCCCCAGCCCTGAATGGAGGGTCCAGAGGCTCCATGTCCAGGACCCTGGATAAGCCGTGTCACATGTCGGTTTCTGGGCCTGAATGCACTCACCCCACGGCCACAGCCAGAGGCCAGTGGGCAGCGGCCGCCGTGACCCCAGGAGGGGCCCCCAGCTCCTAGCAGACCATCTGCGGGCCCCCCGCCGGGTCCATGCCAACAGCCAGCGGATGTTAAGTGAAAAGCAAACAGATAAGGCTGGTCAGGTGGAATGCTGGGTTTGGCCGGCGGCAGGACGAGCACGTCAGAGGCCCAGGTGGGTTATCTGGGCTGCTTTGCCTTCCAAGCGGCATAAGTGGCAGCTTAGCAAGTGTTTGCTCTCTGTTGGTGGCCCACAAGGAGGGCTTTGGGGCGGGTGGGGGGACATTGGCTCCATCTGTGACCCTGGAAGTGGCAGCCGTGTGGTGGTGCCATTGGGGTAGGGCTGGGGTGCACCGGACCCCTCCCCCTGGAGTCTGGGGTGCGAGATTAGCCTTCTGGCAGGTCGGGTTGCTGAGGCCTCTTCCTGGTTGCCAATGGTGCCTGTTGCTGTGTCTTCATATGGGGACAGAGGGACAGGAAGGGAACTCTTGGGTCTCCTCATCTTCTAAGGGCACTAATCCCACAAGGGGGCCCCACCATCACGCTCTCATCATTTCTAATTCCGTCACCTTGGGATAAGGGCTTCAAGGTGAATGGGGGGGCACAAACATGTAGTTCATAACAGGTAACATTGTGGGGACATTCAGGTTCTGACAAGACCCCCAGTAGCACAAGTCAAGTGGCCTCAGTAGGCAGACAAAGCTCAGAGTCGGGAGGGCCCTGAGCAGCCTGGAAAGGCTTCTTGGAGGAGGTGAGCTAGAGGAGGGGCAGCCAGACTCTCAAGGTCAGGAGCCGGGAAACAGGTAGGGAGAGGCCTTGCCATGCATGGAAGTGCCTGAACAGCTGTAGGGACACTGGACAGAGAGTGGGGTGGGGGTAGGGAGCCCAGAGTGTGTCTTGGACCTAGAAATGGGTAAACTGAGGACCAAGAATGGGGGCAGGGGAGGGGCCCTGTACAAAGGAGAGAGAGCAGCAGTTGAGGGTGGGCAGGGCTGGGTCTGAAGGGTCCCAGGGGGTTCTGGCACTGACCAGATGTGGCAGGAGATGTTCGAGGAGCCAGGCTGCCCACACTCACTGTGGCCAGGTGTTTGTGGCTGGTCAATGAGAACACAGCACGTGCTACCTGGGACCAGGTGGTTTTCTGGGGCTATTCACACCAGGTGCTGGCCCAGGGGGACCTCGGGGCCCAGACCTGCTGTCCAGCGGCCACAGTGTCATACTGGCCACCTGTGGGAAGCACTATGGACAATGTCCTCAGTGCCTGGGTCAGCTAGTGGACACCGTGTGCCTGCACAGAGACAGCTGCTAGGGACCCCAGACCACACTGGATTGGAGGACCAAGTCCTGCAGAAGCCCAGGTGACAGACAGTCTGCTCACAGCCCAGCCCTGGCGGCCCCAGCCCGCCCAGTGTCAGGTTGGGGCTGAGGTGGCCTCGGGGCAGTCAGTGCCCATCGTGGCTCTGGCTGAAGCTGCCCCCATGGGCCGGGGCACACAGAGGCCCCTCTGACCCTAACCCTCCCCCCGACTGGAGTACAAGTGGAGGTGACAGAGGCCAGGGCCGCCCACTCAACCTGAGAACCTGGCTCAGGGCACTGACACCGGCTGTATGTGGCAGTGGCCTCATGTCCTGCTCCAGTTTCAGATGGAAGACCAGTTGGGTGAGGGTCCGAGCTGGTGGTGGCCAGACGCTGGCCAGAGGACGAGGCGCTGCATGTGTGCCACTCGGCCCCTGGCAGAGGCACGGCACTCTGTCCCCCATTGCTGCTCTGTCATTTCCTGGCACGGAGCGGGGTCCCCGAGCGCCCACAACCCTCGGAGTTTAGGAACGACTCCGGAATGACAGGAGCAACGGCCAGAGGACAGGACGGAGTCTCTGCTCCTCTTCCCCTCCCCCTCCTTCCCGTGGGAAGCATAGTTTTCTTTTGGTTATTTTTATTTTTGTTTTGTTTTCAACAGCTCTACTGGGGGGTAACTGACACACACACACAAACCACACGTATTTGAAGAGTTCAGTTTGATTGGTTTTCAACCCAAACACACACCAGTAAGCTGTCACCAGCCTCAGGGCAGTGACCACCTGGTAGCAGATGTTCCAATAGTCCCTCGGGCAGAAGGACCCTGACGCCAGAGGTAATGTGGGTCCACACAGAAACGAAAGCTTCTGGAATGGTAAACATAGGCGATTGTTTTGTTTACTACTTTAAAGGTACTGCTGTGGTGGCTTCCCACTCAGCGGTTTCTGCCAAGAAAGTTTGGCGTCATCTCCTGTGATTTCTTTGCGTGACACATTCCCCACTCTGGCTTATTTCAAGGTTTTGTTTGCTGGTTTGTTTTTGTCACTGGTTTTGAGCAATTTGATGATTTGTCTGGGTGTAGTTTTTTCCGTGTTTCTTGTGTGTGGTGCTCTCGAGCTTCTCACATCTGTTGGCTTCTGATTTTCATTAAATTTGAATGAATTATTTCTTCAAGTTGTTCCCTGTCTCCTTTGTAGAACCAGTCACACACATATTAGGCTGCGTGAGGTTGCCTCGCGCGTGAGCTAGTTAGCTTTGGACTCTTTTGTCGTTCTGTTTCGTTGGGGGTACCGTGTTTCCCCCAAAATAAGACTGGGTCTTATATTAATTTTTGCTCCAAAAGATGCACTAGGGCTTATGTTCAGCAGATGTCATGCTGAAAAATCATGCTAGGGCTTATTTTCCATTAGGTCTTATTTTCGGGGAAACACGGTAGTTTCTATTGCTGTATCTTCAGATTCACTAAGCTTTCCTTCCATAGGATCTGACCGACGCTAATCCCCTTCAATGCATTTCCCATCTCATAGACAGTCGTTTTCATCCCTAGGATTGTAATGTTGGTCTTTCACACATATCTTCATGTTTCTACCTCGCACGTTCAGTCTTGCGCTTTGATTGCACGGAATACAGTTATAACTGTTTTAATGTCTTTGTTTGCTAATTCTAACATCTGTGTCAGTTTCATGCTGGTTTTGAATGACCGGTTTTACTTCTTCTTTTCTTTTCTTTTTTTTTTTTTTAAAGATTTTATTGGGGAAGGGAAACAGGACTTTATTGGGGAACAGTGTGTACTTCCAGGATTTTTTCCAAGTCAAGTTGTTGTCCTTTCAGTCTTAGTTGTGGAGGGCGCAGCTCAGCTCCAGGTCCAGTTGCCGTTTTCTAGTTGCCGTTTTCTAGTTGCAGGGGGCGAAGCCCACCATCCCTTGCGGGAGTTGAACCGGCAACCTTGTGGTTGAGAGCCCACTGGCCCATGTGGGAATTGAACTGGCAGCCTTCGGAGTTAGGAGCACGGAGCTCTAACTGCCTGAGCCACCGGGGCGGCCCTGGTTTTTCTTCAGATTTGAGGGCAAACTGTCCTTTTTCTTTGCCTGCCTGCTGCTCTTTGATTGGTTGCCAGACATGTGAATTTTACCTTTTGGGGAACTGGAAATGCTTGTCCTGTGAATCTTCTTGAGTTTTGTGCTCGGACAATTAAGTCCTTTGGGAGCAGTTTGTTCTTTTTGGAACTTACTTGAGTTGTTAGTTGGGATTGGGGGTGTGCTCCGTCTGGGCGGGGCCACACCCTGATTGTGAGGTTTCCCTATTCGGGGGACAGGTGCTGGTCCCGCCTCCTGGGCGCCCTGTTGCTGCTCCCTCCGGGGTGGCTTCTCTGCAGCTCGGGCATTTCCCCCTGGTGTGCCCTGCCCAGTGGGACTTGAGAGGCCTCCTGTCGTCTCCCGGGCCTGTCCGTGCAGCCCTGCCTGGCAGCCACGTTGGTCATCCTGGCTCTCAGCTGAGCTCCTCCTGCTCCCTCCTTGCTCCTCGGCCTTGAGTGTCCCAAAGCTATGACCCGTGTTCCCGTCTCTTCTGGGTCACTTCCCCTCTGCCTGAGGTCAGTGTCTGGACAACGGTTGTTTCACATGTTTCGCCCCATCTTTTAGTTGTTTCAGGCAGGAGGGTGAATCAGTCTGTCATTCTCTTTGCTAGAAATGGAAATCCTCGATGAGATGGAATCTTCATTTAAAAAATTTTATAACATGGTCCATAGTCACTAAGTAAAAGGTGGGGAAAAGCAGAAAAGGAGATAAACACTCTCCCAGGAGCCCCTTGCGCAAACTCACAGGCCATTGCCATCAGCCCTTGGCTTCTCTCCTGACTCTGCCTTCCGTGGGAGGTGTCACGATACCTGTGTTCCTTTTCTGGTGGCGACGACAAACATCACAGCCGGGGCGGGGGTGGGGGCGGGGGAGCCTTAAACAACAGGAATGTATTCTCTCCGAGTCCTGGCGGGCTCCTTCCGAGGCCGGAGGGGGCATCTGGTCCCGGCCTGTCCCCTGCTCCTGGGGGTTCCCGGAGATCGGGGCTCCTGGGCTTGTAGACGCATCAGCCTGTCTCTGCCTTCGTGTTCACGAGGCGTTGCCCCTGCGTGTGAGTCCGGGTCCACAGCTCCCCACTCATAGGACATAGTCACATGGATCAGGGCCCGCTCTAGTGACCTCGTGTCAACTGTCACATCTGCAAGGACCCTATTTCTAAACAGGTCACCGAGATGCTAGAGTTGGGACGTCGGCATGTGGACACTGGGGACACAGTTCCACTCGTACACTTGGGTGTTCAGCGTGCTGACATGGTGCCACGGTGTGGGGCAGCTCTGCTCACAGGACAACGTTTTGGGGCTACGTCCTGCATCTTCGTCATCCCTGGGGGAGTGGGCGGGGCTGATCTTCCCAAGGCTTTGGCCTGAGTCCTCCGTCCTGTGACCACCCTGTGCATTGTCACCTAAGGGCGTGCCCATCTCAGGAGGTCCTGCTGGGACATTGCTGGGGCCTCTAGGCTCCCACTGTGCCAAAGAGGCGTCCCGGCCGTGAGGACACCCTCCGAGCCAGTCCTCCGTCCCTCAGGCCCCCTGACTTGGAGGCCCATAGGCAGCCCTCCCGTGGGACCAGCCCCAGGGCAGCAGCCTCCCCTCCCCCACTCTTCTGGCTGCCTGGGTCTGGACACTGAGGTGGACGAGGGTCCCCCTTTGTGGCCCAACTTGGCCTCCAGCCCTCTGGCCTCACTGGGGCTCAGCCTGTGGAACATGGGTGGGCTGGGCTCCCTGGTAATGGTAAGGAAAACGGCAGTGACCACAGGGCAGTCTATGCTTACAGCCCACCCCCTTACTTGTCTGTGGCTGGAGTCGGCCAAGCCCCCAGCCCGCCCCCATGCCGCTGACCCCTGGGCTGGGTTGTGGGCAGGCCGGTCCCCACCTGCTGGTCTGTGAGGGTTCTGTTTCCTCCCCCCCTCGGCTAGCTCTGTAATCTGCTGGTGCAAAGGCCACATCCGCTTCCCCGAGGCCACAGGCGGATGCCTGACCCAGCTCCAGCAGTGCTGCGACACCAGCCCCGACACCAGGTCCAGCTCTGGGCCCTGGCACCTCCTGCAGGAAAATGGGGACGTCGGTAGGGGAGGCATGTCCTCCAGCTGGTGGATGCGACTGTAGGGTCCAGACACTTCCCTGCCTGCGTTCACCACAGGGCGAGACAGATACTGACCACATGCCCAGGTGAGGAAACCGAGGCAAGTGACCCACGCAGGGCCATGCATGGAGGAAGCAGAGCATCAGGCTTTCTTGGGCCCAGATTGGGAGGCCCCACATGCTGGAGGCAGACCTGTATGTCTTGGGGGTGAGTGTGGGGACCGCCGAGCCGGTAGGTGTCTGGGCTGGCCCGCAGGCACAGATGGCGCTGACCACAGGGCCCCGCTGTGGGAAGATAAGCAGGGGTCAGGTAACCAAGAGGTCCTTTGACCACTGTGGTGCGGTTCCAGGGTGTGAGCTGCATATCTGGCCTCGGGAGGCCAAGGCTGCAAACACAGCAGGCCGGGCAGGAGGGTGGACACAGAATGGGGAAGGCACGCCCACCCTGAGGCCCTCCAAGTGGGCGTGGGCACACACAGTCACACCCACACACGTCTGGACTCCCACACTCGCTCACACACTCACACCGGCTCAAATGCAGGGCATAGGCCCTGCGCACAACACCCTCCAGGACTGAGTGCGGGCTCCCGGCTCCCCCTGCTGGTGGGCGTCAGCATTGGCCTGCCACTCCCTCTGGAACCTTCCATGGGCCGGTCACGCTGGCAGGGCCTGGGATCTGACCTAAGCCAGGTCTGTGGGAGCAGGACACAGAGACCCTCCCCACGCACCCAGGCGGGAGTTGGCGAGGTCCCTGCATATCTGGCTGCAGGAATCCCAGAGCCCAGAAGAAATACCATGGTGGGCAGACAGCAGGGTGGCACTGGGGGCCTGGCAGGGCCTGTGTGGGGTTCCGGGGACAGGTGGCTCTGGGGCGGACCTGACCCGAGGCACCCAATGGGTCCCCAAGTTCTCTGTGGCTGTACCAAGCCCTCCTTTTCTGTGAATGTTCAAAGGAGCAGTTGTGGCCCCAGAGCCCAAACACAGGAGGACAGGTCCCCACCCCCATGACCTCTGTGCCTCATGCCTGGCCAGGAGGCTTGGAGCAGCTGCCCGAAGTCAGGGGGAAGGCCCCCTGCCTTCAGCTCCTTGGGGGTCCCGCTAACCAAGGACTTGGGGTGGGGGCTGCCCCAGCGTGTCTGGGAAGTCTGGAGGGATCCCGCCCCCTCACCACTCCTTCCCATCACCATCTTACCCCAAATCTGTTTCTGTCCATCTCGAAGCCCCTGCCCGCACCCTGGCTCTCTTGGGGCCCTATCCCCATCCCCAGACCTGATCATGACCCAGGTACACACACAAGCATCCTGTGCCCCTGTGAGAGAGAGCATGGGGCTGTGGTGCCCTGCTGGCCCCGCTGCCTGGCAAGTCTGAGGGTGTCTGAGGGGCAGGAACAGCAGGGCAGCGGGTGCTCCTGGGGGTGGAAGCTGGTCCTGCCCACCCACTCAGCCCCGTCAGCCCTCCGGGCTTCTCAAAGGCTCCAGGTCACTCAGCACAGGCCTTGACGTGCCCCTGTGAGCAGTCCCTGTGCTAGCAGAGCTCAGGGTAAGGTCAGTGGTCTCTGTGGGGCCTGCAGCTGACAAGATGGGTGGGGGCCCGCCAGCCTCACCCTCTGCACCTGCTCTCACCTCCTCCCCACCTCCAGGGAGAAGACCCTCCCAGCAAGGCCCCTCAGGCCAGGGCTGGACTGAACACTGCCCACCTGGCCAGTCCAGGTCACTGAAGGTGAGGACGAGCCACACCAGGAGAGGGGGTGACATGAGGTGACGTTCTCGGAGTGCCTGGCCCATGCGGGCCCGCAGGCCCAGGGTCATCTCGGTGTCACCGAAGTTGGTGCTGCTGTTGGGGCCGCTGAGGGATGGTGGGGGCCCGAGGCCCCCAAACCTCCAGCTGGCTGTGCGCACGCCTCCTAGGTGCCTTGGGGGCTGGCGCTGCCAGTTTCCTCCTGGGCCTCCCTGGAGGTCCCTGCCCCCCGCCGCCAGAGGGCATAGGTGGGGCAGGAAGTGGTGACTGACACAGGGACACAGAGTGAGCAGCAGAGTTGACCCCCCACCAACAGCCAAGAGCTTTCATTGAGCACCAGCTGTATGCATAGCCTGCTGAGAAGGGAGCCCGAGCACACAGTAGGCCAGCTCTGAGGGGCCAGTGAGGACCTGTGGCTCCAGGCCCCCCACTAGGGGCCCCTGGGCTGAGCCCCTCCCTTACCTCCTCCACTTATCCCAACTGTTTGGTGCCCCAGGGTGCCTGTGGCAGGGCTTGGGGGTGGGCGAGCCTGGGCACTGCGCCTCCCCACCCCAGGGTAGCTGGGCCTGGAGGAAATGACTTCCCAGGGAACCTTACCTTTGGCTGGAGACGTGGGATCCCACAGAGGGAGGGCAGCTGGCGGCTCTCCTAGCTTGTCATGACCCCTCTGGGGGCACCAAGGACCTGCCCACCTGTTGAGATGCCTGGTGACCCCCACCTTGTGGCTCTGGGCCTGAGGGTAGCTGGTCCCCCTGGTGGCCGCCTGGGCCCTGACTGAAGAGCATTGTCACTTGGGTGGGGCCAGCGTTCCCCGCCCGGGGAAGGGGACAGGGACAGGGAGGCCCTGCCAAAAGCTGCCTCCCATGGCCCAAGGCAGCACGTCCTGTCCCATTTGGTGGCTGACACTGTGCTGCTGAGTATGGTTGGGGCTCCTGACCCTGACTCCCCACCCTCATCCCAGCCTGCCCCTCCTTAGCTCCCCATCCCAAGGCCCTGCTCAAAGCCCTATGCCCGAAACCCTAACTCCTAACCCCTAAACCCCTCCCCGAAGCCTCCAGACCCGTCTGGGCTGACTCCCCAGTTCCCCATCCTCGCCCATCTACCCCTCCCCCACCCCAGCTGGTTTAATACACAGAGCTCAGAGGGGGCAGGTGGGTCTCCACGGAAGCTGCAGCCGAGTGTGTGACCATTGGACACGCAAGCACTGGACCCCAGCCTTCTCTGGCCACATCCGGGATGTCCACTGGGCATGTCCAGGCTGGGCCAGAGGGCAGCCTGGACCCTGGGAGTGCTGCGCTGGGGGAGGAGCTGGGGGGCCTTTACTTTCCTCCGGGACTCCCTGTCCTGCTGCCCCACCCCGTGGGCTGGATAAGGTGAGAGCTGCCCATTCCGGCATCTCCAGGAGGGAGAAACAAACATTGCTCCTCCGGGCCTCTCGGCCTCAGATCCTGGGTCCCTGCAGCCCTGGCTGGTTCCTGGAAGATGCCGGGGGAGGAAGGGCGGTGGTGACACTGGACCTGTGCCTGAAACAGGACCTGGTCATAAACCAGGGTGGAGGTAGGCGATGCGGTGTGGGCAGCTGACCCTCCCTGGCGGACTTTCCTCCCAGCCTGGCCCCCAGCTGTCAGCCCTTCCCAGGAACTGGCACCTTTGTTTGTTCCTTGAAGGAGCTGGTGGCATCACCCGCCCGGGCCCTGGCAGGCTTCTCTGAGGGCCCGAGGAGATGGGCAGGTGGGAGGCCGAGCCCTGGGGGGAGGCTGCAGGCGCAGCACCCACCCCACCCACCAGTGGGGCCCAGGCCGGCAGAGGCCACCAGTGACCAGTCAGGGGAATGGAGTCCCAGAAAGAGCAGGGCCCACGTGAGGCCCACTCAGCCATCAGCTGGCCCCTCGCTGGGACCATGGCCCGGGGTCCCACCTCTCCCATGGCTTGGCCTCCTCCTGGACCGAGGAGCAGGATGGTCAGCTGAAGCAGAAGTGACCATTTTCATTTTTTAGTTCTGAATGGGACCATGTGGGGGTGGTTCCAGGGTTCCTTCCAGCTCCCAGCTGGCAGCTCCCGGGCCAAGCCCCAGCTCCACATTCATGTTCACCTGGTGACTCTAATACTCTCAGGTGATAAATTATCTTAGCCACTCCCCGGCGTGGTCCACAAGTCCGTTGGGGTCCCTGAGACCTTTTGGGGGGCCCTGTATAACAAGACTAAGAAGTGACTTGCCTTTCCCACTGGGCTCAGGCTTGCACAGAGGGTGCAGAGCCCCGTGGGGGACGCTGTGGGCCCCTCCTCCTCACCACAGGCTCCCGGGGGAAGAAGCCCCAGAGCCCGTGGAGTGTCCAGGTGGATCAGCAACGCTCCCCACTTACTGTCACCCGGTCCTGGCCCTGGAGGGGGGGTTGCCACCCCAAGAGGCACCCTGGTGCGATGGCCGAGGTGGGACACGCTGGTCACTCATACTTGGATCCTCCACAATGGACCGGGGACGCTATCACTTCAGGGAAAACAATGGTCAGTCTTAGTTGCCTTGGGAAACTCGAGCTTTCGAGCGGAAATTAGAATTTTGGAACCTGCCACCCAAGCGGGACAGCTTCCCGACTGCCAGATGGTTGTGACGGGTGCACGGTGACATGAGTGATTGTGGCGAGACGTCCTCATTGGGGACAGATGTGTCTGCACGCGGGAGGTCTGTGACTGAGGGAAGGACCAGTGCAGGCTGCTTCAAAGTCACCTCGGGCCAGAGACCCTCCACACAGCAAGAAAGACGGGGGCTTTAGGGGACCACGGTGACGAGTGCACTGGTGTGTCCCCCTCCCAGATCGCCCCTTGCTCTCAGGGAACTGCCACTTGTCAGGGTTTGATGTCCCTATCAAAGGAGAAAGTCTGCAATTGCCCAAAAGGGCAAGGACCCTGCGTGTTCCAGCTATGAACCTGCGTGAAGCCAGCTTTTCCTCCTCACCCAAGACGGTGCTGCCCGCAGACAGGCCACCGGGTGCCAGGGAGGTGTCACAGGCCGGTGGGCATGCCACTCAACTCACGGAGTTTGTTTGTTTTGGAAAATACAGTTATTTTTTGTAAAAATGTTGTTTAAGTTGGCATGTGGTGTGTTTATCGTTATTGTTAACTGGAACAACACACATCTGAAAACTTTCTCAGTTTTAATGGCTAACGTGGCGACTGCTGATAGGTATCACCCCCGCGCGTCACAGCTGCCAGGACCCTGGACACATGTCTCTTGTGCAGGGTCCTGAGACAGGGGGGCTGTCCCATCAGTGGGGGACGGAGCCCTAATCTTCCTTGTCCCGCTGGGGCGCTCCTCTTGCCAAGGGCACCCCCAGCACCTTCTTGGGGGGACTCCGATGTTGGGGAGCGGTGAGGTGGCCCCACACAGTGCCCCCTACTCACTGAGCCACAGCTGGGGCTGGCTTCCCCGACCTGCATTTATTTATTCATTACTTAAAATAAGTTTTCTCTCTCTCTCTTAAAAAAAATTTACTTTTTGTGGTAAAGTTCGCAGCACATAAAACTTGCCACCTTAACCAGGTTTAAGTTCAGGGGCATCAGGCACATTCACACTGTTGTGGCACCGTCACCACTGTCATCTCCAGAACTTTCCATTGTCCTAAACTGACACTCTGACCCCATTGAGCACTCACTCCCCTCCCCGCCCCTCCCCCAGCCCCACACCACCATCTAGTTCCTGTCTCTGTGAATCTGACTCCCCTAGGGACCTCGTGTGATGGGGTCACACAGAACGTGTCCCTCTGTGTCTGGCTCGTTTCACTCAGCGCAGTGTCCTCCAGGTCCAGCCACGTTGTAGCAGGTGTCAGGATGTCTTCCCTTCTGATGGCTGAGTGACACTCCAGTGTGTGGAGGGACCACGTTTCCTGAATCCTCTGTCTGTGGACACCGGGCTGCTTCCATGGTCGGCTGCTGAAAATGCTGCGGTGAATGTGGGGTGCAGATGGCTCTTGGGGGCCCTGCTCTCACCGCTTTTGGGGACATACCTGGAAGTGGGGTGGCTGGGTCACATGTGATTCTGTTTAAGTGCTGGAGGGACCACCTGTGTCCCCACAGTGGTGCACCGTGTCACGCTCCCGGGAGCAGCACCTAGGGCTCCATTTTTGCCACATTCCCACCAAACATGCTGTTGACAACGGCCAGCCTGGGGGATGTGAGGCCCTGGCGTTCTGGCTGGAGTCGTTCCTGCAGGGCAGGGGTTGTCCCGGATGCCACAGAGCCTGAGGCGATGTTCAGACCAGGCCCCTGCCACCCCATCAGCCGCAGGTTCCTGTGTCCCCCCTGCACTGCCTTCATGTTCCCTAGGGAGCCCAGCTCCTGGTCGGAGGCTGAGGGTACCTGGCCATGGGGCCCTGCCAGGGTCGGTGTGGCCCATGGTCTCCTGTCCAGAGAAGGCGCCCGGGGTGTTCATGGGGAAACCCAGCTGGGATGCAGGCCGGGGTGTCCTCGTCCTGCCAGAATCTGAGGGCCCCGGGTGCCACGCCGGCAGGCTGGACACCAGATGTGGGTCCTGGTCTGACATTTGCCGTCTCTATGGTGTTAGCGTTTATTGTGCTGTTTAATTGTAGTGAGATGGAGCCGAGGAGCAGGAAACGGGACTTTATGGCCTCGGGCTGAGCTGTCTTCACCTTGTCAGTGGTGCCCACATCAGCTCTGCCTCCAGGCATGACGCTCAGGGAGCCGCTGGCTCACGGGCGGGAACTTGGACAGACTCCAAACAGGGCAGTGTTGTCCTGGGCAGCCCGGGGCCATCCTCACGGAGGCTGGCGAGGCAGCCGGTCCCCTCAGCCGCCCGTGTCCCCTCCCCATCTCTTCTGAGCCCCTCTGGGCGGTGTCTCCATCGGTGCACATTTTGGGCACAACTGGTACCTGACGTCTTTATTAAATCACATGAGCGGCTCTGAGCATAAAGCCAGAGGGAAGTGTGGGAAGCAGGGGGCTGAGGGCTGTGGGTCTTCCGGGGAGGCGAGGACAGACACTATCAGCACTGGTTTCCGGTTGTGGACCAGGGGCTGTGAGGGACCCGCCTCTCCCTCGTTCAAGGGGCCTGGGTCTGTGAACTGGCTGCCGCTGGAGCGTGACGCAGCCGTAACCCCTGTTTCTGACTCAGATCAGACCTTCGCTCACTGGGCCTCGAGCTTCTCTGCTCGCACAGGCCGGGTGGGAGTCCACAGGCTCCCGCCGCCCGTCACTTCTAGGAGGGCCATGACCAACAGGCCAACACCACAGGAGCTGCTGCCTGTGCTTCTGACAATGCCACGCTGTCCTTGGCGGTGGCTGGTCCCACTGGCCCTGCCACCCAGTGCCACTCGCTCCCAGGCCAGTTATTTCCCCACTGTGAGGTCTGGGGGCCGGGGCTCCCCCACACAGTCGTCCTCTCCAGTGGAGGTGCACGGTGCCGGATGGGAGGGCAGGTCTTACGTGAGAACCCTGGGCTGGCACCGCCCCTGCCCCCCGCCCCCGAGCCTCCAGGTCTTCTACAGAAGCCAACGGTTCTGGTACGTGGACCTCATGCCGTGTGGCTGCCTTTGGGTCCATGTGCCAGCCAAGCCCCCAAGCCAGCTGGGGCAGCGCTGACAACCCAGGCAGCACAGACTGCCGGACACCGGTCAACGGGCCCGACCCACGTCATGTGTCCTCCTCTCTTCCCGCTCTCTGCCCTGTCTCTGGCAGCTGGGAAAGTCATGCCATGCCGTGCCGGGGGGTGTGCCGTGCGCCTCCTCCTGTCTGACTTGAGCCCAGGCAGGACGGGAACCAGCGGGGGCGGGGGGCTTGCTGTCATGCCCGCATGTAAAGCACCACGTTTTTAAGGAGGTGACAAATTCATCACAAGTCCCCATTCTGATGTCTTCCTTTATGGTCACAGAGCAACATTTCATTATAGCATCTTCTCACTGTTTTGCGTTCCTGTTCTTTTTCCTTGTTTTTATCCTCTAAGCATTTCTCAGGTTATCAAAGATTCTATTTAAACATTATTTAAAATTTAAAATGATTTCATTTGTTCTTCAATAGACAAAAGGTACAGTATCCACACAGCATCCCCCCTGCGTGCCGTCTGGCCCCATGGTCCCCTCCCAAGATGGCCCTGTACCCCCCAGAGACATTTTGCATACACAGGGGCTTCTGCCTCGTGGGAACCATGGCAGAGGACCACACACGGGGTTGAAAGCAATAGAAATGGTTGTCTTCCAGTTCTGGAGGCCGGGACTCTGAGCTCAAGGTGTGGGTACCGGGGGAGGGGCCTCCTGCCTCCCAGCTTCTGGGGACCCAGGTGTCCCTGGGCTGGTGGCCACATCACGCCCATCCCTCCACGTGGCCTCGCCCCTTGTCTCTCTCTGTGTCTGCAGTCCCCGGATTAGCCCTCCCTAGATGCAGGAAGACCTCATGTCCAGGTCCTTCACTCAGTCGCTCCACAAACAGCCTTTTCCCAACTAAGGTCGCATGTGCCGCTTCCGGGTGGACATGTCTTTGGGGACACAGCCGTGCCCAGCAGGGGCGTTGGCCTTCCCTTTCTGTCACGGGCTCAGTAGCTGTCTCCAAGGTCCGTCCCCACCAGGCTGGAGAGGCTCCCAGAAATCTTTGGACTCTGATACAGTTTCATCAGTAACTAATGGGACAAATATACGAAGAGGGTGACAATGTGGTTTGCTGAGCTGGAAAGGGACGAGCAGAGAGCCTGAAAGTGCCTCCCACCGGCTCATTCGGAAGGCGTGCACCCTCAAAGGCCACAGAGGATGGAGGAAAGCAGCTGTGTCCCCATCCACCTGGCGTGAGGGCCCCTGCCGCAAGCACCTGGGTCATGACGGCAACAGTGATGGTGGCGGTCAGTGTGGCCCGAGGCTCGCCAGCTGCCTGAGGTGGCATCGTGGTGGCAGTAGGGACCAGCCTCTGGCATTTGCTGTGCGGTTTCTTATCTGCCCACTCCCTGTCTCGATTTCTAAGAGAAACGTGATCAGAAACCGTACACATTCACATCTTCTGTTTGTATTTCTTGAGTTTAGGGAGGGGGCACATTTGGCCTAAGGACCGGATGCTCTGCCTCCCGCTGGGTCCCTGCCCACTTCCGTGTCGCAGGGCGTTGGACAGACCTGCGCTGAGACCCTCCCTGTCCCCAGTGGGAGCTTTGTGTGCTGACCCCCTTCTTCCCACGTCTGCCCGAGCCCGCCCTCTGTGCTCTGTGCTGGAGCCCCTTATGGTGGGCTGGGAGGCGTTGGTGAGGTGCCCAGGGGCTGCCCGTCCCTCTCGGCCCCACCGGCTGCCCTCCGGAGTCTGAGTGCCAGCGGCAAGGGTCCCTCTGAGTCCTGCGCTCTGGTGTCCCTGCTCCAGGGGCCCAGTCCACCGGCAGTGTCTGTGTGGGTTAGCCCCCACCCCTCTGGGCGCCTGCTGCCTGCAGCACAACAGCCCCCCTCTGAGTCCCCTCCACCTGAGGCGCCTGGGACTGTCTGCGGCAGTCAGGACATTCTTCCAGACGCCGTAGGAGGGTCACAGCTCAGCCCTGGGCACTGGAAGGGAAGCCACAGGCCTTCTGCGGACCACTGTTCTGCTTCTGGAAAGCAGGTCTGCCCTGTTCCTGGGCCCTGGGGGGCTGCCTGGCCCGGCACAGCAGGTGGCTGTGGGAGCTGAGCTGCCATCATGACTGGGCCCTCTGCCCAGCGCACCACAGGCTGGACGCAGGGCACCATGGAGTGAGGTAGGGTGACAGTCTGTGGGAGCAGCCCCTGGTAGCCCCAGCTGTCCCAGATTGCTCCAGCTCCCGTCCTGCTCTCACACCTCCATCTTCTTTATTCCCCCCACAAGATTTTATTGGGAAAGGAGAACAGGACTTTATTGGGGAACGGTGTGCACTTCCAGGACTTTTTCCAAGTCAAGTTGTTGTCCTTTCAGTCTTAGTTGTGGAGGGCGCAGCTCAGCCCCATGTCCAGTTGCCGTTGCTAGTTGCAGGGGGCACAGCCCACCATCCCTTGCGGGAGTTGAACTGGCAACCTTGTGGTTGAGAGCCCACTGGCCCATATGGGAATCGAACCGGCAGCCTTCGGAGTTAGGAGCACGGAGCTCCGACCGCATGAGCCACGGGGCCGGCCCTCGATCTTCTGAACACTCCTGACACCACAAAACACTCCAGGTTTATTTGATCACCACGAAGAGCTACAGGTTTACCCTATAATTTCTGTGCCCAGAAGGAGCGACTTCTCCAACGAGCCCTGGTTCCTTTTATTGGAGAACAGGATTTAGAAAACAAAACCTGGCACAGGCGAGCTGTCACTCCTGGGCCCCGCAGTGGAGGGCACTAGAAAAGTACATGGACGTGTGCTGAGGCGTGCACATCTGCTGTCTCTCTGTAGCTGTCATCTATTTCTATTGACCAGTCACCTACCAAATGCTGATTGTTTTAAGCTCCAGGTTGGGGTACTTTGTTACGAAACGAGAGCTGATTGTATGTGTGGCTGGCTCCCTGGCCGGCTGGCTCCCTGGAAGGCACTGTTGGGAGATGTGAAGGGGACAGAGGGATTCCTTTCCTTTTCCAGCTTCTTTCAGAGCCCCTGCAGTCGCAGAGGACCTCCTCCTCCAGCCGCCGCCCCTGTGGGCCCTCCCAAGCCCTCTCAGAGGCCCCTCGTCTCTGCTCCCAGGTCTGGCAGCCCCACGTGTGGGAGTGGGAGCTGCTCCTAGTGTCAGGTGCCTCAGGGAGCCCTGTGCTCTCCCAGCCTCCGGCACCTGAGCCCCCAGTTCTGGGTACTGAGTCCTCTGGTTTGAAACACCTATTTCTCACTGGACGGTAGGTAATCAATACAGTCCAGGGTCCAAAGGCTCAAAGGAGACTAGGGAGCAGGAGTGAGGGAGCGAGCTTGTCCTTAGGGCCCTCAGAGCGGAGGTGTGCACAGTATTGGAGTGCCACAGAAGTAGTGTTTGGGGGGAAGCGTCTAGCACCAAACAGCTACAATAGAAAAGAAGAAAGAAAGGCCTCATATCAATGACCCCAGCTTTCACCTAAGAAATTACTGCAGAAAAAGAAGAGAAAAATTAAACCCCAAGTAAGCAGAAAGAAGGGATGTCGTTGATGAGATGAAGTAGAAAATAAAACAAAGCCCCAGAGAAAAACCAATGAACCCAAGCGCTGGTTCTTTGAGGAGATCAGCCAGACTGACCCGAAAACGGAGAGAAGACACAAATCACCAGTATGGAGAATGAGAGAGGTGACCTCATTCCGGAGTCTACAGATACTGAGGTCACAAGGCAATGTAATGGACAACTTCCTGCCGATGACTTTACCAACCTAGTTGAAGTGGACACAATTAACTGAAAGACGGAATTTACCGACGCTCACTCAAGAAGAAGAAATAACTTGAGTAGCCCTATATATTCAAGAAATTTGGGGAAAAAAAACCTTCCCACAAAGAAAATTCCAGGCCCAGATGCGTCAGTGCTGGAACCTACCAAACATTTAAGGAAGCAATGATAACAACCCTGCAAAGACTCTCCCAGAAAAATTGAAAAGGAAGGAATATCTTTCTACGATTTCTCTGAGGCCAGTTTTACCTGATGCCAAAATCACACAATGACCAGAAAAGAAAACCAGACGCTAACATCCCTCATGAATATAGATGCAAAAATTATCAACAACGTTTTAGCAAAAGGAATCCAGCAACATATGAAAATCATGATGGAGCGGGTTATATTCCAGGAATGCAGGGTTGGTTGATTTAATATCCAAAATCAACGCAGTTTACAATGGTACTGGACTAAAGAAGAAAAGCACATGATTATCTCACTAGGTGCAGAAAAAGAACTAAAGAAAAGTCAACCCTCTCCTGATAGAAACACTGTGCAAACTAACAATGGAGGAGAACGTAGCCCGAGAAAGGGCATTTGTGAAAAGCCACACGTAGAGACGAATGCTTTCACCCGAAATCGGGAACAAGCCTAGGATGTGTGCTGTCACCACTTCTCATCTGCACCTTGCTGGAAGTCAGAGCCAGTGCAATCAGAAAGAGAAATGAATGAAAACTCCTAGATCAGAATAAAGAAGCGAAACTGCCTTCATTCACAGATCCCATGTGATCTGTGTAGATCTAGCTGTAGCTCAATCTTGTGAGATCGATTTGAAGGAATTGGCTCGCGTGACCGTGGGGCTGCAAGTCTGCAATCTGCAGGGGGCCTGCAGGTTGGAGAGCTGGGGAAGAGCTGGCGCATGGCCTCCTGGGAGACCCCTCGGAGGTAGGATCCCTTCCTCCCAAGGGGACCTCAGTCTTTTTTCTCTTAAGACCTTCAACTGATTAGATGAGGCCCATCATGTTACAGAGGGTGATCCGCTCACATCTAAAAAGCACTTCCACACAACGTCTAGACTGCTGTTTGACCAAACACTGGGTACTGTAGATTGGCCATGCTGGCGTGAAATTCACCACGTGCGGTGACTCAGGGTGGGGGTCTGCGGGCTCTCTGGCAGGTGTGAGGCCCCTCCTCTCCCCTCCCCCCTTCTCCTTCCTCTCCCTCTCCTCCCCCTCCCCCTTGGCTCCCCCCCACATCCCCCCTTCCTGATGAGTCAGGATTTGTGGACAGAGAGCAGTGGAACAGAGTCATTTTAAGCTGCGTTTCGTGACGTCTTTGTGGCCTCCTCCCTGTGGTCACGATTGTAAATTCCTACAGTCCTCGGGAACAGTGTCTTGTCAGGGCAAATACTGCTGGGTGTGGGGCCCGGGGGGGAGGCCAGTGCCGGCCAGTGCCGGCCAGTGCACGTGGGGCCTTGCTATTCTGGCTCTGGGCAGCCCCCGGCAGGTGCGGGCTGTGGCCGGCAGGCGTCTGGGGGCCTTCGGGTATCACATCTTGTCCAGAGAGAGGCCCCACCTGGCAGTTTCCTCAACTGACTTTGTCTATCAAGGTCGGGGTCCACATGGGGCCGGGGACAGTGGGAGCTCCAGTTGTAGGGGGCTTTGCAGGCCACCCAGTACTAACCCTGACAGACGTGTAAGTGCTTCCGAGCCCAGGGCCCTGTCTGGACACTTCCCTTCACTCCTGCCCCGCATGTCACAGAGCCCACGTCCCCTGGCTCACCTGCAAGGAGCACCATAACCACCTTGGACGGCCAAAGACCAGCGGCCATGAAGACTGACCAGGGATCTGAGGGTGGAGTTGACCCCCAGAACCAGGACCAGACTGTCTGCTGGGGCGCGGTGGGGAGGGCTCCGGTCCCGGACATGACAGAGCCCTCACCCCTGCCTTCCCTCCCCCTGCTGGTGGCCTGCTGTCACCATGCACTGGGGCCCCACCTGAGACCTTGCGACTGGGCTGGGAGGGGTGTTAGGGTCAGACCTGGGCTCAGGTCACCGCCGCTGCCCCCCCCAGAAGGGTCATACGGCTGACCTTCTGAGACTCCAGAGAAGACCCCTTACTTTCTCAGTCTTGCCTCTACTCTTGGGACAAGGGCTGTGCCGGTGTCCTATTTCCAGCCAGGATTTCCCCGATCCCCACCAGGGCACAGGAAGCCTGGCATGGAAAATGACTGCCATGGGGGCCACAGAGGGGCCCCTGTCCTTGGGTTTCCAGGGCTCGGTGCCAGCCTGGCAGGCCCCACAGGGAAGTGACACAATGGGCCTACCAGCCCCACTGGCTCTGGTTTCTAATCCCTGCTCCTTCTGGCTCAGGCCACATACTCTGTGTCCCCCAGGTCCCTGACTCCCTGCCTGGAGGACAGTTCCTGGGCCTAGAGCTGGTGGCACAGAGGGACAGGATGAGGGGCTTCATCCCAGGGCCCTGGGAGTGGCAGGTCCAGGCCCTCAGCTCCGGTCACCCTCTCAGTCCTGGGGAACCTTGCCCCTTGATGTCCTCGCCGCCCTGTGGGGTCCCCCAGGAATCATCAGCTGGTGTGAGCACCTCTTGGCCCTGGGTGCTGGTGCTATGGCAGAAGGTTCTATCTGCATAGGAGGCCCCGGGAGGTGCCAGGCTGGGGCTGTGACTCCACGTACTACCTTTGACTGGGGCCTGGGTGAGGGAAGCTTGCGTCTCACACCCCCCATCCACTGGGCGGCCCTCTGCCCAGAGTCTCAATTGCTGTTGAAATGGATCTGTTCCCCCACATGTCCCTGGAACTCGGGGACCACTAGATTGGAACTCGTGGCTCCCCCCACTGTCTGAGTTTGCTGTCCACTATTGCTGTCCCGTCAGAAGCCAAATTCAAGATCCAAGTCTGTTTTAGGAGGAAGAATGTGTGGGGAGGAGGGGGCCTCTGACCTCAGTTTACCCACCAGCTACATGGTGGGTGCCACCTGTGCCCTCCTGGCGTGAGCACTGGCATGCCTTGAGGTTTCCCAAGGTTTGGGGCTGGTACAAGTTCACATGCCGTGCCACGATCCCTGAGGCATTTCTGGGTGAGTTCTCTGCTCAGCTCGGAGGGTCTGAGATACAACAGAGGTCATAGCTCATCTCTTTGGGGCTGGACCCTCTCCTGAGAGTGAGAGGTGTGGCCTGGGAGACTCCTGGCACGCTCACTTTTGGGTGATGCTGGGGGGAGGGCAGGGCCTTTGCTGGGGGTGGGGGTGCAGCAAACCGGCAGCAGTTCTGACGACTGCCTGGAGCCATGTCTGGCATCCCAGCCCCACTCCCCTGGGGGTTGGCCACTACTGGCCAGGTCCCCTGTGCCCAGCAGACACGATGCCTTGAAGCCTGGCAGGACCCCCCTAGTTCTGATTCCAGGGACGGGCTCCGTGTGGGAAAAGGAGGGGATTCGAGGTGGGGCCGGTGGGGACCCAAGAGCTCCGTGAGCTCCAGCTGACCGGTGGGGGGAAAGCACCCCATCTGTGGGCAGCACCTCATGCTCCCTGCCTCAGGGGGCTGGATGCAGGGAGGGCAGGGCGGAGCTCAGGCCCTGGGGGGCAAGCTGGGGCCTGAGCTGCCCCCGCTGCCCAGCGAGGGGAGGGTCCAGGGGCCTCATTTGACCCACTGGGCCTTGGGCCTCATTTGACCCACTGAGCTCTGGCGGGTGCTGGACGGTGTGTTGGGGGCCGTGGGGAGCCTGCGGGCGTGTTGGAATGGGGTAATTGGGCTACATCCTGACAAGGGTGAGCTTTACGCACGGAGATGAGTAAATAAAGAGACAAACCTTAGATAACCTGAATCAATATTTCCCCACGGTGGCTCACAGGAGCCCCCACAGCTGTTTTCTTGATAATCTGGCCAACGCCCCACCCACCCCTCACCCCTCCCTTGTCCTCCCGCCCTCTGATGGCCCTGTGGGGCCATATAAGGCTGGGACCTCTGCCCTGGTCGCTCTCCCACACTGCCCTGCTGAGCCACCATGGGGCTGCCACTGGCCTGCCTAGTGGCCCTCTGCCTGGCCCTGACCCCGGCCAGGAGTGTGGAGCTGCGGAGAGGTGAGGCGGTGGCGGGCAGTGAGTCTGGGAGGTGCGGGCAGCTGAGCACACACATTGTCTGGCAGGAGGAGCTGGTCATCCTCTGCTCAGCCTGTGGGGTGTCCTGCAGACCCCACCCCTGCCAACTGCGGAGGGAAGGAGGGAGGGGGACAGATGCTCTTGGGTTCCCACCATCCCTTTGAAGTGGTCACCCGGCCAGAGTGTGTGTCTAAGGGCTGCACCAGGTGGCAACACCCAAGCTGGGCCGTGGTCTGTGAGCGTGGGAGGCAGCGTTGGCCAGGGCGGTGGGCAGGGGGCCCATAGGCCCAGGTATTGGGGGCCTCGGAGGGGCCAGGCCAAGATGGCCCCTTTGCACAAGGGGTCACTTCAGCCTGGGTGACAAGGTCCAGCGGAGGCCCCTCCTGCAGGATACCCTCCCCGGGCCTGTGCGGGGACCCCAGGGCTCCAAGCCGCTGCTGGGTGCCTGCGCAGGGTCCTCAGAGGGCAGCTGTGGCCGGTGCTGGGTGTCTTCTGGGCTGCTCACCCTGTGTCCCCATCACCCCAGAGGGTAGAACCCGAAACCACGGCCACAATGTCTGCAGCACCTGGGGCGACTTCCACTACAAGACCTTCGACGGGGACGTCTACCGCTTCCCCGGCCTCTGCGACTACAACCTGGCCTCCGACTGCCGCAGCTCCTACAAGGAGTTCGCCGTGCACGTGAAACGCAGCCCGGGCCGTGACGGGGGCCACCCCCAGCTCCAGCACGTCCTGCTGATGATCAAAGACGACACCATCTACCTCACCCACCAGCTGGTTGTGGTGAATGGGGCCATGTATGTGCGGTTGGGTGGCCTCCCCTCCCTCGTCCTACAAGTGGGGGCCCAGTGGTCCCTGTGAGCGCCCGTGAGCCCCGGTTCTAAGACACAGCTCAGAAGGATAGTGCTGGCTTTGAGTTCAGGTCACTGATTCTTTCAGCAAACACAGAGCAGTCCCCACTGGGAGCCCCCATGGGCCTGGCTCAGGGGCCTCAGGGGCTTTACTTATCCTGCGAGTCTGCCACAGCCTCTCTGCTTGGGCCCCCCAGGCTCTGGGCAGTGGTGAGACAGCAGATGTCCTGGCCCAGGGTGGCCGGGCAGCCGTCTGGTAAGAAGGCCCTGTGTCTGTGGTGCTTAGAGTTACAGAAGCAAGGAAGGGGCCTGTGGGAGCCCCCTCCCCACTGCCCCAGCTATCGTCCCTGCATTGTCTATGGAACAATGAGGCTCTAGGTGCATTCCTGCCCAGCGGGTTCCCCACCTGCAGGGTCTGGCTGCAGCCCAGGCAGCCGGCTGGCTCAGGCCGGGGTGGGTACAGAGCCCACAGAGGCAAAGGTGGGGTGAGCACAGTAGTGAGGGGCTGTGCAGGGGTTCGAGAAGTCCCCACCTGAGTAGAGCCTGCCCTCCCTCCTCCCGGGGCCCTGGACAGAGGAGGGGCTGCTGAGAGGGAGATGGGCAGGCAGGGTGTGGCCCTGGCCGAAGCATCCAGTCCAGCCCAGGTGGACAGGGGCTCTCCAGCCACTGCAGCCTCGATGGCCCAGCTGCCTGTGGCCCCCAGGCTGGCTCAGAGGCCAAGGCGGGGCCATCCGGCCACTCTGTGTACACGCCTCAGTCCCCTCCGGGCAGCAGGACTGGGGAGGGCCAGGAGCAGTGTGGGTGGCTGTGGGTGGCTGTGTGGCTGACACGTGACTCTCTCCTGTGCCCCCAGTGTCACCACCCCGCACTACAGCTCTGGGTTGCTCATCGAGAAGAATGACGCTTACACGAAGGTCTTCTCCCGTGCTGGCCTCAGCCTCATGTGGAACCGTGAGGACTCGCTTATGGTGGGTGCCAGGACCCCAGGGGAGCACAGGGTGTCGGGGGCTGGGAGTTCCCTGTGGCCTCCATGCAGGCTGGTGGAGAAGACTGGTGGGTTAGTGGTCGGCAGAGGCGGGACCCTCAGGGCCGGGGTGGTGGGCCGGCCTGCCCCCTCCACCCTGCCCAGTCGTCAGTGATGCCAGGACACCCCCTGGCTGACCCCAGCCCTCCCGCTGAAGACGACGTCCATTCAAACAAGGCTCTGAGGAGGCCTGGCCATGGGGCTTCCTCCTGCTGTCCAGCCTGTGGTCCTCTGGCCCACGGCCACTCACCGGCCTCCTCTTGCCTCGACAGCTGGAGCTGGACAGTAAGTTCCGTAACCACACTTGCGGCCTCTGTGGTGACTACAACGGCCTGCAGACCTACTCCGAGTTCCTCTCTGATGGTGAGTTTCCCAGGGGCTTGGCGGGCAGAGTTGTGTATAGGTTCCCGGCGCCCCCCTGACGGGCTGTGTACAGGCTCCCGCTGCCACCCCCACCCTGATGAGCTGTGCCCACCCCCAGGCGTCCTCTTCAACGCCATCGAGTTTGGGAACATGCAGAAAATCAACAAGCCTGAGGAGGTGTGTGACGACCCCGAGGACGTGCCAGCCCCCAAGTCCTGCTCTGAGCACGTGAGTCACTGGCCGGCCCGGCCCGGGCAGCAGCTGTTCCCGGGGTGGGGGCCCCGTGCTCACAGTGCTGCTGATCTTCCCCGAGAGCCCCTTGCCCCCTGGGCAGCGTAGCCAGGAGGAGGGTGCGAGCAGCCCCCGCCCACCGCCCACTGACCCATGTGCCCGGCAGCTTGCTGAGTGTGAGAATCTGCTGACGGCCGTGGCCTTCGAGGAGTGCCTGGGCCTGGTGCCGCTGGAGCCGTACGTGCAGGCCTGCATGCAAGACCGCTGCCAGTGCCCGCCGGGGGCCTCCTGCATGTGCAGCACCATCGCTGAGTTCTCCCGCCAGTGTTCCCACGCTGGCGGCCGGCCAGGGAACTGGAGGACCGCCACGCTCTGCCGTGAGTGCCCACTGGCAGGGTCAGGAGGATGGGACCCCTGGGCACTCGGGGGTGATCCATGGGGAGTGCGGCCGCTTTGGCCGGCCCAGGGCGTGGTGGCGTGGTGTCCTGGTCAGGAGCCACACTGCTGACCACACAAGCAGCCTCGGCCTTGGGTGTGAGGCAGACACAAAGCAGGGCAAGCCCAGAGCCCTTGGCGGTGCAGCTGCTCTGCCCCTGCCCACTGCACCCCACCGGCTGAGGGGCCTGGCTTTGACGTTTCAGCCAAGAGCTGCCCCGGGAACATGGTCTACCTGGAGAGTGGCTCACCCTGCATGGACACCTGCTCACACCTGGAGGTCAGCAGCCTGTGTGAGGAGCACCGCATGGATGGTTGTTTCTGCCCAGAAGGTGCGTGCTGCGGCAGCCAGTGGGGCGGGCCAGGGGGCGGGAGGGGACACAGCCCCCATGGGGCCCACCTGGCCTGTGAGCCCTGGGACGAGTGGCCTCACTGCACTGCCTTGGGCTTGGGTTCTCGCTGCTCCGAAGGGACAGTGTGGGCAGAGGTGGTACAGGAAGAACGTCACGGTGCACTTCCCTCTGGAAGTCAGGGGACAAGGTTCAGGCTGAAAGGACACAAATGCCGAAGATCCCTCCCAAACATACACAGTGGTGGCTTCCAGGGGTTCTGGGGGACACCTTTCCGGTCACTACCTCCTCCTTCCCGGCCCATGGAACTTGGAGGTTTCTGGGAAGGGGCCAGACTCTCGGGCCCAGACACTGTGTGGGGACCACAGTGTCACCGAAAGGACCAGAGGTGCCTGTGGGTGGGAAGCCTGGCTGGCAGCCCCACGTCGGGGATCCCGGCCCCTTCTGAGACCGGCTGAGTGTGACGTCACGTCCCGTGCTGTCCCAGGCACTGTGTACGATGACATTGCGGGCAAGGGCTGTGTCCCTGTGAGCCAGTGCCACTGCAAGCTGCACGGACACCTGTACGCACCCGGCCAGAAGGTCACCAACAACTGCGAGCACTGGTGGGTCCGGGGCCGAGGGCTGGGGGCCAGGTGGGCGGGGATGGCGGCTGAGCCTGACATGTGTCCTGCTGCCTGACAGCGTCTGCAATGCCGGCCGCTGGGTGTGCAAAGACCTGCCGTGTCCTGGCACCTGTGCCCTGGAGGGCGGGTCCCACATCACCACCTTCGACGGGAAGAAGTATACCTTCCACGGGGACTGTTACTACGTGCTGACCAAGGTAGGCTGGCCGCCAGGAGGGCCTGAGGGCGGAGCTGGGCCCCGGCCTGTGTGGGCTGTGTCCTCACTGCGCCCCCTGCCCTCCCCGCAGGGCGAACACAATGACTCCTATGCCCTCCTGGGCGAGCTGGCCCCCTGCGGCTCCACGGACAAGCAGACCTGCCTGAAGACGGTGGTGCTGCTGGCCGACAAGAAGAAGAATGTGGGTGTCCCCGCCCCCTCCCTTCCCTGCTCCCCCAGGGTCCCCCAGGCTTTTCTCAGCCCCTCTCTCCCCTCGGCCTTCCCCACAGGTGGTGGCCTTCAAGTCGGATGGCAGCGTGCTCCTGAATGAGCTGCAGGTGAATCTTCCTCACGTGACAGGTGAGTCCTGCTTCAGGAGCCCCGGCTGGGGGCGGGCGGGCTGGGTCGGCCGGCCGAGCTCCCCTCACGTCCCTGCCTTGCAGCCAGCTTCTCCATCTTCCAACCGTCCTCCTACCACCTGGTGGTGAGCACCGCCTTCGGCCTGAGGCTGCAGGTCCAGTTGGTGCCGGTCATGCAGCTCTTTCTCACGCTGGACCAGGCCTCCCAGGGGCGCGTGCAGGGTGAGTGGCTCCCCAGGCCCCCCCACAGAGGCCTGCCCTGCCTCCGCCTGCCCTGTCCCCTCCTGACCGTGTCCTGGCCCCTCAGGCCTCTGCGGGAACTTCAACGGCCAGGAAGGCGACGACTTCGAGACAGCGAGTGGGCTGGTGGAGGCCACAGGGGCCGGCTTTGCCAACACCTGGAAGGCCCAGTCCAGCTGCCACGATAAGCTGGACTGGCTGGACGACCCCTGCTCCCTCAACATCGAGAGTGGTGAGGCTCGGCCCCACCTGGGACAGCTGGCTCTGGGCCATGGCGCCCTCGCCGGGCAGATGGGCTTCCCGGTGGGACATGGTGTGTGGGTGGGGGTGGGGGGCAGAGAAACGGCCTGCTCTACTCGGGGCCAGCCGTCCGCCTGCTGCGTTCTGCTGTGTGCCTGGCTTATGGTGGCCTATGTTGGCAGCCCACCAAGTCACACAGCAGAAAGGCCAGGCCCACTCACGGATGGGTGGCAGCCCTTATCCAGGGACTGGCCTAGTGCCATGACAGTATGTCCTCCACCCTCCATGACACCCTGCCATGCCTGGGAGGTTGAGAGAGGGAAGGTGGTGGGCACCCCTGCCTTGCAAGGGGCACCGTTCTGGGCTGACCTGCCCTGGAGGCAGGGGCCTGGCCTGGTGCACAAGGGGTCGCTGTCCACTCCAGCCCGGGGAACAGGACAGCCAGACTCGGGGACCTCCTAGAGGGTCCACCCCGCTGAGGTTCGGACACTCCCCTCTAGCCAACTACGCCAAGCACTGGTGCTCCCTGCTGAAGAAGACGGAGAGCCCCTTCGGCAGGTGCCACTCCGCCGTGGACCCAGCCGAGTATTACAAGGTGGGTGGGATCCGCGCACGCAGTCCCCACACGCCTGACCCGGGCCAGGGAGGTGAGCCGTGTGCCCCCGGCTGACTGCCCTCTGGCTGCGAGCAAGGCCCCTGCGGGAAGTTGCTGAGTGTGCGAGTGGCTATGTTTGTGTGTGCCTAGGCACATGTCGACACGTGCGTGTCTGAGGCTGCTGCGTGCAGTGCATGTCCCCTCACCACCTTCCTCTGTCACCGTCCTGTTTCGTTGCCCAGAGGTGCAGATACGACACTTGCAACTGCCAGAACAACGAGGACTGCATGTGTGCGGCCCTGTCCTCCTACGCCCGCGCCTGTGCCACCAAGGGCGTCATGCTGTGGGGCTGGCGGGAGCTCGTCTGCAGTGAGTGCCGGCCCTTGCGGGTGTCTTGGGGCTCAGGGGTCCTGGGGTCTCTGTGGGATGGGTCTGGGGGTGGCCTTCACTTCACCCGTTGTTCCCTGTGGCAGCCCCGCCCGAGCGTCGGGGCCCAGGGGGCGGGTGGGCCCACCGCAGCTGGTGACTGCACTCCCAGTTTCCTCTGCCCGGAAGCGGAGGAAACCAGCCCTCCACTGCCCTCTGCCAGCGGGGAGGGTCCTGGAACTGTGGCCACAGCCCGATTGCCCACATGGGGAGGCCTGTGGGGTAGGGGTGCCAGGGGGACGGCCCTCACTGTCCCCTTGGCTGGCAGGTGTGTCTCGGGGACAGTCAGCAGGGTGGGGCGTGGGGGCCAGGCCGTCCCTGTTGCCCCTCACGAGGCCCCTTCCCCTGCAGACAAGGACGTGGGCTCGTGCCCCAAGTCACAGGTCTTCCTGTACAACCTGACCACCTGCCAGCAGACCTGCCGCTCGCTCTCTGAGGCTGACAGCCACTGCCTCGAGGGCTTTGCGCCCGTGGACGGCTGCGGCTGCCCCGACCACACCTTTCTGGACGAGAAGGGCCGCTGTGTCCCGCTGGCCAAGTGCTCCTGTTACCACCGGGGCCTCTACCTGGAGGCAGGGGAGGTGGTCCTGAAACAGGAGGAGCGATGGTGGGTGTCCCGGGGCAGGGGCGGGAGGTGCGGAGCTGGGGGCGGGGGGGGGGGGGGGGGGGGCAGGGGCGGATGCCCCTGGGGGAGCGCACAGCCCCGCCTGACCCACGGAGCCACTGGGCCTGCTCCCAGAGGCTCCTTCACCTCCCGCCTCTCCTGCAGCGTCTGCCGGAACGGGAGGCTCCACTGCATCCAGGTCAAGCTGCTCGGCCAGAGTGAGTGTTGCAGGCCTGTGCGTGGCTTCCTCCCTTGGTCGGCGGTCCCCACCCCCAACTGCAGCTTAGCTAAGGGGGCCCCTCTGTCCCACAGGCTGCGCAGCCCCAAAGATTCATGTTGACTGCAACAACCTCACCGCACTGGCCATCCGGAACCCCCGCCCCATCAGCTGCCAGACGCTGGCCGCCGGCTACGTGAGTGTCGGGGCGGGGAGGGGCAGGGCGCCCCGCCTGCGCACGCAGGGCCTGTGTTGGCGTTCCCTGTCCCTGGAGGGCAGTGGTGGCCGGTGGGCCCCTGCCCAGCCTCTGGAGCACCGGGGCCAGTGTGGGCTCCCCTAGCAGGCAGCCCTCACCTGTCTGCTGCCCAGTGCTGCGCCCAAGGAGGGCTTGGGCCAGGGAGACAGGTCAGGGGAGGGTGGGGGCGTGAGGGGCGTCTGCAGTGTCAGACGAGCATTCAAGGGCAGGGCCGGCCTGGCATCGGATCCCTGAACCCCACTGTCTGGCTGCCCCCAGTACCACACAGAGTGCATTAGCGGCTGCGTGTGCCCTGAGGGGCTGATGGACGACGGCCGTGGGGGCTGTGTCAAGGAGGAGGAGTGTCCCTGTGTGCACAACAAGGACCTGTATGCCCCCGGGGACAAGATCAAGGTGGACTGTAACACCTGGTGAGTGGCCGGCCTGGCTGACCCTGGTCCAAAGCGCTCAGAGGGCAGTGTGTCCTGGACAACAGGCCAGGGGTCTGCAGGGCCCCGTGTCCCCACATGGCTGGCAGGGCTCTGGCCCTAATGGGGGTGCTGGACGGCAGTTCCGGGCTGGCAAAGGCTTGTAGGCATCGTGCCTGGAGAGCTGTCCACGTAGCACCCAGGGCTCTGAGCAGGGGTGGGACCCCTGGGCTCCTGCAGCCCCTCCAGCCCCATTCTTGCTCTTCTCAGCACCTGCCAGAAAGGGCGCTGGGCCTGCACCCAGACCAGGTGCCATGGCACCTGTACCATCTATGGGAGCGGCCACTACATCACCTTTGATGGGAAGCAGTACGACTTCGATGGACACTGCTCCTATGTGGCCACTCAGGTGACGCCGAGGGCACCGCCAGGGCCGGCCTCTGTCCCGTGGGCCCCACTCTATGGCCCGGGGCTGCTCTCAGCCCAGCGAGGGGCTTGGGGGTGGGAGGGGCCCACCTTCATCCACCGTCCAATTCTGTGATCCTCCCTTGGTGCACGGGGAGCGAGGGTTGTGTGTGGGGTGGTTAAGGTCCCGCGTGCGGCATGGTTATCCGCTCTCAGCAGAGGGGGGCTGAGGCTCGGTGGGGGTGGGGTGCCGGTGCCCGGCTGGCTTGACTCACGTCCCCTGTGGCTCCCAGGACTACTGTGGCCAGGACTCCTCGCTGGGTTCCTTCAGCATCATCACCGAGAATGTCCCTTGCGGCACCACGGGTGTCACCTGCTCCAAGGCCATCAAGATCTTCATAGGGGTAAGTGCTGCCCGCCCCCGGGGACACGTGGATTCTCAGAGACCTTGGATCCGGCCAGTGACGGGGTGTTTCCCCTGGAATAGAGGACGGAGCTGAAGCTGGAGGACAAGCACCGCATGGTGATCCAGCGGGACGTGGGCCATCACGTGGGCTACACCACGCGGGACGTGGGCCAGTACCTGGTGGTGGAGACCAGCACCGGCATCATCGTCATCTGGGACAAGCGGACCACCATCTTCATCAAGCTGGCCCCCTCCTACAAGGTGCGTGGCCGCCGCCTGCCTGCCCGCGTGCCCAGCGGAGCCTCCGGGAGCAAGCGGGGATGAGCGCCGTGCCCGCGAGCCCCTTCTGGAAGCCCTTGCACACCCGTCTCCGCAGGGCACCGTGTGCGGCCTGTGCGGGAACTTCGACCAGCGCTCCAACAATGACTTCACCACGCGAGACCACATGGTGGTAGAGAGTGAACTGGACTTCGGGAACAGCTGGAAGGAGGCCCCCACCTGCCCAGATGTGACCTCCACGCCCGAGCCCTGCACCATGAACCCCCACCGCCAGGCCTGGGCCGAGAAGCAGTGCAGCATCATCAAGAGTCCTGTCTTTGGCATCTGCCACAGCAAGGTGGGCAGGCTGTGGGCATGGCCAGCGGGAGGGGGTGTGGCCATGGCGTGGCTGGGCAGCGTCCACAGGCTCTGCGTGCACACCGGGCAGTCGTCTGGCCGTATCGCCATGACGCACCTGTGCTCCAGCTTCAGCTCCATCCTCTGTGTCCTGTGGACATGTTACCAGACGTCTGAGACCCTGGCTGGGCCCTCAGCCTCCCCGTACCTTCCAGGGCTGGAGAAAGGACAGATAGCCCCCTAACACCGAGACGGCCCTCAGTCCAGGCAGTGGCAGGGGTAGGGAAGCAGGTCTCGGACTGCTGTCTTCTGGCTGAAGGCCCCAGGGCCCTGAGGGGCTGGGCGACAGGTCTGCACAGCCAGGGGTGGCCAACCGCCTCTGCGCCACCCCCATCAGCCCCACGGAGCCCTGGGTGGCGAGACCTCGGGGTCCTGAGTTCCTCGGGCCTGTGGGAAGGCCGGCCCCGTGAGGACAGCCACCGCTGACCCAGGCACATGGCGGCTTCTCCCCCAGGTGGACCCCAAGCCCTTCTACGAAGCCTGCGTCCACGACTCCTGCTCCTGCGACACCGGTGGGGACTGTGAGTGCTTTTGCTCCGCTGTGGCCGCCTATGCCCAGGAGTGTACCAAGGAGGGCGCCTGCGTGTTCTGGAGGACACCTGACCTGTGCCGTGAGTGCCTGCCTGTCTGGACCCGGGGTGCCCACGGGGCAGGCTAGGGCCACCACCCTGTGGGGGGGACGGCACTTCAGCCACCCGAGGGACGGGGTGTGCGTGGTCCCCTGCCCTGCTTTCCCCTGCCTGAGTATCCAAGTGTCATTTCTTGGGACCACTGTGGCCACAGCCCTCCCGTCTGACCCCATCCCTGCACCCCCAGCCATATTCTGCGACTACTACAACCCTCCAGACGAATGTGAGTGGCACTATGAGCCTTGCGGGAACCGCAGCTTTGAGACATGCAGGACTATCAACGGCGTCCACTCTAACATCTCTGTGTCCTACCTGGAGGGTGAGCATGAAGGACCTTGGCTCACTCTGTGTGGCTGGGGACCCTGAGTTCCAGGTGGGCCAAGCTCACCTTGCTTCAGCATTTGTTCAAACAGGGGTTTGGAGCCCGAGCTAGGGCCCTGCCCTTGAGGGGAGAAGCAGGAAAGAAATAGGTTAATGCATAAGGTCAGGAGCAGGAAGTGCTGCAAGGAATGGGCAGGGCAGGATGGGGACACGTTTCAGAGGATGGGTTGGGGGGCCTTTGAGCTGAGAACTAAGCATGAAGGAGTGAGAGGAACACCAGGCCAGGGTCAGAAGGGTGCAGCCGGTGGGTGGGGCCTGCTGTCCACCAGCCGATGGGCGGGGCCTGGCTGTCCCTTTGGCCACAAGACAGTGTGCTGGGCCCAGCTGGGGAATCAGGCTCCTACCTATCCAGCTGACCTTCCTAGAGGAACATGCTGGAGAGAGGGTCCTGCCTTGGCGGACAGTGGGCAGGGTCTGGTGGACATGTAACCCTTCATCGTGGTTTCAGCCCAGTGCCCTGTGCCCACTAGGCTGCTACCCACGCTGCCCTGCGGACAGGCCCATCTACGACGAGGAACTGAAGAAATGTGTCACGAGAGACAAGTGCGGCTGCTATGATGGGGACACCCACTACCCACCTGGAGCATCTGTTCCTCCCAAGAATGACTGCGAGTCTTGGTACCTAAGCTCACATCACAGGGGGCTGGGGGAGGTCAGCGCACACACAGGCAGACATGCACACCCATGAGTGCACACGTGTGTGGGCGCCCAGGCACACACATGCACACGCACGCGCATGGGAGCCAGAGAACGGGACATCCGTTCTCATCCTCCCCTCTCCATCTGGCTTCTGCCCACCTCGCCCCTCCTCGCTCTGCCCACAGTTAGAACCAGTGGGTGGGCTCCTTTGGGGCTATGTCCTGAGGCTCTGGGCTTGGGGGAGCCAGTGTTTCCTTGGGACCTGCAGCCACTGAACTTGCTTTCCAGCGTGTGCACTGACTCCTCGCAAGTTGTCTGCCAGCCAGAGGAAGGTAAGCTGCCCCCTGCGGCTGCCCTGGAGATGGATAGCTGGGGTCCCCCCAGGAGACCCAACCGGCTGCCTGTCCCTGGGCTCCTGGGCTCACCTGGCTGGGGTGGCTGGTCTGCTGGCGCCCTTTCCGGCCCAGACCTGGCTCTGCTCTGCAGCAGCCCCTGTGCGGCTCCCATCACATGGCTGTGTTTCTCCTGATGGGAGCCGGTGGCCCTGTGGTGAACTCCTGCCACCCCTCCTATGACCCAGCTTCTGTGTTCTGACGAGGCCCTTAGGGTTCTGGGGGTGGGGTTCTGATGGAGCGTTGGTTTATAGGAGCTGGGGAGCCCCATCTCTCCCTTACTTGGATAGGCCCAGGGACTCTGGTTCCAGATGTGTTGATGTCTGTCTCCCTCCCACCTCCCAGGGAAGATTCTCAATTACACCCAGGATGGCTCCTTCTGCTACTGGGAGATCTGTGGCCCCAACGGGACGGTGGAGAAGCACTTCAACATCTGCATGTCCACCTTACCACCCTTCTCCTCCTCGACACCCGCCACCACAACCTCTGTCACCTGCACCACCACGGCCACCACCACGGCCACCACCACCACCCCAACCCCCAGCACAGGTGAGGTCCAGCGCCATGCACCCCATACCTCTTAGGGCCCCTGCCTTCCCCCTCACCCTGAGCTCAGTGGAAAAGGCCCTTCTAGGGGCAGGAGCGTGGCCAGTGTGGCAGGGTCTCATCTCTGCCTGTGGGTAGAGGTGATGCTGACATGCCTCTCTGCTCAGGGAATAAATGTCTCCTGGGTCCCCAACCTTGGCAATTGAGAGGCCAGCATCATAACCACATCACTGAGCCCAGACCACAGTGAAGGTGACTTGGGGACATTTCCCCAAATCAGCAAGAAATGCCTCTATGGGTTAGAAAACGCAGAGAATTGCTATTACATCCCTCGTAGCCACCACTGAACAAGCCAGCAGCACATGACAGTGCAGGAAAAGGAAACTTGGAGAAACGAAAAACATTTATAAATCTCAAACTACATAATGACATGCTCTCTTTCTTACTTCCCAGCAGTTTCGTCTGTTCCTTCAACAACTCCCAGTAAGTGTGCAGACGGCACTCCCTGGTGATGGATGGGCCCGAGAAAGTCCCACAAAATGGCCGGCTGCCTGGTCATCTGCTTAGGGACCACACATGGTGCATTTGGTGACGGATTCCTGACTTGCTGAGTCCTGAGACTCACGCAGCGGGACTTGACAGGCTCTGGGTGACAACATTGTCAGCCAAGAGTCAGATGAAGCACCTTCCAGTGCGTGCTTCCCCACCAGAATGGGTGACCTTTTTATTATTATTATTATTATTATTATTATTATTATTATTATTTTGGCACAAGGATTTACCAATAGCTTAGAAAGGGGCACTAGGCTGGAGCTCTGTGGCCTGGGTCTCTCATATGGTATAACACCAGGGGAGCTCTAGCCTCTCTAGGCCTCGAAATACGGGTGGGTGCACGTGGTGTCCAGCCCTTAACTCTCAGCCTACAGTCTGGTCCTTTGGCAATGACGGGGGCCAGCTGGTCGTGGGGTCTCAGAGCTCCCTGAGTCCCAGTGACCTCCCAGGTAGGTGCTGTGCTCAGATGTAAGTGACCAATACTGGATCTCACTTCCCTAGAGCTATGTTGCTTCTGGTCCGACTGGATCAACAATGATCACCCGGACACCGGCAGTGATGGTGGCGACCAAGAGACGTTCAACAGTGTCTGCCAGGCCCCTGAGGACATCCAGTGCAGGTCGGTCAAAGAGCCTGAGCTCAGCTTGGAGGAACTGGGTCAGAAGGTCCAGTGCAACGTCTCGTTTGGGTTCACTTGCAAACATGAAGACCAGTTTGGAAATGGAGTCTTTGAGTTCTGCTATGACTATGAGATACGTGTGAATTGTTGCCTGCCAATGGATCAATGTCCTTTGACCCCAACTTCAACCCCCACCCCCACCACGCTGAGGACCACCCCAGAACCAACTACCATAGTGACAACCACAGTGACGACCAGTACAACGACATCTACTGCTACGCCAATGACCCCTACAACTGTGATCACCGAGCCGACAACCACGCACTGTGTGGGTGACTGCGAATGGACAGGCTGGCTGGATTCCGGTAAACCCAGCTTTACCAAACCAGGTGGAGACTTTGAATCCATCAAGGATGTCTGTGAGTCAGGCTGGGCAGCCAACATCTCCTGTAGAGCTTCTCAGTTTCCCAATGTTCCCATCGAAAATCTTGGACAAACTGTGGTGTGCGACCTCTCAGTTGGACTGGTGTGCAAAAACGAAGATCAGAAGCCAGGGGGAATCATACCCCAGCCCTACTGCCTCAACTATGAGATCAACGTCTACTGCTGCAGTAGGGACTGTGTCCCCACAACAACCCCCATGACCACTACCACCACAGAAACACCAACTACGACAGTGACCCCAACCACCACACCCATCATCACCTCATCAGAGACACCAACCACGACCCCCATCACCACCACTACCACGACCACCACAGAGACCCCAACCCCAACACCCACCATTGTAACAGAGAGCCCAACTCCGACCCCCATCACCACCACCACCACGACCACCACAGAGACCCCAACCCCAACACCCACCATTGTAACAGAGAGCCCAACTCCGACCCCCATCACCACCACCACCACGACCACCACAGAGACCCCAACACCAACACCCACCATTGTAACAGAGAGCCCAACTCCGACCCCCATCACCACCACCACCACGACCACCACAGAGACCCCAACCCCAACACCCACCATCATAACAGAGACCCCAACCTCGACCCCCATCACCACCACCACCACGACCACCACAGAGACCCCAACCCCAACACCCACCATCATAACAGAGACCCCAACCCCGACCCCCATCACCACCACCACCACGACCACCACAGAGACCCCAACCCCAACACCCACCATCATAACAGAGACACCAACCTCGACCCCCATCACCACCACTACCACGACCACCACAGAGACCCCAACCCCAACACCCACCATCATAACAGAGACCCCAACCCCGACCCCCATCACCACCACCACCACGACCACCACAGAGACCCCAACCCCAACACCCACCATCATAACAGAGACACCAACCTCGACCCCCATCACCACCACCACCACGACCACCACAGAGACCCCAACCCCAACACCCACCATCATAACAGAGACCCCAACCTCGACCCCCATCACCACCACCACCACGACCACCACAGAGACCCCAACCCCAACACCCACCATCATAACAGAGACACCAACCTCGACCCCCATCACCACCACTACCACGACCACCACAGAGACCCCAACCCCAACACCCACCATCATAACAGAGACACCAACCTCGACCCCCATCACCACCACCACCACGACCACCACAGAGACCCCAACCCCAACACCCACCATCATAACAGAGACCCCAACCCCGACCCCCATCACCACCACCACCACGACCACCACAGAGACCCCAACCCCAACACCCACCATCATAACAGAGACCCCAACCCCGACCCCCATCACCACCACTACCACGACCACCACAGAGACCCCAACCCCAACACCCACCATCATAACAGAGACCCCAACCCCGACCCCCATCACCACCACTACCACGACCACCACAGAGACCCCAACCCCAACACCTACCATCATAACAGAGACCCCAACCCCGACCCCCATCACCACCACCACCACGACCACCACAGAGAGTCCAACCCCAACACCTACCATCATAACAGAGACACCAACCTCGACCCCCATCACCACCACTACCACGACCACCACAGTGACCCCAACCACCACACCCACCACCATAATAGAGACCTCAACCCCGACCCCACCATCCACCACCACAGTGACGACCACATCTACCACCTTGCCAACATCCACCCCAGAACCAACGACCACAGTGATGACCAGTACAACGACATCTACTGCTACGCCAATGACCCCTACAACTGTGATCACCGAGCCGACAACCACGCACTGTGTGGGTGACTGCGAATGGACAGGCTGGCTGGATTCCGGTAAACCCAGCTTTACCAAACCAGGTGGAGACTTTGAATCCATCAAGGATGTCTGTGAGTCAGGCTGGGCAGCCAACATCTCCTGTAGAGCTTCTCAGTTTCCCAATGTTCCCATCGAAAATCTTGGACAAACTGTGGTGTGCGACCTCTCAGTTGGACTGGTGTGCAAAAACGAAGATCAGAAGCCAGGGGGAATCATACCCCAGCCCTACTGCCTCAACTATGAGATCAACGTCTACTGCTGTAGTAGGGACTGTGCCCCCACAACTACCCCCATGACCACTACCACCACCACCACCACCACCACCACCACCACAGAGACCCCAACCCCAACACCTACCACTGCAGTGACCCCGACTGCCACACCCACCACCACCACAGAGACCCCAACCCCGACCCCCATCACCACCACCACCACCACCACCACCACCACAGAGACCCCAACCCCAACACCCACCATCATAACAGAGACCCCAACCCCGACCACCATCACCACCACCACCCCAACCACCACCACCACAGAGACCCCAACCCCGACCCCCATCACCACCACCACCACCACCACAGAGACTCCAACCCCAACACCTACCACCACAGTGACCCCGACTGCCACACCCACCATCATAACAGAGACTTCAACCCCGACCCCTGTCACCACCACCACCACCACCACTACAGAGACACCAACCCCAACCCCCATCAGCACCACCACAGAGACTCCAACCCCAACCCCGACCCCCATCACCACCACCACCACCACCACAGAGACCCCAACCCCTACACCTACCACCACAGTGACCCCAACTGCCACACCCACCATCATAACAGAGACCCCGACCCCAATCACCACCACCACCACCACCACCACAGAGACTCCATCCCCAACACCTACCACCACAGTGACCCCAACTGCTACACCCACCATCATAACAGAGACCCCGACCCCAATCACCACCACCACCACCACCACCACAGAGACTCCAACCCCAACACCTACCACCACAGTGACCCCAACTGCCACACCCACCATCATAACAGAGACTTCAACCCCGACACCTGTCACCACCACCACCACCACTACAGAGACACCAACCCCAACCCCCATCACCACCACCACAGAGACTCCAACCCCAACACCCACCATCATAACAGAGACCCCAACCCCAACCCCCATCACCACCACCACAGAGACTCCAACCCCAACACCCACCATCATAACAGAGACCCCAACCCCAACCCCCATCACCACCACCACCACCACCACAGAGACCCCAACCCCTACACCTACCACCACAGTGACCCCGACTGCCACACCCACCATCACCAACGAGACCCCAACCCCGACCCCCATCACCACGACCACCACTACCACCACTACAGAGACCCCAACCCCAAAACCTACCACCACAGTGACCCCGACTGCCACACCCACCATCATAACAGAGACCCCAACCTCCATCACCACCACCACCACCACCACAGAGACTCCAACCCCAACACCTACCACCACAATGACCCCGACTGCCACACCTATCATAACAGAGACTTCAACCCTGACCCCTGTCACCACCACCACCACCACTACAGAGACACCAACCCCGACCCCTATCACCACCACCACAGAGACTCCAACCCCAACACCCACCATCATAACAGAGACCCCAACCCCGACCCCCATCACCACCACTACCACGACCACAGAGACCCCAACCTCTACACCTTCCACCACAGTGACTCCTACTGCCACACCCACCACCACCACAGAGACCCCGACCCCCATCACCACCACCACCACCACCACAGAGACCCCAACCCCTACACCTACCACCTCAGTGACCGCACCCCCGACACCCACCACCACTATTAGCACGGAGACTCCGATTCCTACAAGCACAACACCCGTGCCTGAGACCACCACGCCTGAGTCCTCCACCCCATCAACCTCTCAGTCCACTGTCCCCTCTTCCACGGAATCAACCACGCTTCTGACCACTCCTTCAACAACTGTGGAGACATCCAGCACGCCTTCTCCGACCACGGGAACGAAACCAACAGGCACTACCACAGGAGGCCCCACGCCCTCTCCTCCACCCACTCCAGGTACACAGACACCAGGAGCCTGCATGGCAGCTGGTTCCACTTATGGTTCCTCCTTACTTCATGAGAGCTTGCTCTCCTGCCAGGGGAGCTTGGCATCTCCTCAGACCCAAGCCAGGTGCCCCTGCTCTGCCCACTGAGAACGGTTCCCAGGAAGGTTCCAGGCAGTCTCAGGTGCTTGCCTGCCAAGCTCAGCCAGTGAGTGTTCAGGGAGCCGCTGACCACTGGCCTGTATATGGGCAGCAGAGCCAAAGACCCCCCCATTTGCCCCCACAGGATGTCTTCCCTCAGGCACAGCTGCCTTTTGCCTCTGGCCCTCAGCTTATGGCTATGTGATGGGCAATGTGGGCAAAACTGTCCCAAAGGGAGCCCAGAGAGGCATGTGGGTCCAGGGCCGGGTGGGAGCAGAGGCTGTCAGTCAGGTGCCCTCGAGACCGTCCCTCCATGGCCCCTCTCCTGCTTACCCCAGAGCAGGTGCTTAACCCATGGGCCTCCCCACGGGCCCTGCTCACTCTGCCGTTCCTGGAGACTGAGCGCTGGGACAATGGACATGACGCCTTTCCGGGCCACCTACTATACCCTGAGTGAGCTGTGTGCAGATACTGCCAGGCCCTTGTGGCATCTAAGATGAGGGGATGCTGTCAGCCCTCACTCGTAACTTCCATTTTTACAGGAACACAGACATCAGGTCCTACGTCTTTGAAGACCACTCCCACCAGTGGAGCCACGACTGGGCCCCCCTCGCCCACCACAAGACCCCCCTCCACACCCACACCCACTCCCATGACTGCGTCCACCACCACCACAGGAAGCCCCTCCACCACGCCACCTCGACCATCCACACCACAGACCACCACCTCCGCAACCAGCGTGCCCATCCCCACGACGAGCCCGATCGCTACCCCCAGCACCAGCGTGAACACGGTCACCTCCCCCCATATCATATGCTGTGTTTTAAATGACACATACTACGCTCCAGGTACCCGAGCTTTTCACTTCTGATCCTCAGGCAGTGGAGGCTGGTGGGAATTTGGTGGCTTTGACCAGTGGGTAGGAGTCAGGTCTCAGGTCTAACGTGGGCCCTTGCTCAGGAAGCTGTTTGCTGGGTGTGGGCAGCTGTCGCTGTGGCTGGCTCCACCGTGAGGCCACGAGTCAGGGAGAAGTGGGGGTGGGGGTGGAGGTGGGCTTCCCTCTGTGGGGACCTGCGTGTGGAGTCAGGTGGCCAGCCCTGTCTGGAGGGTATAAGGACTGGGTCTCTCCCTCGCAGGCGATCTGGTGTACAATGGCACCCATGGAGAAACATGCTATTACGTGAACTGCTCGCTGAGCTGCCATTTGGAGTTCTTCAACTGGTCCTGCCCGTCCACACCTTCCCCAACACCCACACCCTCCAAGCCGACACTCTCTTCCACGTCAAGTCCGTCCACGCCGACCACACGGCCGTCCACAACATCGAGCACGCCGACCTCCACCAAGCCCCCTGGGTGCCCGAACTTTGATCCTCCCAGACAGGTTGGTGGGCTGTGGGTGGCTTTTGTCCCCTCAGCATCTAGAGCCCCAGGCACTGCCTTTCTGCTGGTCACGTCAGATGGCCCTGTCCCCTATGTCCTGACCCATTCCCAGGAGGGCTGAGCCCTAGTGAGAGCTGGCTGGCTGACCTGAGGCCGGGGACGCTGCCCCCTGGACGGGCCACCCTTGGCCTCCAGCCCCCCAGGGAGGGATCTTAGCACTCCCCCATGGGCCCCCCAAGCTGCGTGGGCTGGGCGGCCGGCTGACCCGCTGACCCTCTACCCTCTCCGCCTGCAGGAGAACGAGACGTGGTGGCTGTGTAACTGCACCATGGCCGTCTGTAAGCATAACAACACTGTGGAGCTCGTGGAGGTGGAGTGCAACCCCCCGCCCATGCCCACCTGTTCCAACAACCTCACGCCGGTGCGAGTCATGGACCCCGATGGCTGCTGCTGGCACTGGGAGTGCGACTGTAAGCCTGCCAATGCCACAGGGACCCTCCCCCCCGTCTCCCTTCTGTGTGGGGGGGGCTTCAGGGCCTGAGGTCGTTGGGTGCAGACCCCAGGTTGGACATGATGGCCCGATTGCTGAGCACTGCTGAGGGCCATGCACAGGTCCCTAGGCACTCTTCAGGCCCCTGCTCACTTCCTGTCTCAGGCAGGGGGCCAGACAGGGGCAGGGGCTTGCCTGGTAGAATGAGGCCAGGGCTACAGGGGCAGAGCTGGAATTTGAAGCCAGACCTCCCGGCTCCAAAGCCAGGCCCCGTCCTGCAGAAGGAACGGGCCACTGTGGGCTGAGTGGGGAGAGGCACTGTTGGGGGCCGGAAGCTGAACTAGATCCCTGGTATGGATACCCCATGTGCTCCAGGAACCAGACTCTTCTGGCCCCTTCATTCCTGCCGGCCCTTCCCACCTGTCCCTCAGCTCCTAACCACATCCTGTCCCATCCCAGCCCCCGGCTCGGGGCTGTGCGCTGGCTTATCCCAGCTTCCTCTTCAGGCTACTGCACAGGCTGGGGGGACCCCCACTACGTCACCTTCGACGGGCTGTACTACAGCTACCAGGGCAACTGCACGTACGTGCTGGTGGAGCAGATCGATCCCAAGGTGGACAACTTTGGTGTCTACATCGACAACTACCACTGTGACGTCAATGACAAGGTGTCCTGCCCCCGCACACTCATCGTGCGCCACGAGACCCAGGAGGTGCTGGTGAAGACAGTGCACATGGCACCCATGAAGGTCCAGGTAGGCCGGCCGGCAGGCGGGGGTGTGCACAGCGGGGGCCCGGTGCCGGTTCCCTCACGGGGTGCGGCACTGGGCTGAGGCCCCAGGAGTCAGGGCCGCTGCTCAGCAGACACATCCAGCTCTTCTCACAGGCCCTCCAGGGGCGTGCGGGGACCCCTTGGGTTCCCCCACTCAAGTCCCTACCACCTCTACTGCACATAGGTCTCTGTGGCAGAAGCCTCGTCCCCAAGTACAGGGGCGGGTGGGCAGGGGCCGTGCACACACCCACATGGAATTGTTGATTCCCATGGCCTGGGGCCCCAAAGTCTCTGGGGGCTCCGAGGGCAGCACGTTGCTGCTGTACCCCTGGGACCAGTCAGGACAAGTTTCTGGTCCTGCACATGGAAAGGAAAGGGGGAGGGGACGGGCAGAGATTCCCCCTGCTGCACACACAGTGTGAGAATGGGCGGAGCAACCCTAGTGACCCCCGAAGGTGCAATTTGCCCGGCCCTGTCCTGGTTGGACACACAAGGCTCCCTTTTGAGGGGTGACCAGGCAGGGCTGGCCTCCAGCTGGGAAGCCACTGGCTTCTGTGCCAGCCGCCTGCCCTGACCCACTGTGTTGATCCAGGTGCAGGTGAACAAGCAGGCCGTGGCACTGCCCTACAAGAAGTTCGGGCTGCAGGTGTACGAGTCAGGCATCAACTACGTGGTGGACATTCCCGAGCTGGGCGCCGTCATCTCCTACAACGGCCTGTCCTTCTCCATCAGGCTGCCTTACCGCCTGTTCGGCAACAACACCAAGGGCCAGTGTGGTGAGCCTTGGCCCCTGCTGGCCCTGGGGATGGTGGGGGGGCAGAGGCTGGGTCTGAGCGCCCGCCAGCCCAGTGTGCTTCTCCTGCCCCTCTGCTCAGGGCCCCCGGGTTTGGCTCCTGTGGGAGGCCAGTAGGACTCTGGAGTCACTTGTGCCCTTGGCCCTGGCCAGCTGGTCACCAGGGAACCAGGGCTGCAGAAGGGGAGGGGTCCTAGAGTTCGCCCCGCTGCTGGTTCAGCATGGGCCTCTTCGCTGACACAGGCACGTGCACCAACAACACCGAGGACGACTGTGTGCTGCCCAGCGGGGAGGTGGTGTCCGACTGCGAGGTCGCAGCTGACCAGTGGGTGGTCAATGACCCCTCCAAGCCACACTGCCCCCACACCACCTTCACCACCAGGCGCCCAGCCACCACGCCCTCGGGGGGCAGCAGCCACACCCCAAACCAGGACTGTGCCTCTCCTCTGTGCGAACTCATCAAAGACAGGTGACCCGCCCCTGTGCCTGGCTGCTGCCTCAGTCACTAGCGAGCTGCAGGGTCCTGGGGAGCAGGCTCACTTCTCTGTGCCCCCCACCTTGTGTGCAAAGAGGAGTGGAGGCAAGGGGCCGAGTGTGAGGCTCTGAGCAAGCGCCGTCAGACATCCCTGTGCCTTTTCTGACCGCCCAGACCTCTCCTGCCCCCAGATGGGACACTGTGGGCTGAGCTCGAATCCTTGGGTAGACCAGTAGACCCGGTGCAGAACCAGTGTCCAGAGCTGATATCAGAGGCAGAGATGGGCTTAGACAGAGGGGGGCACTCCCAAAGCTGGTGGGGAGTGCGTGCCTCACGCCTGGAGTTGTGCAAGTTGGGGCTGGGTGACCCTCTGCCAGGGTTGCTGGAGGGAGGATGCTGGCACACACCATTTAGACGTGGAGCCTCCCGCTCTGGGAGCCCGGCCCCACGGCACCTCATCCTTGGGCCACAATGCTGGCCCTCCTTCCCCGAGCCCGGCCTGGGTGCCTCCAGGCTATGCAGGTGGAGGTGGTTGGTGGAGGGTTGAGGCAGGGAGTGCCACCAGCCGGAGCCTGATCTGTGCCCTCTCTGACAGCCTGTTTGCCCAGTGCCACTCCCTGGCACCCCCCGAGCACTACTACGAGGCCTGCCGGTTTGACAGCTGCTTTGTACCCAACTCGGGCATGGAGTGCGCCAGCCTACAGACCTATGCAGCCCTCTGTGCCCAGGAGGGCGTCTGCGTTGACTGGCGGAACCACACCCACGGGGCCTGCCGTACGTGCCTGCATGCCACTGCCCTGGGCTGGGTCTCTTAGGGCTCTGCCGGGCGCTGTGCCCAGCCTGAAGCCAGGCTGGGATGGGTGGCCAGGCACATCTGGAGACCAGGCTGGGCATTGGGGTGGGGAAGGAGGGCCGGCTGAAGGGTCTGGGAGGGCTGGGGTGCTTCCGGCCTTGCCAAGCACAACTGGTACCAGTTGCCCAACTCGAGAGCATAGGGGGCTGAGGCGGGCAGTGCCAGGCAGTGTGGGGGGGCTGGGGAGTACTGTCATTTTGGGGAGCACAGGCTCCTCCCTCCTGACTCTGGCCTCTCTGACTGCTGCCTCCCTCCTACAGCCGTGAGTTGCCCGTCTCACAGGGAGTACCGGGCCTGTGGTCCTGCAGAAGAGCCCACCTGCAAGTCCAGGTCAGTCTTGGGAGGATGCACTGGGGCACCTGGGTCCCTCCCGGCCGGGCACCTGGGCAGCACTGTTTGTGCCTGCTGCTCCAGCTTGCCCGCTCCCCAGCTGTTTGCACACCCACCTCATGATGCCTTTCCATCCCTCCAGCTCCTCGCAGAACAACACCCTCCTGGTGGAAGGCTGCTTCTGCCCCGAGGGCACCATAAACTATGCCCCTGGCTTTGATGTCTGCGTGAACTCATGTGGTATGTCACCCACTCGCGGTCTTCTCTCCTGCCTGTGAGGGCAAGCCTGGTCCTGCGGCCCCCGACGCTGCTAACTGCACTTGTCTCTTCTCTCCTAGGCTGTGTGGGACCGGACAACGTTCCCAGAGAGGTAGGCCCTTCCCCTTGGTGCTGGGGTGGGATTCTCCTACAAACCCTGAGTTTTGGGGGTGGGATGGGTTGGATGTGAGAACCTGGGAGCTCAAAGACTAAGTAATGAGTCATTTAAGTCCTGGAACTCTGAGCTAACAGGGATGTTCACTCACCCTCCCACCCATTCATGACTTCCTCCTTTCATCCACCCATCCATCATCCATCCACCCATCCATCCATCCATCCATCCATCATCCATCCAATTATCCATCCATCCATCCACAATCCATCCATCCATCTGACTGTCCATCCATCTGTCCATCCATCCATCCACACATCCATCCATCCATCCATCCATCCATCCATCCATCCATTTGTCCGTCCGTCTGTCCATCTGTCCGTCCATCCGTCCGTCCATCCATCCGTCCGTCCGTCCGTCCGTCCGTCCATCCATCCATCCATCCATCCATCCATCCACACATCCATCCATCCACACATCCATCCATCCGTCCATCCGTCCATCCATCCATCCATCCATCCATCCATCCATCCATCCATCCATCCACACATCCATCCATCCACATATCCATCCATCCACACATCCATCCATCCGTCCATCCATCCATCCATCCACACATCCATCCATCCACACATCCATCCATCCATCCATCCATCCATCCATCCATCCATCCATCCACATATCCATCCATCCGTCCATCCATCCATCCATCCATCCATCCATCCATCCATCCATCCATCCATCCATCCATCCGTCTGTCCATCCATCCATCCGTCTGTTTATCCATCCACACATCCATCCATCCACACATCCATCCATCCGTCCGTCCGTCCGTCTGTCCACCCATCTGTCCATCCATCCATCCTTCTATGTGTCCATCCACCCTCCACACCACCTGCCCATCATGTGATGCTCTGTCTCACCCCGAGCGATGTCTTGGCCGCTGCACGTGGTCCGTGGCTCACGTGTGGTTGATTCTTTAGTCCATAGAACCTGTGGTGTGTCTGCCATGTGCCTGGCCCCGGTAGACCAATGCTGCTGAGCAGGTCACTGTCATGATGGTAGTGGCCTGGGCCTGAATGGGGGCTGCTGTCCTGGAGCAGAACCTCCCTGGGAGGGCACACGTTTCCCCACAGCGCCCTTAATGGGTGCCCTACGCTGTCCCTTGTCACCGCTGAGCACAGATGCACCGTGGTACAGCACTGGTTTATGGTGGGGGGCTCTTCTCCCTGTTCACCTCCTTTCTCCTGCAGTTTGGGGAGCACTTCGAGTTCGACTGTAAGGACTGTGTCTGCCTGGAGGGTGGAAGTGGCATCGTCTGCCAGCCCAAGAAGTGCAGGCAGAGTTCCCCCAAGTGCACAGAGGATGGCACCTATTTGGTCACGGAGGTCGACCCTGCTGACACCTGCTGCAACATTACCACCTGCAGTAAGGCCTCCTGGGGGCAGGGGAGCCATAGTCATGCCTGGGCCCCTCCTGTGGTTCCTAGGTCACTGAGCAAGCCCCCATGCATGTGTCCACCTTCCCCATGAGCTAGACAGTGGTGGGGCTGCTGGAGGCCAGGGCATGTCCAGCTGAGAGCGGGTGTGGGAGTGGCCAACGCCCTCAGGCCCTGGGCCTGTGTGTGGGAGGCTCTTGGGGCCCTGCCTGTGCGGAGCATCGTCCTCATTATTCCCGGGTCTCCTCCTTCTCTCTTCAGAGTGCAACACCAGCCTGTGCAAGGAGAAGGCTCCCCTGTGTGCTCTGGGATTTGATGTGAAGAGTGAGATGGTACCTGGAAGGTGCTGCCCCGTGTACTCGTGTGGTAAGTGGGCCCGGGGGGGAGGGGCAGGAACCCAGGGCAGCCCGAGGACGACCGACCGGGGGGGCAGGCAACAAGCCTGGGCTGAGGCATGAGGCGCGGGTGGGGTGAAAAGGCCCCCTCCTGGGGCCTGCCCTCCCCGCTGGCGCGCGTCCTGGGCCCAGTGCCCAGAGTCCACGTATATCTGACCCACACTCCTCTTTTCTTTCTCCCAAGTGCCCAAGGGCGTGTGTGTCCTTGAGAATGCCGAGTACCAGGTGAACAGGGGGGGGTGTTGGGGGCGTGCTGAGAGGAGGGACGGGGCCTAGGGCGGGGTGGTGGGCGGGCTCCGGGGCTGGCCTGGGTGCCCGTGGGGTGCCGGCCTCACTCGCCTCCCTTGCGCCCCAAGCCCGGCTCTCCAGTTTACTCCTCCAAGTGCCAGCACTGCGTCTGCACCAACGTCACGGACAGCGCCACACAGCTCAACCTCGTGTCCTGCAGCCATGTGCCCTGCAACACCACCTGCGACACTGTGAGGCCTCTCCCTGGGGAGGGGGAGCACGGGCCCCACCCACACCCGCTCCCCTCTCCTCTCTCCAACTCCTTCCTGTCTCCTAGGGCTTCGAGCTTGTGGACGCGCCTGGGGAGTGCTGCCGGAAGTGTGAGCAGACCCACTGCATCATCAACAGGCCTGATAACCAGCACTTCATCCTAAAGGTGCCAGGGGGGCTCCTAACACGGGGGGCACCTGCAGCCCCGGCTCAGTCTCCCAGTGCCAGCACGCTGTACGAGTGCCTTGGGGCACCCATAACAAGTGACCACAGACCAGGGGTGAAAAACGGCAGGGACAAGTGTCTCGCAGGCCCGGGGGACCAGAGCCCGAGAGCCAGGTGTCACAGGGCCACTCCTCCCACAAGCTCCAGGGGAGGGTCCTCCTGCCTCTGCCAGCCTCTGGGGCTCCAGGCATCCCTGGGCTGTGGCCGTCTCACTGTGTCACCGTCTCTGCCTCCGTCCTCACGTGGCCTCTTCTTTCTCTCTGTCTCTATAAGGATAGTTATCATTGAATTTAGGTTCACCTGCTACTGCAGGATGACCTCCTCTTGATTTAAGGACATCTGCAAAGGCTCTTTTCCCAAATAAGGTCACACTTGCAGGTTCTGGGGGTTGGGAAGTGGACACGTCTATGGACCACAAGCTGGTGGCTGTCCCCTGGCCCTCCTGGGTGTCACCTGCCTGTGGCTCTGGGCCTGCTGGCTGGGCCTGCTGTCCCAGAAGCTGCACCTGCCTGGGAGGCGGGGCTGCCAAATGTCCCCAGTCTTATCTTTCTGGGTGGGCCTCCTGCCAGCGCTCACTGGACTGTCCTCTGCCCCACAGCCCGGTGACATGAAGAGTGACCCCAAAAACAACTGCACCTTCTTCAGCTGCGTGAAAATTCACAACCAGCTCATCTCATCCGTCTCCAACATCACCTGCCCCGACTTTGACCCCACCAGCTGCCTTCCGGTGAGTAGCCTGGCTGGGACACTGGCGATGGGTGCTCTGCTGGGACTTGGGGCCTCCAAGGACCTGGGGGCTGGTCCCAGTGCTGGGACAGTGGCCTCTGCCCTGGACCCCTTCTGCAAGAACTGCCCCTTCCCACCCCTGTGGCCCTGGGGGCCGTTCAATGTTGGGGGGGTCTGGGGTCTCAGGCTCATTCTGTCCCCCACTCCCTCAGGGCTCCATCACCCTCATGCCCAATGGCTGCTGCAAGACATGTGAGTACGGGCCTGATGGGTGGGCTCCCTGGGCCCCTGCCGGGGTGAGGGTACAGGCACAGAGCCCCAAGAGCTGCCGTCAGCTGGACGATGGGTTAGCTCCAGGGCGGCCGAGGGTGTGCGTGGGGAGGGGAGAGGAAGCAGTGAGGGGAGCTGGGCCGGGACGGTGGGGCCGTCCCACAGCCGCTGCCGCCCTGTCGTCCAGGCATCCCTCGCAATGAGACCAGGATCCCCTGCTCCACCATCCCCATGACCAGGATAGTCACGGACGCTGGCTGCACGGGGAAAGTCACCATGAATTACTGCTCTGGGTCCTGCGGGACCTTTGCCATGTGAGTTTCAGGCAGAGAGCAGCCCTGGTGGGGGCAGGGGAGGGGGGCTGCTTGTCCTGTGGGTGGGGGCGGGCGGGTGGCCCTCGCTCTGGCTGCTCTTGCGTCTGGCAGGCGGCCCTCACTCTGGTCTGCCCCCAGGTACTCGGCCGAAGCGCAGGCCCTGGACCACAAGTGCTCTTGCTGTAAGGAGCAGCGCACCAGCCGGCGGCAGGTGGTGCTGAGTTGCCCGGATGGCAGCTCCCGGAGTCACACCTACACCCACATCGAGAGCTGCCTGTGCCAAGACACGGTGTGCGAGGTCCCACTGGCGCAGCGCAGGGCCCCCAGCCGCAGTCGGCGCTCCGGCTCCCAGGTCCTGCGTCCAGGGCTGGCATGAGCAGGGCGTCCCTCCTGCATCCTTCCACCTGCTGACCCTCTGAATTTCTTTGCCTCCTAAACTTCCTCTCTGAAGATATTTATTTTCTGAGCCTTTGTTCAATTCTTTGCTTTTCAAAATAAACTCAGGCAGAGACGCAGAGTGAGTGTGCCTCCACTGGTGTTGAGGGGCTGGGTGGGCTGCTGAGCACGGCCGAGGTTCGCCTGCTTCCTGGGGGCACGTGCGTCCAGATAGCCCAGAGGGAGCCCCTCACTCCCCACAGGGCCTGGACACCAAGCTCCACACAGGACAAGTGTCTATATACCTGGTCCGGCTTTGGCAAACTTTGTGTACAAAATGGGAGCCCCAGGGACCCCTTCTTCAGGGCTCCCCCCAAAAGCCCTGTCTCACTCTGTCCTGCTCTAGTGCGTGCAGTGCCCTTGGTGCACTCCCAAGGTGCAGGCGGCTCCCCTTGCAGGAAGCATGCTGACCCTGAATCGTGAGACAGACTCTCAGGTTCCTCTGACAGCCGTTTCCAGGGCTGTCTATTTGGTGAGGATTTCATCCTGTTCTGAGGGAGCCTCATAGCTGTGGGCAGGAGTGTGTGTGCATGTGTGTGTGCGTGTGCATGAGTGCCTGTGTTTGTGTAGGCATGAGATTGTGCACGTGTGAGTGTGTGCACATGTGTTCGCATATGAGACTTACGTGTAAACCCCCACAATAAATTAAGCCTCATTGAGATTAAAAACTTCTGCTCCTCGACAGACAGTTACCACAATGGTAAGCCTCAGGCTGGGAGAAATTTTTGCAAAATATACGTCTGGCAGGAGCTTATAGCCAGAGTATATACAGAACTCCTACAACTCAGTAATAATACGTGAATCAACTCAGTTCAAAATGGGTGAAGACTGATGGGCCCCTCGCAGCATATCATGGACGACTGGCCACTAAACCCATAAAAGGATGGATGGCATCTGGGAAGTGCCATCACTACACACACAGCAAAGCTACCCCAGTGCCCACGCGATACATGTGCTGGCAAGAACATGGGCAGCTGGGACTCTCCCAGGCTGCTGGAGGGGAGGTGACCTCAGACAGCCGCTTTGGAAAACAAGGTCTTACAAAGTGAGAGACACAAAGCTGCCCTGTGACCACAGCTCCATGCGTCAACATGTAGGCGAGACAGGAAAATGTGCGGCCACGTAAAGATAGACACGAACGTGAATGTTCAAAGCTGCTTGCTCAAAATTCTTGAAAACTAGGAGCGGTCTCGACGTCGGTCCACTGCAAGTGGGAACAGACCCATCTGTGAGCCGTGTCAGAGTGACCACACCGTATGAGCCACAGGTGGCCTCAGAGCCATCGTGCCAGCTGCAGGCAAACACAGGGTGCCGCGTGCCCCATACCGGGGAGTTTTAAAAGTGACAAAATGAGGGCGCGAAGCAGAGGTTTCCTGGGGCCAGGGACTGCGCCGGGAGCCAACAGCAAAATGGCACAAACAGCTTTTGGGTTTCTGTCTCTTGGCTGTGGTTATGAGTATGTGATCACGGACAACTACTGAAATTTATGAGTGTACACTTAGGTGCTGTATTCTAGTGCATGTAAATCGTACTCCGAGGAAAATGAACCTGCTGATGGCTGCTTCAAACGACCTTCACTTAGCTCGTGACTCACAGTTTGCAGCCTGGGCTGGCTTGTCCTGTGTGTGCTGTCTGCCCATGGGTCTTCAGGGCCAGCCTTGGCCGGACTGCTTGGCGCATGCATGCGTCTCCACAGGGCCCCGCCGTCCCCAGGAGAAGGCAGCTTTTCACGCGGTGGTCACGCTGTTCTCACGAGAGGCAAGGGGCAGGCACAAGTCTGTTTCATGCCCCCACTTGTGTCACACCCGCTGCTGTTTCAGTGGCCATAACAAGCCTCGTGAATGACCAAGCGCTAGTCAGTGGGGACAGGATGTGGGTGTGACGCTTGGGGGCTTGGCCTCCATGATGCCACACAGACCGTCCAGATGGCAGAGGAGTAGGAAAGCATGACTGTGCCATTTCTGAAACTACAGTAACCATGACACCAGGATCACTCAAGAAAAGTGAATGCAGGAAAGACAACTGTAGACAAATGTCACTTGTCGCCAATTCAGAAATAGAAATAAGAAGCCTCTGAGGGGCGTGTGCTCTGTGCTGCTGACACGCTCCCATGTGGGGCCGGACCCCATAGCTCCTGCCCCTTCCGCCTTACTCTGCCCCCCATTCCTTCCAGGGAGTGTGCAGTGACCTGCAGGATCAGCCAGCTTGGAAAGGAGAAGCAGGGCACATGTCCCCAGGTCTTCTCTCTCCCTTCCTCTGGTGTGACCCATGCTCCTCAGCTTCTCCAAGGAGCCGGCTTGTCCAGGCCCAGCGCTGCCAGCAGGGGAGGGTTGTCTGTTCAGCTCTTGGGGTCAGAGTTAGGAAGTACACGGACCCACAGACATAGCCCCGGCCTCCGGCCTAGAACCAGTCATTTATGAAACGAGGCTTGGTCTCACGGGAGCCATCTCCTTTGCTTGCTTTTCAACTGGTTCATGCACTTGGGTGGGGAGGGTGGGCTGTGTAGGAAGCGACTCCCACCAAAATCCCAACAATCATAAGCAGGTACATGTATCCAGGAACCTCAGGACGGTTCTACAGCGGAAATGCATCAGGCAGGGCGGTCCTGCCCAGGCGCAGCGACACAGCCCCACATCTCGGTGGCTTATGACAAAAGCTTCTAGCTCATTCATGCCTCGTGTTTGTTCCCATGTGGCCAGTGCCCTGCTCCACATATTCCCACTGCAGGACGCAGGGTGATGCAGCAGCTATCAGCTCAGAGATCACCATAGGTCATGTGCAGGCCGTCCTGGCCGCCGAGACGGCAGGGATGCAATACCACATGTGAACAGGAGGGGGAGCCACAATGCTTGGTGACCCGCTCTGTGATCTCCACGGGACAGATTGAAGGAGAAAACCATTAACAGATGCAGGAAAAGCATCTGATAAAAGTAAACAGCTCGCCTTGATTACTTTTTTTAAAAAAGCAAACTAACACAAGAAGGAACCGTTCTTAACATGGTAAGTAAGGGGTATCTGTCAAAAAGCTGCGGCAAACATCAGATTTAGCCTGGGGTCTGTAGATGGCTCCAGGGAGGTCGGGGAGAGTGGGGCTGGCCACACTGCCTCCAGCCCATGGGGTTCTGGTGGTCCTCACCAAAGCAATGCAACACACAAAAAAGAAATGATAACCGGGATTGGAGAGAGAAAGCGGACCTGACTTGAAGATATTACGATTGTGAGGATGGAAATGCCAAGAGAATCTACAGCCGGTATTTGGAGCAATTAGAGCATTGCTGTGGATATAAGATGAAGGAAGAGAAATACACAAAACCAACAGCATTCGTTCCCACTGGTAAAAACCAAGTCAAAAATATAACGGGGAACTGTCCCACTAAAGCAGCCACAAAACCAATGCAGATTCCTAAGAATGAATCAAACAGAATACATCCCAGGCCATGAAAAGAAAATTACAGTATACCCTTAAAGGGCATATTTGGAGATCATATTAAATGGAGACCAAGGTAGCCATGTGCACTAATGGTGAGATTCAATTTTGAAAAATAAGGTCAGCTCTCTGCCCACAGCTGCAGAAACCCAATGACGTGCCTTTCAGAGCCCAGTCGAGGTTTCTGTGGGACTTGGCAGGCAGCTCCAATGGCCCGGGTGGAGGCGGCAAGCCAAGAAGAACTAAGAGGGTTTCAAAGCAGTGTCTGGTGGGGCAGGTGGTGTCGTCAGCCTGCACGACTCCTGAGGCAGTGTGGACTTGGTGTAGGGTTAGGCCAACGGGCAGATGGAACAGACCACGCGCTTTGATAATGACTGCTGTGGGGACATCGCCCCCATCGCAGGAAATGCTGCTTGACAATGGTTCTCTCTGTGGAGAAATCGAAACTAGGTCTCTGCTTCACATCCCAGACTGAAATAAGGTACTGAGTGGATTAAATAACTACATGTGACCGGCAAAACGTCTAAACTTTCAGGAGAAAAGAAAGGCATGCTATACATGGCCTCAGGGTAGGGAAGGATTTCTTACCAAGTAGCTAACCCACTAAGTTAACAAAATCAAGGTGGATACACTTGACTGGTGACACTTTAACAACTGTGTTTGAAAAAAGACATGCAACAAAGTAACAACAAAGCCAAAGAGTGGAAGAAGGTGATTCCCACCGTGTGACTGGAAGGACTAGTGTCCAGGGGTCTAAGGAACGTCTACCACCGAAACCGCAGGGGGAGTGAGGGCGGATCAGGCACCTGGGCAAGGCCCACACCATCACCAGGGTGGGCCCTAATCCAGTGACTGGGACCTTGTAAGAAGAGGGGATCAGGACACACACACACACAGAGGGACGACCGTGTGGGGACACGGGGAGGAGACGGCCGTCCGCACGCCGAGGACAGAGGCCTCAGAGCCAGTGCTGTGTCACCTGGATCTCAGACTCCAGGACTGAGGACAGTAAATGCCTGCTGTTTAAGCCACTCTGCTGTGGGGATTTGTTATGTGGCCCCAGGACACACAGATGACAATCTTGAGGGGGGCTGACCATCACCTTCATTTAACAGATGGCAAAACTGACTGCACGGGCCACAGATGTGGGGTCTCACACCTGGGCCAGCAGCATCCCCCACCATGCCCCCCCAGGAGCTGCAGGTCCTGAGATGGGGCCATGGGGACAAGGCCAGGGGCTGTCCCTCAAAGTGCCCACTCTGTCCTGGCTGAAAGTGCTCCTGGGCCCTGAATTCCTGCTCTTCCCTCAGACTCAGATCAGTCTGCCTCACGCTGGCTTCTTTGTGCCACGTGGCTGAGAGAAATGGGCACATGGCTCGGGCAGCCAAGCTGCCTGCAGGATCAGTGATAATTTGGGCATTTTTCATCCCAATCTCCTCGCACGTCAACAGGCTTATTTAACAAGCCCCAGAGAGATTGCGGGACGTCACTGGCCGGCTTGGGAGGGGCCCCACCCAGTGGCCTGGGGCCAGCGGTGTCCTTCCATCTTGGGTGTCACTGGGTTGTCCCGAGGGCCAGGAAACGGCTGCTCACTGCCAGTCAGAGTGTCGAGGGTCAGTGAGCCATCCAGCTTTCTTCCCATTTCCTGCACAGGTGAGGGGGACATGAATGGGCTTGGCTGCAGCCCTGCAGGGCGGGCAGCGGGCCAGGAGACCACCATGCCCCTCCAAGGCCCCTGAGCTCTGGCCAGAACGCTCCCCAGGGAAGCCTGGATGCTGCCCCCCTGCAGTCCGGCCACCAAGTGCCTGCTTCCCCACTGCCCAAACTGCCCCTCTACAGTTTGCTGAGCCAAGCCCCCTCCTTTGCGTGAAGACAGAGCTCCGAGGGGATGGTGGACCCATGCTGGGCAGCCCCTGCAGCGTGGGCCCCAGCATGCCCCCAGCTTAGTGCCGGCCCTCAAGACCCTCCCAGGGGTCTCTTGGGAGGCACGTGGTCACGGTGGCTTCCTGTGTGTGAAGTCAGGGCTCAAACAAGACCAGACCCAAAACAGCTGAATTCGGCTAAACCATAGGCATTGCAGAGCCTTGGGCCTGGTGGCTGGGAAGTGGGCCACACGGTTAGTCGGTCCTCCTGTGCTCCCCTCCTGTGGGGAGTGTCAGCATGGCTTACTGACAAGCTGGTAGCCTTGTTAGCAGAGCCCAGGGTGCCGGTCCCACCTTTGAGCTGGCAGCTCTCTGACTGCTGTGGTGGGGGCTGGGGGGCTCTGTCATCTCTTCTGTCTCTTACCCCTAGGTGGCCAAGCCAGGGGCAGCTCAAGTCACCACCTGGGGAGCCGTGGGGTGCCTGCGGACACGTGGAGGGCCACGTCCCCTGCACAGATGGGGGCAGGCGATGGGCATGAGAGGCCACCACGTGACGCGTGTGGAGCCCTGGCTCCGCTCTCTGTGGGTCTGTGCTCCCATTTGGCAGATGGACTTTAGGAAACGGGGCGAACTTCCCACTGCCCATTCTGTAGCATCTCAGACCTCGTCCCCGCGCCTGAGCTCCTCCAGACGTGGCGTCCTCACTGGTCTCTGCTGCCTAAAGAGCCAGAGGACAGTTATCTGCTCTCATGTTGAGTGATAGCTTGGCTGGTTATGAAATACAATTCACAGTTCTTTGCTTTCAGTCCTTTGAAGACAGCCATCACCCCAGGCCCTACAGCCAGTGTGTGAAGAGGTCGTGCCCATCTCTCGACTCGTGCCGGTCCCCTGCCCGCTCCCTCCACCATAACTGAGGTGTAATTACCTTTGGAACCACATGGCCAGGGGGGGTTTCACACAGGACACCATGTAGACATCCGAGTCCACACCCAGAGGTCCTTTCCGAATTCTGTCACCACTGGTTCCTGTCCCTGTTCTTAGTTTCACATAGGAGCCCTCTGTCTGTGGGGTTTGTTGTGAGCACCAGAAATCCATGCTTTTATTTCCGAGCAGTGTGTGTCTTGTGGGTTTGCTGCGGTGATTTATTCCTTCTGCTGTTGATGGAGATTTGGGTTGTTACGACTGTTAGGGGCTGAATCGCGTCCCCCTAGACTCCTAGGTCGGTAGTCCTGACCCCAGCGCCTCAGAATGTCACTGTTTGGAGGTGGGGTCTTTACAGAGGTGATCAAATTAAAACGAGGCCATCAGTGGGGGCCCAGATACAATGTGACAAGTGCATTTGAAGACTGACACACACAGGACGCCCCGTGAAGGTGAAGGCAGAGACCCAGGTGATGAGTCCAGGTGTCCAGGGCCTCAGAAGGAACCGGCCTGCTGACACTTGCCTCGTGGGCTCCGGCCGCAGGGTCGGGGGAGTGAACTACTGGTTTGTGGTGATTAGTCATGACCCCGAGGCCGACAATATACCCAGTTCTTGACTGTTATGAATAAAATCGCTGCAGACATACACGCACATCATTTCTCTGGGAGTGGAAACGCTGCGCCCTACAGGGGGCCCACCAGTTTTCAAAGCTCCGTGGCCAGCAGCCCCGCCCCGGAGGGGCATGTGCTCCACAGGTCAGCGCTGGGGGCGTCATTCTCAGTGTCAGCTGTCCTGGCAGGGTGTCTGACGTGTCCAAGGGCTGAGTCCCCATTTCTCTCTTGTGTGACTCCCCGAGTCCTTTCCTTCTGAGGCCTTTTACTGTGCGGAAATCATCTCTATTATTACATTAATATTGTCCTTCTGTATTAAAATTTAAAAAAATATAAATCGTGGTGAGAAACACATAACAAAATTTGCCACCTTAACCATTTTAAGTGTGTGGTTCAGTGGTGTTAGACATAGTCACACTGTTGTACAACCATCACCACCATCCATCTCCAGAACTTTCCATTGTCCTACACTGACACTCTGTCCCCATGAAACACTCCCCTGCCCTCCCCTCCCCCAGCCCCGCACCACCGTCTACTTCCTGTCTCTGTGACTCTGACTCCCCTAGGGACCTCGTGTGATGGGGTCACACAGGATTGTCCTTCTGTGTCTGGCTCGTTTCACTCAGCGCAGTGTCCTCCAGGTCCATGCACGTTGCAACAGGTGTCAGATGTCCTCCCTTCTGATGGCTGAATGACACTCCAGTGTGTGGAGGGACCATGTTTTGTGTACCGTTTGTCCTCTGATGGATACTCAGATTGCGCCCACATTTTGGCTATTGTTAGTATGCTGCTGTGGACGTGGGCGCATACGTCTGTTGGAGCCCCTGTCTCAGTTGTCTTGGGGGTACTCCAGCATCTTCTTACAGACAAAGGAGGGGTGAGCCAGGCCCCAGAACCACCATGACCTGTCCCCTCCTGGTCAGGTTGTCTCCTGGGCCCAGGGAGTGGGGGAGGAGCGTCTGCAGGTTTGACCCACCAGCCAGGGGTGGGGAGCGCTGACTGGTCACTGCCATTATAGGCATGTTTACCCTCAGCGATGCTGACCACTGACCACTGACTTTTGATCTGTGAACTAGGAGCTTGAAGTGGGGTGAGACCAGAGAGGCTGCAAGACCCTCGTCCAGCCTGTCTTTTGTGGCTTCCTACCCTTCTCTGCCCAGTTACAGCCAGTGCTCTGATCATCTGACCCCCGAGCCAGCGAGGCAGCCTCAGGCGCTCTCCCAGCACCTGTCTGTCCCCTCTCTCTGTCCCCTCTCTATCTCTCTCTCTCTCTCACAGACCACTCCCTACTCTGGGTGCTGACCAGCGACGGTGTCATTAGATAGGGCTTAATTAAAACCCTATAAATCTCATAACTAAATAAGGCAGCTGGGCCAGCCCTGTGTGTAAACAAGAAGCATCCGTGTGGCCTCCACCCTCTGTTTGGGGAATTCGGGAAAAGGCGGTGGGGCCTGACAGTCCTCCAGCATTTGGGTACTTTCCCTCCAATCCTTGATGACACCTCCTCACTCAGGGTCCTTTGCCAGCAGAAGGGGACAGCAGCTGTGGCCTTGCAGGGGTCTGACGCTGCTCTCTGGGGCAGGGTGGGGGGCTCAGGGCCCGGAGCCCCACAGCCCTGTCCAGGCCCAAGGGTGAGTCACAAGGAGGGAGAGCAGGGCCGTGGGAAGGGACACACTTTAGGGTCTTGGGGAGCCCAAAAGGAAAGCGAATCTTGGGGACTTGCTTGGGGTTACACGCTGAGGGCAGAGCGTGGCCAGCGGCTTCAGGGCTGACCCATGCTCTGCGTGGCCTGCGCTGTCCCATCCTGGAATTCTGAGCCATTCTTGAACACTGACCCTGCAGATTGCTGCCTGGGGCTGTGGGGATGAGAAGTGCCTGCTCTGGACGCCGGCCGTCACTTTAGCCAAATCCTTGTGTGGCAACCATGTGGGTCACAGAAGCCGAGATGACGAGGGTCTGAGCCACGGAAATCACCACCCACAGTGTCTACTCTGAACTCCATGTCGGCCAGTGGGGCTGGGGGCCAGGCTCTGTGCGTGCGGGGGGCTGGCAGTCAGAGGCTTCCATGCCCAGAATGTCCCCACTGGCCTGGTCCTGCACCCAGGTGTGACCTAACATGGAGATGTGGGGAGATTGAGGGCTCATGGCCCACGCTGACCCCTAGGGGGGGCGTCCTTGAGTTTTTATGATGCCTTTTTTTAAAAGCACAAACACAACTCAGAGCAAGGAAGCCTCCAGATTTTCAGTCACTGTGAGCTGCCCGCTGACAACTGGGCAGGCCACCCACTGGCACATCCACCCGTCCATCTCTGTCAACCCTGCGCTGCCTGTGCCGTGGGCAGGAATGAGAACCTAGAGCCACACATCACCCCTCACTGGTGCTGGGGGCTCAGCCTCCGGGTCTGCTGGGAAAGGCTGGGGCACAGGGAAGAGGGCTACGGTGGAATGTCACCCTGATTGCCACTCTGCTGAGTGCCTGCTGGGGACAGGTCAGGGAGGGTGTGGGTCTGCCTCCTCCATGCCTCCCCACGTGGCTGCCAGGTGGGGAGGGGTACAGACAGGAGGGGCCACCTCTCTGAGAGGACCTACTGGCTTTAGTTGGTCTGGCTGGAGGCAGGGCTGCTCACACTCTCACCCAAGACCCTGGAGAGTGATCACAGGCTGGGCAGACCCAACCGTCCCCCGTTGCTCATGCAGCCACTGGCTTCTCCGCCTTGCACTGTCCCAGCAATGCCATGCCTGTCCCTGAGGACAACAGAGAGGCCAACGAGGCCCTCTGAGGCCCATCCTCGGGTCCTGTCATGGGAGACCCCAGGAGCGGAGGTGTGAGGCCTGCAAGGGGGCCGCCGGCCGCCGTCCTGCCCCACAGACGCCCAACATAGAGAGAGTGCACCTGACACAGGAAGCCGGTCCCCACTCCACAGATGGCCTTTCCTGGTGGGCCAGCCCATGTGGCCACTTGAGGGCTGCAGGACAACTGCCCTGGGCTCAGTGTCCCACCAACCAGCGGCCGGCACAGGTACTGCCCAGGGTGGCCATAACGTGAGTCTCTGTGCTGACCACCCTGGTCACCACCTGTTTGTCATTCTGTCACCTGAGCTGAGAGAGGCCCAGGAGGGCAGGGCCGTGTACATCTCCCACACCCCAGCACCCCACCAGGCATGTCTGTGGGGCAAGGAGGAAGGTGTCTGCATGGGACATTCCATCGGGCCGCCGGCCAGCACAGGATCCCAAGGCCCTGGGAAGTGGAGGGACTCAGGACAGCTTGAGGATGGTCCCATCACCCAGTCCTCCTGCGCCCCAGCCAGCATCGCTGATTGATAGGGCCCAGAAGTGGCCTTAAATTCCAATGACCATGCTGCGCGGGCAGCCAGCTCCTAGGGTGTGCCTGAGCAGCGTCCCCTGCTGTCCTAGAGGCCTGGCCTCCCTGCTCTGGAGGCTGAGGCCCAGAGGGGCCAGGGGATCTTCTGGGGTGGGACATCTGTGAGCCCTGACCTGGCTACTGCCCCAGCCCCTGTTGTCTGGGGTGTGAGCGTGGCTGGTCTGGCTGTGGTTTAAGATCATGGCCCCTCCTGCCCCCAAAACCGGACCTCCCCGACCTAGGGCACATTCCCAAGGCCAAAAGCACCGATAAACCAGGCCTTTGTTTTCCCAGGGAGGAGGGGACGTGCCTTTTGCTGCCCCCGTGCCAAGTTCCCAGCTCACAGGCTCCTCAAACCCCTTGGGGCTACGCCCATGACTCAGGCCGTCCCCCCAGGGAACCCGGAACTGCCTGAACCTTGGTGGGAAGGGATCCTGGATTAGCCGGGGATGGCAGCCACAGTGGCTTTTGTCATCGTGGGGCCGTCTTCAAATTCCACTTTGGGGAAACAGCGCTCCACTAATCCACGCCTGACGTGACAACAAAGGCTCGGCAGCTTGTGCCCAGTGTCCCTGCGGCAGGCCCCTTCTGCCCAGGGCGCCCACCTGGGCCTGTCTCTGGGCAGCCCCTAGGTCGGTCACTCCCCTCCCCCAGCCCCGCACCACCATCTACTTCCTGTCTCTGTGACTCTGACTCCCCCAGGGACCTCGTGTGATGGGGTCACACAGGATGTGTCCCTCTGTGTCTGGCTCGTTTCACTCAGCGCAGTGTCCTCCAGGTCCAGCCACGTTGCAGCAGGTGTCAGGATGCCCTCCCTTCTGATGGCTGAGTGACACTCCACTGGGTGGATGGACCACACTTTGTTGATCCATTTGTCTGTCAATGGACACACAGGTTGCCTACACCTTTGGCCGCTGTGAACATGGCGGTGCAAAGGGTTGGCTTTCTGTAACCAGTGAGTACGCATGACTTGAGGTCACACAGAAAGCAGGCTGCCCGGGGTGGTCCTGGAGGAGCCTGGGTGGCACCCACGGTGCCCACCACACACACCTCCTGGCAGCCATAGTTCACCCTGCCGGCTCCCTGTCTGTCCACTCACATGTGGCCTGAGGGCGGCGGCCCTGCTGGTCCACCAGCCATGGCTGCCTAGAATCTTGTCCTACCCCAGCTGCCACCTTTGGAAACACTCTCTGCCCCACCTTTCCCTACACCTATGGCGGAGGGCAGTGGTCCCTCTCTCTCAGCTCCCCCATGCTGGTGGTGGCCCTGTGGCCAGGGGTCTCATTGTTCTTCCTCTGGGGTCTGCCCCAGGTGCGGGGAGGGGCTCAGAGCAGCTGTACCAGCCCCAACGTTCCCAATATGCAGCTGGGGAACTGAGTCCCAGAGTCACCCAGCAAGCACCGCCCTGCCACTCTGCCCAGAAATGCCTGATTGGAAGGGGCCGAGGGGCTGTGCCGAGGGCGCAAGCCTGGGGTATCCGGACATTGTCTTGACACCTAGGAGAGGCATTATGATGTCCCAAGCCTTCCCTCCTACAGATGGGCACTTCCCTGAGATAGGGCCTGGATACCACTGTGGACAGAGGTCACTTCCTTGCCCAGTTGGCCTGCAGGTGGGCACTGCCGCAAGATGACCCTTGCAGGTGCAGAGAGCAGGGGAGGGGCAGGAGAGCCTGCTGGGCCCTCAGCTCTGGTCTCAGTGGACAGGTGGGGCAGTGGAGCAAGCCCCTCCCTGCCCCCTATCGCTGCTCCTCTCGGGTGTGGCCTGGCTGACCCTGAAGATAAGCAGATTAGCACTGTGTGTGACAGCAGTGTTATCGAGGCCAGGATGTTGTCTCAGGTGGAGCTGGGCAGGCCCAGGTGAGGCAGGCGTTCCCAGGCCGCAAACAGCAGCACAGCCCAGCCCCCAGCCCACAGCTGGGGGAGGGTCGGGCAGGCTGGACCAGCGTCATCTGCTCTGCTGGCCTGCTGGCCATGTGCACAGGGGTCGGACCCAGTGTTCTGTCTGTCTGGGGGGAGGTGAGACCATGGAGAAGGAGGAGGGGACTAGGACTCGGAGGGCCTGGGGGGCCGGCTGGTTGGGGACAGGGGCTGAAGAAGTGGGAGTCTTGGGGCCCGGGTGGGTCTCTCCTTTTCTATCTGCCCCAAGGCCTGCCTGTGCCCAGTCCCCAGCTCTTTCCCTCGGTGCCCCTGCCCCCTGAACATTCCTGCTCTGAATCTGCCCCAGGATACCCTGCCCACTCCTAGCCCATGCCAGATGCAGCCTCCATGAAGCCCCACTGTGTCCCCCACGGGAAGTGAAGCCCCTGCCCCTTGAAGCTGTGTTCACAGATGGGGCAATGGGCTCCCAAGGCTAAGCTCAGGGTCAAGCCCCCAGCCAAGCCCCAGCATTGCCCGCACATCCTGGGAGCTTCCTCCCCCCGTCTGTCCCTTTGGGCAGGGGACCTAGGCCGAGGCTGGCATGGAGCCAGCATGGAGTCGCCACTAAGATGGGAAAGATCTGTAGCCTCGGCTTCTGCTCGAGGGGCACAGGGGACAAAAGCTGGTGGCCACAGGGCCTGCAGTCTAGACAGCCCGCACCCACGGGCAGTGGGGCTGAGCACCTGGGAGGAGGGGCACAGGCTGTCAGAGCAAGTGCCCAGTATCCCGCAGACCACCAGGAGCCAGATGGGCCAGAGGGGGGACAGCTGAGGCCACGGTCCTGGGCCAGGACAGGTCCACCCTGCCACCCCTCCGCCCTCTGTGAGGCTCCGGAACCCCTGGCACAGCAGGGACCTCGGCACTCCACTGTCACCGCCTCCACAAAGCCAGCTGGACGTGGCCTCCCCCCTGAGGGACTGTGGGACCCAGTCCTGTCACACCCACCTTGACTCACAGCCCTGCATTGGCCTGTCCCCCTGACTAGCCTCAGATTTCCTCAAGGGGGGGCCATGATGGGAGTCCCCCTGTGGCGTCTGAGCTGAGGCTGTGGCCACCCCAGCTGTCTGGCTGTCATTCTCCAGCCACGAGGCCCAGTGTTACCCAGTGTCTGCTATATGCCATGAAGACCCCCCACAGTGTGTGTCACACCAGCCACTCTGCCACACATGCCACGTGTTTCCTCTCGGCATCCCAACCCACCCGGCAGATTGTCACCAGCCTCCTGTCCTCACGACACCCTCCGTGCTCTCCATCTGTCCGTGTGCAGGTGTGCACAGACCTACGGAGGTTCTCAGTGGCCCTCCAAGCCAGGTCCGCCTTCTGTCTCAACTGTGCTGCTGTGTATCTGCAGCCACTCTGCCCCATGCCACTATCACCCACACTCTTACTTCCTCCATTCCCACCTCAGTCCTGCCAGAATTTTACCCTGTGATGTCTATTTCCTCCCCGGCATTCCAGCTTCTCACTCATGCACCCAGCTCTCAACTTACTCAGGATTCCTTTGCTTGTCTGGCGAATAAAGATGCAGAAAAAAATGAATGTCTTCAACGATACTCTTGAATAAATCCCAGGATGTCATTCACCTTTGCTCTCTGCCTCAGCACATGGACATGCGCCATTAGCCTGCTTCCCAGGGTGAGGACGATGGACACCAGCCCACAGCCAGCTCACGACAGACGTGTGCAGGCCTTTGCCAGGTGAAGCCTCAGATACTTAAGTAAGTGACTGACACACGAATCATCTGGTGAGCCCAGAACCCATGGCGCCTGTCAGCAGAGAGACCTAGAGGAGCCATTTCAGAGCCAGCCAACAACCAACAAAGAAAACCAACTGGATCGGGGCAGACAGAAAGATTCACAAGCTATTAGAAAATAAACATTTCCCCTGAGAGTCAGAGGGGACACAGTTTTGTAAAAAACAAACAGACAAACAAACAAAAACAACAAAAATAAAACAACTGTTACAGGGAAATGAAATATATTTTAGAAAGTATCTGTTAATTCAAGTGAAAACAGGAAGTGAAAGATGGATGAAAAAGGTAACAGACTGAGATGACAGAGGTGTGGACCGACATTGGGCAGACGTGACAACAGAAACAAGGGGATGGGTAACATCTGCACTAAAAGCACAAACAACAGGACAGCACGACATAACATTGAATAAGTTGTGCAAGACACGGAACATTGTCTGAGAATAAAGAGGAAAAGGACAGAGATCACATTGGCATGAGTGGCTCCTAACAGAGCAGCACACCTGCCAGTAAGGATCATAAACTCAGGACAACTGTTTTAACGACTAGAGAGCAGTCACATGGGTGCAGCACTTGAGAAAGACGCAAATAAGACGTGGTCCACATTCAGTGGGCTTCTGCCTGAAGACCCTCTCAGTTTGCGAGCTTGTGGGATAGAGCTCAGGCAGAGCACAGCACGTTTGCCAGGCTCAGGAGTCGGAGGTCGAAACTCTAGGTTACCTGAGACACTGGAAATTAGGAAGGAAGTTACAGAAAGGATGGAGCCACAGTTATTGGCTGACATCTTAAAAATGAACATAATAGGTATGAGCCTCTAGCTTTGCAGTGGAAAGAAACAGTGGAAGGCTGAAAGACATAAGTGTGGGGCACAGAGTCTGGAGTTCAAGTTGGCCACGTTAGAGCCACCTGATAACCACCTTGGGCTTGCCATCAGAACTCTGTAAGTGCTTCAAGAGGAGGGACCATGTCCCAGGACTCAGTGCCTAGCAATAACTGAAACCTGAGGCAAAACTGAAAGAGACCCAGGAAACAAAGTCTAAAAATAATCCTTCTCAGGATCAAGTCGATCTACAAGTCATTTAACAAAATAAACACTCTCCTGAGGGTGATAACAAAATCTAAAGTCTTTGCTGTGTATCATGCACAAGGTCCAGGGTACAAGAAGTCGTGATTCTGTGACCTACAACCCAAAGAAAGAAGAAGACACACACCCACAGATCCATGTTTTGGAATTAGTACAAAACATTGTAGAGTAACCAGTATAAACATGTTAAACAACTTATGGGGGGAAATGGATATAATGGAAAAGAGGTGGGGGAACTTTAGGAGAGCTGTGGAAACTCTGAAAAACAGCCAAGTGGAAATCCTGAAACTGAAAATAATAAAACACCATCAGAAATAAAATAACCTTTAAGTGACTAATGAATGATTATTAATGAATAATCATTACCACAGAGGGAGGGATTGATGAACTGGAAGAGAGGTCAATAGAAATTATCCACACTGAAGAACAAAAAGAAAAAAGTTGTTTAAAAAGGTCACAGTGCCCTGTGAGATAATATTAAGTTGTCTGAGAAGGAGAAGAAAGGAAAAAGAGGGTAGAAAAAAATATCTGAAGAAAAAAATGGCCAAGGGTTTTCAAATTTGACCCAAAACATCAACTCTTAGTTCCAAGAAACAAAGCCCAAGGAGAACAAATATAAAGAAAATCACACCTATACACACAAACTGCTAAAAAGAAAAAGTAAAAGAAAATCTTTAAGGCAGCCAGGAAAAGAATACATATATACATATATGTATATGAAACAAATAATAAAATGGATAAATGTAATCATGTAAAATTTATATTAAATGTAAGCAGACTAAACACTCCAATTAAAGGCAGAGATTTTCAGATTGGATACCAAAAAAGCACAGCCCAATTCTATGCTGCTCACAAAAGACACACTGTAAATATAAAGACACAGACAAGTTAAAAGTAAAAGGACGGAAAAATGAATGCCATGTGATCAGCAATCACTATGAAGTTAAAGTGGCTATATTAATACTAGACAGGTATTACAGAAAGTAAAGTTCAAGACAGGAGTGTTACCAGAGACAGAAAGGGAAACTGTAAAATGATACACGGGCCAATTGATCAAGAAAGTTAAACAGTGTGAAATGTGCATGTAGCTAATAAGAAAGCAAAATATACAAAGCAAACATTGATAGAACTTAAGAGAGAAACAGACACATCCACAAGGCTTGGTGAGTTTAACATCTTTTCTCAGTTATTGATAAAGCAAAGGAACAGAAATTCAGTAAGGCTGTAGAAAATCTGGAAAACACTACGAACAGACCTAATTGGTGTTTTAAACACTGCAAAAGAGCGCCAGAGTACACACCATTTACGAGCCCACCTGGACCGCTCACCAAGATAGGACAATGCCGGCTGTAAGCAAGTCTCAGTAATCTTCTAAGCGTCGAAGTCATCAAAGTATATTCTCTCACTAAAATAGAAATTAACTAAAAACAAATAACAGTAAGATAGCCAGAAAATCCTGAAATATTTGAAAATCAAGCAGCATAGTGAGTTCTAAATTACCTGTATTCAAAGGTGTCACAATCAGAATGGCAGCTAACTTCTCATTAGAAATAATGGTGTCCTAAAGATGATAAAAAGGCACCTTTCTAATGTGGAAAGAAAAAACCTGCCAACCATCATTGAACTGCAGATCTACAGGAAAGAATGAAGAGTACTAGAAATGGTAAATATGGGGGTAAATATAAATGAAAACTTAAAAAAAATTTTTTCACCTCTTTAAAGGACTGTGAACTGTTTAAAGCCAAAAAAAAAAAAATTTAATTGTGGGAGTTTGTCACATGCAGTAGTTAAATACATACCACAATAACACCAATGATGGGGGTAAATGAAATTAGACTGTTCTGAAGTTCTTACATTTCACATTAAGTGGTATGATATTAATTCAAGATAGACTGTGATATGTTCAGGGTGAATACGATAATCTATAGAGAAACCACTAAAAATATATATATATAGATGAAAGCCAGTTGAGGTATCAAATATTAGGAAGTACTTAACCTCGGTTAACTGGCTACTGTGGGCAAGAACGTGGAACTACTGGAACTCTCAAAACACGGCCGTGAGTGTTCAAATGGGCAATAACTTTGGAAAACTGCCTGGAAGTTTCTTATAAAAGTAAACGTACGCTTAACATAAGACCCAGCAATTCTACTCCTAGACATCTACTCAAAATAAATTTAAAAGTGTGGGGACAGAGCCAGGAGTGCAGTTTCCAGGCTCTCGGCCTCACGTGGAAAGGTGCTGGCTCGGGTAGTAAATGGCCATCAACTATGATTGGATGGCCATCAGCTGTGGCTGGTTGGCCGTCAGCTGTAACCAATGAGCCATTGGCCACTAATATAACTGTCATGGCTACGCTAGCAGAAAATGGGGGCTAGCAAGAAGATGGTGGCTGAGCTGGCAAGAGTGGATTGCAGTTTGCAAGTAGGGTTGGGTGGCAGAGAAGCCGACGGCAGGTTGCAGATCGTGTGGCTCCTGCTTCCTGTGTCTGAAACCCAGCCTCCAGCGAGACTATAGCAGTATGACTTCCCTACCTATGGTTCCATGGGTGTTCCTTTTTGGCCTCAGCATGTCCTGCGTTCTTATGTGGGGAGTGGGACCAGAGACCCCGCATGACGCCCTGCATGACAAGTGTGTTTACAGGAGAAATCCAAGATGGCAGAGTAGATAAACACTGCCTGCATCATTCCATGAACACATTAAAATTACAACTGAATTATAGAACAATCAACCTGGAGAACCATCTGAAGTCTAGAGGACAGAAGTTTTACAAATAAAGATATAAAGAAGAAGCCACCTTGAGACTGGTAGGAGAGACGGAGACACAGAACAGGCTCCAAACCTCTTTGTGGCGGATGAAAATTGGGAGGGATATCTCGGCCATGGAGCTTCCTCCCAGAGGAGTCAGGGACCCCAACCCCATGCCAGGCTCCCCAGCCCAGAGTACTGGTGCCAGGAAGAGAAGCCCCCACAACATCTGGCTGTGAAAAACAGTGGGACTGGGTGGGACAGAAGGTGGGAAACCCAGCTGTCCTCTTAAATGGCCCACACACAGACTCACTTGCTCACAGGCTCTGACCTTGGGCTCCGACTGAGGGACGGTGACTTGGGGAACGTCAGAGGCATCCGGGGGGCAGACTGAAGTGTGGCTTCAGGGTGTGGGCTGGAGGACAGTTGGCATTTTCCCTGTGAGAGGTCTTCCTTCTGTGCAGCCGGCAGGCGGGCGCCATCTTTCCTCTGTTGAGCCCGCCCCCAAGGCCTACACTGCTCTGACCTGCTGACGCTCCGAGACCCCACCCCCCAACGTCAAACCACACAAGGCTTTATCAGTGGCTGAACCTTATGGGAGCAGGCAGGTGGCAGCAGGCCTCGGGGTGTCCTGGCTTTTTGTGGAGCTGCCCCACACCCAGTATCAGTGGCAGACGTCCTCAGTTCACAGTGTGTCTTCTCCCATGCACCTCCAGGCAGGGGCCAAATGCGGTTCACCTTGTAGCTCCTACCAGGTAGCCTCCAGCCAGTCACAGGCAGTGGGTGACTGCCTGTGGGTGTCTGCACTGGAGCCCCTCCCAAGAGGCCCCAGAACCAACATACGTGGAGGTTGTTTTCAGAGCACAGCAGAGCACTGCCCAATTAGCCCCACAAGTGGCACACACAAAGGGTGGTCTCAACAGGCACCAGAGTCCACTGGGGCAACTATGTATGGTGTTAGGTGGGTACTGGATTCATTGGGGTGATAGATGGGAGGCGGTTTGGGGGACAGGGTGAAAAAGGTGAAAGGATTAAGAAGTACAAATTGGTAGTTACAAGATAGTCATGGGGATGTAAAGTAAAACACAGGGAATATAGTCAATAATATGGTAATAACTGTATATAGTGCCAGGTGGGTGCTAGACTAGTCAGAGGGGGTCACTTCTTAAATTATATAAATGCCTATCCACTATGCTGCACACCTGAAATTAATATGAAATAATATTGAATGTCAACTGTATTTGAAAAATTAAAAAGGGGGAGAAGAGGTGAAGGGGAATAGAGGCCCATATTTCCAGGTATAAAACAAATGAGTCATGGGGATGTAATGTAGCATGGGGAATGTAGTCAGTAATATTGTGACAGCGTGGGACAGTGTCAGAGGTTGCTGGACTTCTCCTGGTGATCGTTGTTTAAGTGTATAGATGTTGAACAACTATGGTGCACACCTGAAACCGATATAATGTTGTATCTTAGCTATATTTTAATGAAAAGCTTTCTTAAAAGCGTGTTTACACAAAGGCTTGTACAAAAACATTCATAGTAGCACCATGAATAATTACAAAAGACCAGAAATGACTCAAATATTTATCCAGAGTGGGTGAAATAAACAAACTGCAGTGTATCCGTACACTGGAATATCGTTCAAGAATAAAAAGAAAAATGTGATGGATGCAGTCCACAGCACAGATAAATCTCAAACCATGTTGCACGAGAAAGGCCAGACACAAAAGAGTTACCGGTAATACTTTATCACTCCATCTGTATGAAGCTCCAGAGTGGACAAAAGTAAGGTGTAGTGACAGAATTCAGCCTAGCAGCTGCCTGAGTCAGGAACAAGGATGGAGTTGACTGGAAAGGGACACACAGGAGCTTTTTTTGGAGTGATGCAATTGTATGTTGATTGTGATGGTGGTTCTGTGGGTATACACATTTGCCCAAACTCGCTGGCTATTCACATGAAACGAATTATTTTTATTGTACGTAAATTATATCTCAAAAAAGTCTATTTTAAAAGAAAATGAAAATATTGATTAACTGAAAAGAAATCAGGAAAGATGAACAAAGAACCAGTGGGTGAAACATAAAACAAATTGCAAGATGGTAGGTGTAAACCCAGCCGTACCACTTCCACAACAGGATTGAAGATACAAGACAATACAACACTTAGGAGTTGAAGCAAGACTTCAGTCTTGCTTATTCATTTAGCTACTTGAGAATTTCCCCCTTTTCATGGCCCAAAGTGCACAAAAACAGACAGAATCCTTGCTGTCATGGGGATTAGAGTTTAGCGGGATCATTGTTTTTGGCCATATAATCTCATGAATCGGTGTGTAATTACAATAGGAACATTATTCTGTGGGAATATTCACGAGGAGGTGAGCCAGCCCAAAAGGTGGGGCTCAGCAGGTGGTGTGTGGTCAGTGGGGGCAGACGGGGGTTGTGTTCGGACTCAGGGGGCTGCATGTGAAGCCTGCAGTGGGAGGGGATGACCCTCTGAAGATGATTAAATCAAAGGATTAGAAAGAGTACTTCCCATATACCTTTTCTGGAAACGGAAAGGACGAGAAGACGCACTTCAGCCAATCGAGATAAAATCTCAGTAGAAAATTCAAGAATGGGAAGCCATAACAGAAGCCTGGAATGATCTAGTTCAGAGGTCATTTCAGATAATTGTGCCTTATGGCAACAACATAGACACAAACATCACAAATAATTCTAGAAAGACAACACAAGGGGTGAATTTGTTGTTTCCATACAGAGTGAGAGTTCCAGAAGAAAGCCTTACTCAGAGGTAGATCAATAGTGCTAATAGAACTGTAGAGCCAGTGTTAGAAAAGATAATCTCTATGATAATTGTTTTAAATTATTCTTTTCTTTTTAAATTTTATTGGGGAACAGTGTGTTTCTCCAGGGCTCATCAGTTCCAAGTCGTCCTTCAATCTAGTTGTGGAGGGCGCAGCTCACTCCAAGTTCAGTTGCCATTTTCAATCTTTAGTTGCAGGGGGCGCAGCCCACCATCCCATGTGGGAATTGAACCGGTAACCTTGTTGAGAGCTCTCGCTCTAACCAACTGAGCCATCCGGCCGCCCCTCTGGAAGCTCAGCAGCAGCTCTGTCTTCATTCTAGTTGTGGAGGGCGCAGCTCACTGGCCCATGTGGGAATCGAAGTGGCAGCCCTGTTGTTCAGAGCTCATGCTCTAACCAACTGAGCCATCCAGCCGCCCTCTCTATGATAATTTAAAACAGAGTGAACATCCACAGGAGGAAAAAGGCAAAACAAACACGAACCAACCGCAAGAAAATAGAAGGCCAAAGGAAAATGTAACGACGTGTCAGAGTAACTGGAGATCCCTCCCTCAGTTGTGAGAATAAATGCACATTGGACTTCCCTATAAAAATGAAGCTGGAGTTTGGACTAATGAGAAAAACAACACCCCAGAGTTATTTACAAGAGATGGATCTAAAAATTGTGCCACAGGAAAGTTAAAAGTGAGAGACGGTGACACGAAACTAGAGAAAAATGAGCAGATGTGAGCAGTGGCAAAGGTATCAGTAAAGAAAAGAGTAGAATTAAAACAAAAAATCAAATGGGACAAAGGGGGTCATTTAGTACAACTGAAAATTCTGAACATTATTTATAAAACAAACACAAGACTCTGAAAGATGGAGAGAAGGCAGGTTGGTCGGAGCATTGGGACCCAAGACACTACTTGGTGGTGACTTTTATTTTCATCTCATATATCCTAGACTCAGAGCCAAACTGATCAAGAAAGGGGAAGCCTTGCAAAACAGGAAACTTTTAGCTGATAACTTAATAACTGCCCAACTTCAGCCAAACACCACAGCAAACTCTGCCCCAGCCCCCAGCCCCCAGCCCCCAGCCCCCAGCCCCCAGCCCCCAGCCCATGCCCCAGCTGCCAAAGTCCCAAGGTGTTCTCATGGGGGGGGGGGGTCAGAGAGGCAGGCAGGGAGCCGGGATTTCATCTCTGCTGGTGGTAACAAGGTTACCTTCCTCCAGAATGTCAGGGAAGGACGCACGGGGAGCCGGACTCTTGCCCCGCCCAGCAATAGCGAGGGGACCCTTAGGTCAGCAGAGGGCTGGATCTCCATATGTGCCCCTTCCCTTAGTGAATTGTGCTAGAGAAAGCCAACTGAACAGGTTTAAATAACACCCAGAGTCTCATGACAAGACCCAAAAGCTCAGGTTTCAATTAAAAAATCGCTCATCATGCCAAGAACCAGGAAGATTTCAAACTGAAGAAAGAAATAACCATTACACTGATGACAGAGATGTTAGAATTATCATCTCTGAAAGGATTTTTTAAGTGTGTTTTTCCAGGGCCCATCAGCTACAAATCAAGTAGTTAGTTGTTTCATTCTAGTTGTGGAGGGCGCAGCTCACAGTGGCCCATGTGGGGATCAAATCAGCAAACTTGGTGTTAAGAGCACCACGTTCTAACCAACTAAGCGAACCAGCCATCCCTCCAGAAAGGATTTTAAAGCAGCGAGAGAGAGAGAGAGAGAGAGAGAGAGAGAGAGAGAGAGAGAGAGAGAGAGAGAGAATGAATGGTTCAATTATGAACACATTGAGACAAGTGGGAAAATAGAAAGTCCCAGCAAAGAAATAAAAGATATAAAGGAGAACCAGCAGCAATGTTAGAACTGAAAATTACAGTAATTGAAATAAAAACAACTATAACCCTCAATGGATGTGCTCACCAGCAAATGGAGGGAAAGGGTCAGTGCACTGAAGATAAGACGATAGAAATTGTCCAAACTGATAAATGGAGAGAAAGCGGACCAAATAAAATGAACAGAGCCTCAGAGACCCGAGGGGTTATAACAAAAGATCTAATATGCTCGTCACTGGGGATCTGGAAAAGAAGTAGATGAGAATGGTCTGAAAAGTACTGAAAGAAATAAGGGTTGACAACTTCCCAAATTCAGCAAAAGACCTACAGATTCAAGAAGCAGAGTATGTGAGCTGGAAACAGAAATCAGAGAGGAGAAATATACAGATTTATAATTATAGGTGAAATTGTAGCGTTAATGTCCCTCTCTCAACAACGGATAGAAAACTGGAGAGAAAATCAACACGGACGTGGGAGAACTTGATACCGTCCACAGGGTGTGACCGACATTTGCAGGACACATACTCCTCAGTGCCCACAGGACATGTGCCCACATGGACCACACCCCAGGCCAGGGAATGCTCAACAAGTTCAATACAACTGAAATCACATAGCTTGTTCTCTGATAACCAGGGAATCAAATTAGAAACCGATAACAAAAGTTAATAGAAAATGTCCAAATGCTCAGAAACACATTTCTAACCCTAATGCCAACCCACTGGGGCAGAGCAGAGGACATGTCCAAGGAGAGGGGCCTGGGATAGGGGGACATGACCAAGGAGAGGGGCCCAGCCCGAGGGCTGAGCAGGGAGTGGAGTAGATCACAACAGCGGCCAGTGGAGACTGGGTTTCGGCATGAGCTCCTGGGTGGGAAGGGCCAGGGGGTCTCAGTGGCCCTGTCTCTGAACCTCCTCAGCTCGAGGACGTGTGGTCTCGGGTCCCTGCCATCCCTCCATCTGTGTTGCTCTGTCTCTAGCCCAGGGCTCAGAGAGGGTGTCTGTCCTCAGGAGTGGGGCCCAGAAGTGCTGGGGGCCTCAGGTGCGCCCAGGGCTCCTGAGAGCTCCTTGCTCAACCTCCAGCCAGAGACTCAGGGTCTGTCTGGGGAAGATGGCAGGGGCCCCCAGCACCCCTCTGCGTACCCCAACTCTACTGAGCAGGTGAGGGCCTACATGGCTGGGGAGAGAGAGCCACTCAGTGGAAGAGTGGGCAGAGGTGGGGACCTCAATGCAGGGGCCATGGGTCAGGCACACACACTGCAGTGGCACCAGTCATTGTCTAGTGAGCATTTCTCTGCCAGCGTCACGGCCTGACTGTCGGGGTCCCTGGCTTTTACGTCCCCGGTCCCGCAGGGTGGACATGGCATTGCCCTGCCCCACCCGGGCCCGAACACATTGCAGCCTTGTTCTGCTGGTCCTAGGAGGTCAGGGGAGGTGGGATGCCAGAGTCCAGGCACCCCGTGGCACTGGGGGCCTGATTCAGGTGTGCATGGGGCACCCGGGGCTGCTCACCTGCACATTCCTCAGAGGTTCCCGGTGTGAAAGTGAGCACACAACACGCCCCTGTGTTTGCCAAGTGGGAGCCCCAGGCAGGGCAGTTCCCAGCACTTGGGTTTCTAGCCCCACAGTGGGTCCCGCTCCTGTGCTCTTAGAGCTGGCCCCCGCCCCGCCCAGGACAACTGGCAGCCCAGGCTCAGATCCCTTGTAAGCCATTACTTCTGTGAGCATCTCCAGAAATGTGGCTGGTCTGTATTTTATATGAACCAGGAGCTTGGATGGAAGGGGCCTCGGGGCGAGTCTGGGCTGGGCTGTGGAATGGGAAGGACCCTGAATGGGACACAGGAGAGAGAGCTGCCGACGCCCCCTCAGGTCTGCCAGGACCACATCACGTGGTTTACGGGTATTCTCTCAAGGTGGGGGTGAAATCGTTTGCTTTAATTCTTTTTCCAATTTAAAAAATTGTGGCAAAATATAAGTAACAAAATATTACCATCTTAACAGCTTTTAAGCCCACAGCTCAGTGCCCTAAGCATATTCCCATGGTTGTGCTGCCCTCACCACCGTCACCTCCAGAACTTCATGGTCCCAAACTGAAGCTGTCCGTCCCCATGAAACACTCATCCCCCTCCCCCAGCCGCATGCACCACCCTGCACTTCCTGTCTCTACAAACTGACTATTGTAGACCCTCATGGAAGTGAGATCACACACACAGGATTGTCCCTCTGTGTCTGGCTCTTTTCACTCAGCACAGTGTCTTCCAGGTCCGTCCACGCTGTAGCAGGTGTCAGGATGTCCTCCTTTTAAGGCCGGGTGACACTCCAGTGTGTGGAGGGACGGCGGCTTCTGTATCCGTTCCCCCATCCACAGACCCCCGGGTTGTGTCCACCTTCTGGCTGCAGTGAATGAGGCTGCCATGACGTGGGTGTGCCAACATCTCTTCAAAACCTTGTTTTGGGGGCCGGCCGGTGGCTCAGGAGGTCGGAGCTCCGTGCTCCTGACTCCGAGGCTGCTGGTTTGATTCCCACGTGGGCCAGCGTCCTCTCAACCACAAGGCTGCCGGTTTGACTCCCACAAGGGATGGTGGGCTGTGCCCCCTGCAACTCGAAACGGCAACTGGACCTGGAGCTGAGCTGCGCCTCCACAACTAAGACTGAAAGGACAACAACTTGACTGGAAAAAAGTCCTGGAAGTACACACTGTTCCCCAATAAAGTCCTGTGCCCTTTCCCAATAAAATCTTTAAAAAAAATAGTTACATCTTAAAAAAAACCAAAATCTTGTTTTTAGTTCTTTTGGGGATGTGCCCAGAATTAGTGCTTTAATTTTTACCAGTATGATTTCATACCGAGAAAAATACCTTTAAAGGAGCTGATAGTATTAGATAGTCCCCCGTCCATCCCCACTGATGTTTCTTTTGTCCTGGGGTCAGAGGGACAACTTGTGCCCTCATTCCCTGTCAGGCCCGTGTGCCCTGGGGAGCCACCATGAGGGACGTGCCTTACCCCCCCTCTGCCCCCCAGGCTGACTGGACAGTGATTGGTGATTTTCTCTTCCTAATGCAGGCTAAGGACGGCAGTCCCCCACAGCCTGGGGCAGTAAACTACTCACATACAGCTGTGCTTGGGGACCGGCCCCCGTGACTATGGCCCCTTAAGGGACAGAGCAGGGGGGATTCTGAGTGGCACGAGAGCTACTCCCTGACCCCTTGGTGCCACGAGGGACAAAAATGTGCTCAGCTTCTGGCCCCACCCCCCACTGTCACAGACCCTTAGGACTTTGAGGGTCAGGGGTGAGAGGAAACTGGGGGCCGTTGGCCTTCGAGGGGGATCTGGGTCAGCAGATGTGCCCCCGAGTCTGTGTACACCTGCCACTCCAAAATGAACAGCAGATTCAGAGCACTTGGGGGACACTGTGGCCTCCATCAGGCTCTCTGAAGGTGTGTGGGGCCGGGAGCTGGGAGGGTGACTGAGGAAGGAGGTGTGGGGGAGGGGGCTGAGGGGCCTTTGTGTTTCCTGAGGTTCAAGGAGTTGAGGAGGGGGTGCAGAGGTTCCAGGAGCCTGAGCCCTGTAGGGGAAGGGACTCCAGCCCAGAGCTGCCCTGGAGGGAGCCGCTGTGGCAGCAACGCAGCCCTCCCTGGGGACAGGAGCTGGTGGGGTGGGCAGAACCATGGGTCTTAGGGCCTCAGCAGCCAGGCGACCTTAGCGGAATTCTGTTTGCCCAGTGATTCAGAGAATCAACACGCACACGAGCGTTCCCATCAGCATGCCCTGCCGGGAAACCAAATTTACCTCCCCTCCCTTTATCCGCTGCTGGGAGGGCACACCCCAGCCCGTGGGGGTTTTGGCCCCTCAGGCCCAGGGAATGACCCTCCTGTGGGCACCCAATGGCTCTCTCTTGGTCCCAAAGCAAAGCAGAAGGGAATAAGGAGCCTTCCTCCTTCTCAGGGAAGTTCCCGGCTTCGAGAGAGTGGCAGCCCACTCAGCCCCCTGTCAACACGGAGATAATTCCTGTCTCAGGCACACTTCCCCTTCACAGTTGTGGTGGGCCCGGCCCCTCTTCGTAATGGAATCAGCACAGGGAGACATGGTGACCCCTCCCCAAACTGCCGGTTCCCCATCTGTGACATCAGCTGTCAGCAGCTGCTTGTTGGGTGGGTGGTCCCGACCCACACGTGGGCAGCGACACTGAGGCACTGTGGACGGGCAGCTGTGCCAGGGCACAAAGGTGCTGCCCATTTAACTGTCAAGACAGACGTGGGAGGCACTGCAATTCCAGACACGTTAAAATGTGCAAAAAGCAATGTTAAGTGACTGCCCCTTCTCTCAGACAACGAAGCAGGAGCCTCAGCTCGCGCAGGCCCAGGGCCTGGGGTGAGGGGTGCGACCCGCGAGAGAGGTGAGGGCACTTCTGGGACCAGACACAGCTCCGGGGACGCTTGGCTGACTCATCACTTTGTCCCTGCATCAAGCGGTCCCATGATCACTTTTCCCGCGGAGCCTGAGGCCCAGAGGATGGTGACTGGCCACTTAACACAGAGCTTGTGGGTGCTGGGGCCAGGGTACCACCATCTCCCAGAGTCTGGGGCCCCAGGCCTGGGTTCGAATCCCGCTGGCCCTGCCCTGGCCAGGAGCCTCCTGCCTGTGTCACCGGCAAAGTGAGGACGACAGTTCCTCCCACACATGGGGTTTTGGTGTTTTAAGGACAGAATTAATCAGACAATGAAAGCCTCCCCAAGCAGTGTGCCTGGCCTGCCAGATGCTCCCACCAGGGCTGGTTGTGGTAAAGCATCCAGGCATCTGGCCCGTACGCAGGGCCGCCGAGACGGGTGGCAATCAGGGGCCGGTGGGGCCTGGGGACAGCCGTCCAACCCACTGTATTTGTGAAGGGTGGAAGCCACGTCTGATGGTCCACTTCAGGTGTGTGGCTGGTCCAGGCCTTGCCAGGTCTGGGCAGGGGGCAGATGTTGACCTCTGGGTTAAAAGTACCTTGAGTAGGGGTGGAATTCAAGACTCTCTCCACCACCCCTCCAGTCCCCTTGAGCAGGAGGCCTGGCCACTCCAGCAGGATGATCTGGGCAGGTGGCTGGACCTTGCTGTGCCCACCTCCTTACTCTGGAGGAAGAATGCCAGCCCCACGGAGCCCAGAGGGCAAGGGCCACCAAGCTGCCCCCTTGTCCTGCCCCAAAGCCACAAGGGACCCACCAGGACAGAGCCCCACCCTCAGCCTCAGCTTTGTGGGGGAAAAAAGGCGGAGGAAGCGGCTGGCTGGCCTGAGAGCCGCTGCAGAGAGGGCTCAGCGCCCCCCTCCCCCTGCTCCTGCCGGCCAGAACTGAGTGACCCAACAACCCTATAGGTCCCCAGCGTCAAGACTGCAGCTGTGCCCAGAAACTGGACTGGAAGTCAAAAGCTGGGGGGAGCCTCTGCCCTGGAGCAGGAGAGGTGGTGCTACCAGTGTGAGACCCTGGCATCTCAGCCATAAACAGCCATGCCGGGGACATGCCGGGGTCATGCTGGGGTCAGGCCGGGGCCGGGCAGAGCCAGCGCTGTGTTCCTGGCCGGTGTAAGGGGAGCAGGAATGGGTGGGACACCTTGGTAGCATTGATGGCTTTGCCTGAGGACAGGAGACCCCCACGGGAGCTGGGGGCTGCTTAGTCATCACATGTCTGAAGAGAGAGCTGTGAGGACCCCAGGGCCTTGGCCATATCTTCTCTCACCCCCGAGAGGGGGCCACTGGACTGGAGGAGCAACCACCATGCGGGGACAAGTGGGGTCCCCTCACTCCAGCGCCTAGGCCATACCCCACCTGCGAGGTCCTTGTTCCCCAAGGAGGCTGGATCCTGGGCTGGCGGGCGTTTCATCCTCGCCTCGCCTGGTTCAGTGTTGGGCCGGTCACCCACGACAAACAGAACTATCAGATGCCCGCTTCCTGTCCCCAATCAGAGCGGCCGAAGTGAGTCAGAGGCCGGTGATAGCGTGACAGCAAGAGTGACATTCTGGGGTGCAGCCAAGGCCTCCACCCCGTTCCCCACATCCCTGCGCTGTCCTCCCGTCTCCATGGCAACACCTGGCACATCCTGTAGGGCGGACCCCAGCCCTCACTGGACTGCAGCCAACCCATGAGGGAGCAGGCCCGTGTCACTCACACGCCCCTTGGCCTGGGTCCTGGCCCCCACTTCAAGGCCACCGTTTCCCACCATCTGCTGGACAACCAAGACAGTCCACCCTGCCTACCTCTGGGGACCGTTCTCTGCCCTGCTCATCACCAGCTGACCTGGTGCCCAGCTCTAAGGCTGGGCGGGGGGCCCCAGCTCTGCCGGTGAGGGTCAGGATGTCTGAAGCAGCAGTCTGTCGGGGGGCCCACTCACTCACCGTATGCACTTCTTTTCCTGCATGATCACTCATTCATTCGCCTACTCATTCACTCACTCACTCCACTCACTCATCGCCCGACATTCCCCCACATCCCCCCACACTATGTGAGGTGCTCTCTCTCTTCCAGGTTCCAGGGCCAGGTCAGGGCATGGGGAAGGGATGGCTCAGAGACAGAAAACCCAGTGACTAGAGGAGCTTGGGAGAGGCCCTAAGAGAGTAGGGAGCACATTCTCAGAACAGCTTTGAGGTCCCTCAGATCTCAGACCCCTCCTCAGCAGGAGGGGGGCCCAGGCCAGCAGCTCCTACTCCCTTTGCTGCCACCCCTCCCAGGTGGGGCCTCCTGGTCAGGCCCAGCTGCGGTGGGGATGTGGGTGGGTGGGTGGGCGGTGTGGCTGCCAGGGAAGGAGAGGCTGAGTGCAGCCTCCGTGCAGGCACCCAGGGCCCTTCGTTCACACCCTGTGGTCTGGGCCAGGTGTCCATTCCACTCTGGTGGCTTCTGTGCTGGAGCCCACCAGGGCCAAGATAGCTTCTAGACTGGGGCCAGTTGGCATCACCCCAGCCCGGGGGACACAGACACTCCCACCCCTCCCTCAAGGTCAGGCCCACTTGGGAATTGAGCTTGTCGCTGCCTACGGCCTGCGTGGGGCCAGGAGCCGGAAGCATAGCCAGGATCCCAGGCAACACTGGGCTGGGGGCTGCACGGCGGGGAAAGATAGTGTCACTGGGAGACGCCACCCCTGAGCCCCTCTCCAGAGGGGGTGAGCCCGGCCCTGGCAGTGCCATCAGCAGGGAAGACACTGGTGGCCTTTCTAAGTACCAAGAACTTGGGTCTGGCTGCACAGAAGTGTGCCTAGAAAAGTTTGGGGTGTGGGGCCCAGTAGGAGGACCCCTGAGGCCAGAAAGCCCTCAGGAAACCAGGCCCCACCTGGCACACACGCCCATCTCTGCCTGTCTCCGGCCGCCAGCCAGCGCTAAGCGAGTGCCCACTGTTTACTTGGGTGAGGGGAACCACAGGCCCTGCCCCGCCCACCCACGTAAAGCCACTGGGGCTGGAGCCAGCTCTGGGGCTACAAAAGGCTCCTGCCGACTCAGGTCCGTCCTCAGAGGCTGCCCCCTCCCTCCACACGATGGGTGTCGGCTGGAGGACGCTGGCCCCGCTCTGGGCCCTGGCTCTAGCCCTGGCCTGCGCCCAGCACACAGGTGAGACTCACTCTGGCTGGCTTTCCCAGGCTGGCCCTGGCCACGACGCGATGCCCCTGCCATTCCCCCATGTCCTGGGTTGGCCCTGGTCCCCTGCGCGCAGTGGGCAGCCCAGAGGCAGTCCTGGGCTCCGGACAAGCTGAGTGCGTCCGTGAGCATCTCCAGCAGCTCAGCCTCCGACCCTCATGCCAGCCGTCCTGCAGTTTCCAGCTTGTGGGGTTAGGATGGTGTTCCCAGTGGTGGCAGGGGCCTCTGAGGACCCCAGAAATAAGCCTCACAGGGTCTGCCGGGGCCAATACCACCATCCCTCAGACCACGGCCCCGGCCCCCCTGCACTGAGCCCCACTTGCCCAGTGGCTGCAGCACCCCATCCCCTCTTGGCCCCCAGGTCCCCCAACCTGCTCCGAGTTTTCCCGCAGAGCCTTGGTGGCCTCCTGACATGCTGTCAGGACCCCTGTGTTTTATCAAGTGACCTTTCAGTAGGCCGCTGCCCAGGGCAGTTGCTGCCTGTTTGCCCCCATGTCTGAGCAAGCACAGCAGTGCCTGGCCTGTGGTGGACACTCAGTGTAAACGAATGAGTGAATGGTCCCTGGAGACACCCAGTCAGGGCCCAGGGACCCCCAAATGCTCATGGGCCAAGTTATGGGGGTGCTCAAGGAGGGTCGAGGCTCAGCCGTGGGCCTAGGAGACCCTCCCAGCTCCCCGCCCAGTGCAGACCCTCCCCCCTCCATGCACGCCGGGTCTCCCCTGCACCCACTCAGGCCAGCACCCTCTCCTCTTCCTGCAGGCGGAGCCCAGGATGGCTCTGTGGAGTCAGCCTATGAGCACCCGGACCTCCCGCTCAACCCCCAGGGGCCCGACGGTGAGTGTCCCCCACTTGTCAGAGCTGCCCCGCCCACCCCAGCTGGCAGACTCTGAGGGCCCACTGGCCTTGGGTCCCTCCCAGCTGGCCCCACTGGGGCAGGAGACACCCCTGCAAACGCGGCCTCAGCTGCTCACGTGGAAGACCCCCAGTAGGCTGCTTGCTATCTCCCCATTGTGCTTCAGAGAGGGGGCGATGGCTGGGGGGCCAGCTGAGCTCACAGTGACATCTTCTTTTCTCCCTATTTAACTCCTGATATGCCAGCCGCACATGTGTCCTCTGGGCCTGGAAGCAGGGCTGGCGGCGGCCTCTCTGGGTATTTCTGTGCCCAGGCTGCCCGGGTGCAGTCCTCGCAGCTCTGGGAAAGGCGGGTGGGCGAGGGGCGCCCTGGCTGCGTGTCTGGGAGGCTTCGGGGTAAACCTTGCCAACCTCAGCTTGCGCTTCCCCAAACCGGCTCTCAGGGAGCTTGCTTGCCCTGGTTTCAGCGCCTGAGGGACTGTGTTCAGCACTGGTGACAATTTGGGTACTTTTAAGATTCCGAGTGCAAGGAGTCCACACGTGCAACAGCCGCCTGGGCCACATGGGCTGTGAGAGCTGAGAGCCCTGGGTGCCTCGGGGCCATCACCGAGAGGAAGTGCAGGGTAGAGGGAAACCGCCTCTGCCCTGAGTGTGTGTGGCAGGCAGGGAAGCCGGGCGGCAGTCCAGCTGGCTGGGGGGCCCGCAGCCTTGCTGGGTGCAGACGCTGCCCACCCCACGATGCTGTACATACGGGCAGTAGTGGCGGGGGGCTGTGCGTCAACATGGCCCTGCTCCTACAGGCCACCCTGTCCTCGGAGTGACCATCCTCCCGCCTCTGAGGACCACGCCCGTGGTGCGAGGTGAGTGTGACCCCACAGGGCTGGGCTGGGGTGCCAGCACTGGCCAGGTCCTCCTCCCTCAGGCCTGGGGTGGCCACCTTTCTGGGGGACATTGATGAAGTGTTGGGAAAGGGCTACATTCCCAGGACGTCCTGGGTCCAGGCAGGACCACCCCAGAGGCCCACCCTCGGGCAGCAGCACGTCCCAGACTCAGGTGTGTGGGGGCACCAGGTGGGGGTGCCTTCAGCAAGGAGGCTGCTCTCCCCACAGCCCTGAACCCCGCACACAATGGGCGGGTGTGCAGCACGTGGGGCAACTTCCACTACAAGACCTTCGACGGGGACGTCTTCCGCTTCCCGGGACGCTGCAACTACGTCTTCTCTGCGCACTGTGGGGCCACCTACGAGGACTTCAACGTCCAGCTCCGCCGTGGCCTGGGGTCCAATGCCACCGTGCTGAGCCGAGTCACCATGAAGCTCAGTGGCGTGGTCATTGAGCTGACCAAGGACTCTGTCCTGGTCAATGGGCACCCGTGAGTCTGGGCCCCTGGACCTCTGAGGGCATTTCTGGGCAGCCATGGGAAAAACGTGGGGACCTCCCCGACAGCGGAGCCAGGCCGGGATCTCCCCTGATGCTGTGCTCGACCACTTGCCCCCCTGGGCCCAGGGTGCTCTTGCTTCCCTCGGAAGTGTCCCCTTCCTAGAGCTCCAGGGCCCCCTGTCCTTGTCACGCCGGCTGGCACCATCTGTGGCACAGTGAACACAGGGACCCTTCCTGCCCGAGTTCCAGACCTCCTCGCATGTCCTCGCATGTCCCTGGTGCCTCAGCTGGGCCCTCTGTCCACAGAATTCAGCTGCCCTTCAGCTGGTCTGGGGTCCTTGTTGAGAAAAGCAGCAGCTACTTGAAGGTCATGGCCAGGCTGGGCCTGGTCTTCATGTGGAACCAAGACGACAGCTTCCTGGTGAGTCTTGGGGGGCGGGGGCACCTGCAGCTTGACAGTGTCCCTACAGAGGGAAGAAAGTGCTCTGGGCAACGCAGGTGGGAGGGTCAGACACCGCCCACACGGCAGGTGACGATGGGGGCCCATGGGCTCCTCCAGGCTATGGCCTGCTTGGGCTCTCGGCTTCGTGGAGTGCGCGGGGAGGACCCACGGCCCAGGCCTCCTCTGAGGAGCCCCCCAGCCCCTCCTTGGGGATGTCCATCCCGGGCATCCCTGGGGGGTCAGGCATCTGACGTCTCCTTTCATTCCAGCTCGAGCTGGATACCAAATACGCCAACCAGACCTGTGGGCTCTGCGGAGACTTCAACGGTGTCCCCGTCTTCAACGAGTTCCTCTCGCACGGTGAGCCCCAGGCCACGTGCCCCGTTGGCTCCAGCTCCTTCCGCAGCACTGCCTGCAAGACTGTCCTCCAGGCTCCCAGTCAGATGTCTCCAACTCGCGTGCCCATGCAGCCACATGCCATGCGACCACACGCACACGCACATGCACAGATACATTTGCACATACCCACACGATCCCTCATGCACACATGTGCACACATGCACACCCACAGATCCTATGTGCACACGTGCACACGTGCATACCCACAGGGTTCTGGTGTACACACCCCCATGATCCCATGTGCACACATGTGCACACCTGCACAATCCCGGCACACTGGACCATCCTGGCAGTGCAGCGCGGGGCCCTCTTGCTCCCAGTGAGCTTGCTCTGGGCAGTGGGCACCCCTGACCACACATCCTCACCTGAAACTATACACCCGCCTCCAATCAGACCCTGTCACTGCCCTGAGCCCTCAAGTCTTTGCCACAGTGGCCTTTTGTGTGACCTGCTCGATCCCCACGTCCCTTCTGCCAGGCCCATGAAGCCCCACAAGAAGCCGCCCCAGAAGGGGCTGCCAATCATGGGGGACCGAGCTGAAACACCCGTGACCATGGCCAGGGCAGCCCAGTGCAGTCTCGGCTGGGCTCCGAGGGCCAGCAGGAGCTCAGGGTCACTCTCCAGGCTTCGGGGCCACATGCCAGCCCCAGTTATGGGCCTCAGTCTGCCACCCTGCCGCCCCATGCCCAGTGGGTCCTCACTTCATCTCCAGACCCCTGCATACCCCGCGTAGCCGCTGCTTAGCCCGGCAGTGTGGATGGGGGAGGTGGGCATAGCTGGGACACCTCAGGCACTGGGGGTGGTGATGAGGCACCAGGAGCGCACACACAGCTCAGTGTCGTGCCTCCTGCAGACGTCAAGCTGACCCCCATCGAGTTTGGGAACCTGCAGAAGATGGATGGCCCCACGGAGCAGTGTCAGGACCCCGTGCTCCCTGCACCCCCGCTGAACTGCTCCACCGGCTCTGTAAGTCCCAGCGTGAACAGCCAGTGGGGGTGGGGTGGGCGCAGGTGGGGGGCTGTGACCCCAGAGCCCTCCAGAGCCGGGACTCAGCATGGGCTCCTGGCTTTGCCTCAGGGCATCTGCGAGGAGCTCCTCAGCGGGAAGCTGTTCCTGGGCTGTAACCCCCTGGTGGACGCCAGCAGCTATGTGGACGCCTGCCAGCAAGACCTCTGCCTCTGCGAGCACAGTGACCTCACCAGCTGCATCTGCCACACCCTGGCCGAGTACTCCCGCCAGTGTGCCCACGCCGGGGGGCTGCCCCTGGACTGGCGGGGCCCTGACCTGTGCCGTGAGTGCCCCCACCGCCCCTCCCCGTCACACTGTCCTGTCTGGGCCCAGAGGCAAGGGCAGGATGTGACGTGGGCCCCACCACCTCCTTGCAGCCCAGACGTGTCCCTCCAACATGCAATACCGCGAGTGCGGCTCACCCTGTGCCGACACCTGCTCCAACCTGGAGCACTCCCAGCTCTGCGAGGACCACTGTGTGGCCGGCTGCTTCTGCCCCGAGGGTGAGACAGCGCCCCCCCCCCAGCCCCACAAGAATCACAGGAATGCTTCTGAGTCCCCAGGGGGCTGGCACTGCCACACCGAACTCTTGGAAGGGAGGCCCCTCTGACCTGGCTCATGGCGTCCCTGATTCCCTGGGTCTGAGAAACTCCTGAGGGCAGGGCCACCAGGGGCAGAGGGCCGTCCCCTCCACACATGCAGTGAACACAGCCCAGCACCTGCCACACAGCCTGCATACTTCTTCAGGGATGGTGTTTGATGACATCAACCAGACGGGCTGCGTCCCTGTGTCCCAGTGCCCCTGTGTGTACAACGGGGTCACCTATGCTCCAGGGGCCGTCTACTCCACAGACTGCACCAACTGGTAGGACCCCAAGCCTGCCCTCCTGCGCCCCAGATGTGCCCTGGGATAGCCCCTCCGGGTGCTGTGGCCCAGGCACTGGTCATCCCCTCCCACTGGGGGCCGGGGCATAGGTCAGCACTCTCCAGACGCCGACGGGCCCCAGTCTGTGTGCTGGTGCAGGCAGGTCTGGCAGACCTGTCCGTGTGCCGACATGGAGGCCGGGGGCTGGGTGCGTGTATGCACATGGTGTCTCCCTGCTCTCAGCACCTGCTCCGGAGGCCAGTGGGGCTGCCAGGAGGTTCCATGCCCGGGCACCTGCTCGGTGCTGGGAGGCGCCCACTTCTCCACGTTCGACGAGAAGCCGTACACAGTGCATGGGGACTGCAGCTACGTGCTGGCCAAGGTGCGGCCGGGGTCCTCACCGGACAGAGCAGCTGTCGGGACCACATCCAGTCCCCACTCCCCCCCGGGCTGCATGTAGATGGGGTCACCCCGGGGTCCCCGATGCCTAGTCCTCCAGGAAGTGGCCCCAGTTGCCATGGGGTTTCTGGGGTGGGCATGGGGGCAGGGGGCATGGGAGGTGTCGGTCGGAGCTTAAGGACCTGTGTCTGCAGCCCTGTGACAGCAGTGCCTTCACCGTGCTGGCCGAGCTGCGCAGGTGTGGCCTGACGGACAGCGAGACCTGCCTCAGGAGTCTGACGCTAAGTCTGGGTGGCGGCCAGACGGTGAGTGCTGACCCCGGGGGCCTGGGAGAGGGGGTATGTCCCCCACAGCAAGTGACCACTGCCCAAGCCTTGAAGCGGACGTGGGCAGCGAGGGCGGGGCTTGGCCCGAGGCTCCACCCACCCCACTGGCTGTGTCTTCTTCTGTGGGTCTCCGTGTGATTGTCCCCAAAGGGACAGCTCAGGGGGCACCAGGGCCTCTGCACCTGCCCCAACCGGCCCAAGAAGGGGGAGGCCTCTCTGTTATAAATCGCTTAGGTTTTTGCATGATTACTAAAATGCACAGCACTCAGTCCCTGCAGAAAATGGGATGACCACAGGGTCCCGGGAGCGGTAGGTCGTCAGCCGCCCCCGTGGGAGCCCGCGCCCAGCTGGCAAGTTCTTGCAGGCACTTACATACCCCGGGGGCCTCTGGGGGCACTGACGGAGCCCTGGCCCCCAGCCTGTGACACACATGCGCCCCCCCCCCGCTCCCAGGTCATCGTGGTCAAGGCCAGCGGGGAGGTGTTTGTGAACCAGATGTACACCCAGCTTCCCGTCTCGGCAGGTGAGGGCGCCGGCCCGGCACCCCCCATTGTGAGGGCCCCACCCCAAAATCCTACTGAGACCCTCGTCCCCTGTGTCCACAGCCAACGTCACACTCTTCAGACCCTCGACCTTCTTCATCATCGCCCAGACCCACCTGGGTCTGCAGGTGGACGTCCAGCTGGCACCCATCATGCAGGTGTTCGTGAGGCTGGCACCTGAGTTCCGGGGCCTGATGTGTGGTAAGAGGCACTGTCTACCCTGGATGCCCGAGCCCCCTCGGCGGCCAGCGGGGGTTCTCGGGCCTCATGCGCCCTCCCCCGCCTGCCCAGGTCTCTGTGGGAACTTCAACCAGAACCAGGCCGACGACTTCCGGACCCTCAGCGGCGTGGTGGAGGGCACCGCCGCGGCCTTCGCCAACACCTGGAAGACCCAGGCCGCCTGCCCCAACGTCAAGAACAGCTTCGAGGACCCCTGCTCCCTCAGCGTGGAGAACGGTAGGTGTCCACCCGCCTGCCCCCCAGGCTACGGAGGTCCAGGAGGGGCTCCAGCTGCCCACTCCAACACTGGGGGAGGACGTCAGGTGGTAATCAGGCAAATTGCCAACACGTTATCCTTCCGGCCAGCCGTGGTGAGTTCTGGAAGAAAAGGAACAGGATACTACAGGAGGGCCCTTTGTGTGCTGCTGGCCCAGGCAGGGGTGTGTGTCAGTAACCGGGGGAACAGGAGGGGCGTAGCTTCCCTCTGATGCCCACTGTCTGCCCCGCTGACCCCTCCTCCCATCCTCAGAGAAGTTCGCTCAGCACTGGTGCTCACGGCTGATGGACCCGCAAGGCCCCTTCACCCAGTGCCACGCCGCCGTGAGCCCTGGCACCTACTACTCGGTAATGGCGCCCCCCTGCCTCTCTCCTCTGGTCCACGGCAGCCCTCGGGGGTCCGGGAGGCCTGGGTGGCCCCGAGGGTCATGGCAGAGGAGTCTGGGGCCGGTCTCCTGACTCCAGCCTTGTAATAGGCCTGGGGGCCAAAGCAGAGACGTCATAGCCCTGTGGGCCGCAGGGCCCAAATGAGACACCAGGATGCTGTGGAGTCAGGCTGAGCGGGCAGGGCTGGGCCCTTAAGGTCACAGAGACAAGGGCTGAGGTCCCCCAGCTCCCAGCCCAGCCAGGGAGCGTGGCCCGAGTGTTTGCACACGCTCTGCTGAGGGAGTGGAGCCCCTGGCGAGGGCTGGGAGGTGGGGGTCCCACAGGAGGCAGGAGACCAGCCGTGTGGGGACTCTCGCCATGTGTGGGCTGGGGTCCCTGACGGTAACCGGCTGCCCCGTCCCCAGAACTGCCTATTCGACACGTGCAACTGTGAGAAGAGCGAGGACTGTCTGTGTGCGGCCCTGTCCTCCTACGTGCGGGCCTGTGCGGCCAAGGGCGTGCTGCTCAGCGGCTGGAGGGACGGCGTCTGCAGTGAGTGTGCAGGGCCGGGTGTCCCCAGTAGCTGGAGTACATGCTCCACGGGCCCTTCCCTGCACCGGCTCAGAAACCAGGGTGCACCCAGGCCAGCATGGCCCCGAGATTCTGCTGAGGAGGGCGGGCCTGGCAGGACATGGAGCCAGGGATCTAGGGACGCCCAGTGTGTCCTGAGTGCTGTCCCCTTCCTGGCGTCCCACAGCAAAGCCCATGGACACCTGTCCCAAGTCAATGACCTACCAATACCACATCAGCTCCTGCCAACCCACCTGCCGGTCCCGGAGCAACCAGGACGTCACCTGTGGCATCAGCTTCGTGCCCGTGGATGGCTGCACCTGCCCTCAGGGCACCTTCCTGGACGACATGGGCAAGTGTGTGCCAGCCATCGACTGTCCCTGCTACCACGGGGACACCGTGATCCCCAACGGGGAGTCGCTGCATGAGCGTGGGGCTGTCTGGTAAGAGCCGCTGCAGGGTGGGCAGGGGGTGGGGCAGGTGGGGCAGACTTTCTGACCACCATTCCTTCACAGCACCTGCACGCAGGGCACACTGACCTGCATCGGAGGCCATGCCCCCGCCCCAGGTGAGTTGGGAGAAGCAAGGGCACCCCCGGTTATCCTCCCAAAGCTTCAGGACTAAAGGCCGGCAAATCAATGTGGCTGCTGGGTGTCGATCAGCCCTCTGGGCTCAACAGAGAGGCATGGGGGTGTGGGCATCCATGCACACGCATGTGCTTAACACACACACATGCGGACATGTGCACACATACACATGTGCCACACATCACACACATGCCCACATGCACACATGCATGCACATGCGTACACACTCACCCTGTCCCAGGGCAGCCATGGACTCGGTCGGAAGGGAACATGGGTTGAGTATGCAGCAGTCATGTCCCTCAGAGCAGACCTGGTGGGTTGTGGTGGGGTCCCCTGAACGGCCTCTCCATCCCCAGTCTGCGCGCCCCCCATGGTTTACTCCGACTGCCGCAATGCCACGCCTGGGGACTCCGGAGCTGGCTGCCAGAAGAGCTGCCACACCCTGGACATGCACTGTGTGAGTGCCCCATGGCCCCACAACCCCTGAGACCCCTGGTGACCCCCAGTGCCCCACACCTGCTCGCCCACCATGGGCACCTCTGGAGATGTCCACCCAGGCTGGTCCCCTGTGGCCCCCACAGAGCCCACCTGGCTAGGCACAGGCCCTGCTATCTGCCCCAGGGGACCCTCCACCCTCATGAGGGGGCTCTGACCGTCCCTATCCACTGAGTCATGTCTGCCCGCCCACAGTACAGCCCCCAGTGTGTGCCCGGCTGCGTGTGTCCCGATGGGCTGGTGGCCGATGGCGAAGGTGGCTGCATTGCTTCGGCTGATTGTCCCTGTGTGCACAACGGGGCCAGCTACCAGGCCGGCCAGACCATCCGTGTGGGCTGCAACACCTGGTACGAGGGGCTCGGGGCCCCATCCTGGGGGGAGGCTGCCGCTCCAGCCATCGAGGCCCTTGAGCCTGGAGACCACCCCCAGTCAGGCACCTGAAAGGCCACCATGGCCTCTAGGAGGGGTACCCTGTCCCTGCCCTGCCCTGACCAGCACCGCCCCTCCTAGCACCTGTGAGAGCAGGATGTGGCAGTGTACGGATGAGCCCTGCCTGGCCACCTGCGCTGTGTATGGGGACGGCCACTACTTCACCTTCGACGGGCAGCGCTACAGCTTCAATGGGGAGTGCGAGTACACACTGGTGCAGGTGCGCGGCCCTCGGCCCCCCAGCCCTCCCGCCGGCCTGCATCGCTGCCCCATCCCAGCCTCCTTTCGGGAAGGTGAACGGGGTCTCCTTGTCCCCACAGGATCACTGTGCTGGGAACGGCAGTGCCCAGGACACCTTCCGTGTCGTCACTGAGAACGTCCCCTGTGGCACCACGGGGACCACCTGCTCCAAGGCCATCAAGATCTTCCTGGGGGTGAGTGGGGGACCAGGAGGGGGCTGGGGAACCCCCTTGGGAGGCTGCATTCCCGTGGCTGAGCCATGACGGGTACCAGAGGCCCGGTAGAGCCTCTCAGCGGTGACCTGCAGTCCTCACCAGGCTGAATGACCTCTCCCTGTGCAGAGCTATGAGCTGAAGCTGAGTGATGGGAAAGTGGAAGTGATCGAGAAGGGTGCAGGGCAGGAGGTGCCCTACTCCATCCGCCAGGTGGGCATCTACCTGGTGGTGAACACCAACGCCGGCCTGACGCTGCTGTGGGACAAGAAGACCAGCATCTTCCTGAGACTCGGCCCCGAGTTCAAGGTGGGACCCGCACCGGCGGCCTGCCTTGCTCCTGACCAAGGGGGTCGGGGGAGTGGGGTGGGGGAGAAAGACAGAGGGACAGAGAGAGACAGAGACAGAGAGACAGAGGCGGAGAGACAGAGGCGGAGAGACAGAGGAAGGATTGGGCCCAGGCTCGCTTCCTGGGAGGTGAGCAGCAGGAGACCCTTTGCTGTGGGAGTCTTCAGCATGCCACACGGGCCTCTGCGTGGAGTGGGGCTGTGCACGGGTGGCCTCAGACTCAGGCTTCCTCCTCCTCCTCTTGGGAGATGGATGGGGTCAGAGAGTAGGGGTCAGGGAAGGGAGCTCTGGCCCTTCCTGCACTTTCCCTGAGCCCCCACCACTCGCTGTGTCTGCAGGGGAGGGTCTGCGGGCTGTGCGGGAACTTTGATGACAACGCCGTCAATGACTTCACTACGCGGAGCCGGTCTGTGGTGGGGGACGTGCTGGAGTTTGGCAACAGCTGGAAGTTCTCCCCGTCCTGCCCGGACGCCCTGGCCCCCAGGGACCCCTGCACCGCCAACCCATCCCGCAAGTCCTGGGCCCAGAAGCAGTGCAGTGTCATCACCAGCGCCACCTTCACCGCCTGTCACGCCCATGTATGTGGGATGTTCCTCTGGGTGCCTGGGAGAAAGGGATGGAAGTCGGCGAACCAGCGTCACTTTGCTGGGGGTGGGGTCACCCTTTAGGACCAGCCTATGCACATTAGGATCGGTCTGGCCAACCACATGGGGCCATGTATTAGCTGTCCCTGAGCTCCAGGGGAAACAGGCCCAGGCCAGCACCACAACGCAGACCTGACTCCCCCAAGAGCCTGAGGGGGTGGAGTCCCCAGAATCTGAGGCCTCTCCCCCACAGGTGGAGCCAGCCAAGTACTACGAAGCCTGCGTGACTGACGCATGTGCCTGTGACTCGGGGGGTGACTGCGAGTGTTTCTGCACCGCCGTGGCCGCCTATGCCCAGGCCTGCCACGAGGTGGGCGTGTGTGTGTCCTGGCGCACCCCAGACGTCTGCCGTGAGTGCCCTTGCTCACCCATGGGAGGGTTTGAAAGAAAAATGAAATGGGAGGACATGTTGCTGATGGAGAGATGGCAGGCATGATAGAACCTTCTGGAACTGAGGGGTCAGCAGAGATCATTCCCCCTCCCCAGCCCAGCCCAGATAGTGGTAGCTGGAGAGCCGTGCTGGCTACGTTCCCCACCCCCGACAGGTGGCACTGCTGAGAAGCCATGAGGGCCCCAAGCTGGCCACCCTTTCCACTGCCCATCCTGCCCATGACAATTCTAGGCTCGTGCCCTTGGAGGCCACATCCAGGAGGCACAGAGGAAGGAAAGGCATCAGAACAGCCCACAGGACTTGGTCAAAGATGGGGCTGCAGGGGAGCCTGCTGGGCCACCGGGTCTTGGGCTGTCCCTCCAAAGCCTCTGCTCCCTGGGGCTGCTGGGAGGCTAGCTCCAGGCTGAGAACTGGCCCGCTGAGCCTGTCCCTGCCCCTGCAGCCCTGTTCTGCGACTACTACAACCCCGAGGGCCAGTGCGAGTGGCACTACCAGCCCTGCGGGGCTCCCTGCCTAAGGACCTGCCGGAACCCCCGCGGCCGGTGCCTGCACGACACGCGAGGCCTGGAAGGTGGGCCACTGTCCTGCTGGCCTGGGGGGGGGGGCTGTCCTGGGGATCCCGGGACCCTCGGCCAGGCTAGACTCTTCCTGACTCTTCAGGCGCCTTTGTGGGCACAACCTTGTGCTCCCCGTGGCATTGTGGGCGAGACCCAGGGGTGGGGAGGGTGCCAAGGCCGTGGGTGTCAGGGGGCTGGGCAGTCTGTCTGGCTGGGACTCAGGCCTCTTTGGCACGCAGGCTGCTACCCCAAGTGCCCGCCAGAGGCCCCCATCTTCGATGAGGACCAGATGCAGTGTGTGGCCACGTGCCCACTCCCGACCCTGCCACCGCCCTGCCAAGTCCGGGGCAAGACCTACCTGCCAGGGGCGGTGGTGCCCTCAGATGAGAACTGCCACTCCTGGTGAGTAACTTCACCTGCGAGGAGCCTGGATGCAGCTCGTGGGGGATTTGCCTGGCCCACCACCCTCGGGGCCTCTCCCCGCCAGGGCCCAGAGGGGTCCCCGTGGCCTGAGTTTCCTGAGGGGTCCGACCAGAGCCTCCCTGTTGCAGGATGGGAGTGCTGGGGGTAAAGGGAAGGGGGTAGCAGGATGGGGCCAGGGTGGGGGGAGGTTGAGCTTGTTTCTACACAAGGATCCCAGGACAAATGCCCTGGAGAGGAAGTGGCCATCAGAACGTCAGGGGGTCTCACTGGTCATTGATTGGCAGGGGCTCCCTGAGAGGGTGTGATCTCAGTTTCCCCAGGGCACCCCTGTGGGGGTACTCTTGCCTGCCCTCCCCTGGCACACTTGCATGCCCTACACTCCCAGACTTACCTTCTTCCTTCTGTCACCAGCGTTTGCACCGAGAGTGGCGTGCAGTGCACCTATGACACCGAGGGTGAGCAGCAGATGGCCTTCCTTGGGTTTTGGGTCTGGGGATCCCCACCCACACCCCACTCCCATGACATGTCCGGCCGCTCTGTTCTCCACAGCCTGTGTCTGCACTTACAATGGGCAGCGTTTCCGTCCAGGGGACATCATTTACCACACGACGGACGGAACAGGGGCCTGCATCTCCGCCCACTGTGGGGCCAATGGCACCATCGAGAGGAGGGTCCACACCTGCAGTCCTACCACCTCTGTCCCCCACACCACCTTCTCCTTCTCTACACCGCCAGTTGGTAAGGCAGACACGCTGGGGACCGTGAAGGCTGCCCCTCAGCCCGGGAGGGTCAGTCTCGTGGAGCGTCCTGGAAGCACTGAGGTTCCCAGTCCTGCTTTCAGGGCTGAGACTCCCAGCACAGGGCAGGGGCTGCGAGCAAAGGTGCCCAGGCCGGACCCGACTCACTGCACCAGACACCCCCAGTCCTCACACCCTTCGGGGGGCACCCAGAGCCTTAGCAGAGAACCCCCAGGAGTGAAGAGTCCCCGGAACTTTGGCTGTCAGGGATATGTGTGCACATTCTGCTCAGGAAATGCCCAGGGGCACACTTTCCTTCACCGATTTGCCTATTGAATCAATTTGCCTATTAATTCAACTGCTGTCTATGGGGCACTTCTGGGAACTGGTTGCCCGCTCTCCCCATGCTCCCATCATAGACCGAAACACACAGGCAGACTGACATGGTGACACCCACAGGCAGCTGATGGACAGGGACAATGGCGGGTGGGCACCTTGAAGACCCCAAGTCAGCACTGGTCCCTGACGCTTGGCATCTCTGCCTTCTCTGCCCTCAGTCATGAGCTCAACGGGTCCGCCTGGCACGCACCTCAGCCCAACCACGAGCCGACCGCACACCGACATTCTGAGCAGAGCCCCTTCCACTGCCACGGGCACAGGGTCCTGGCCGACACCTTCGACCGCCTCCGTCTCTCCCCACCCGGGCTGTGGGGAGGAATGCCAGTGGTCACTATGGCTGGACATAAGCCATCCAGGACGGGGCATCGACAGTGGTGACTTTGACACGCTGGACAACCTCCGTGCCCATGGGTACCAAGTTTGCCAAGCACCAAGGGCGGTGGAGTGCCGAGCCGAGGATACCCCTGATGTGCCACTCCAAGCCCTAGGGCAACGCGTCGAGTGCAGCCCCACGGTGGGGCTGACCTGTTACAACAGAGACCAGGTTTCGGGGCTGTGTGACAACTACCAGATTAGGGTCCTGTGCTGCTCCCCCCGTGCCTGCCCCACTTCCAGTAGTCCAGCCCAGACCACCCCTCCAACAACGTACAGGACAACCGAAACTGGGCCCACACCAGGGACCACATCTGTGCTGAGAGGAAGCACGGCCTCCCCAGGCCCTGTCACCACAACTGGCCCAACCACTCTCTCTACAAGTCACAAAACACCAGTCCCACATGTCACTACGCCTGCCCCAGGCACCCCTACGCCTGCCCCAGCGACTATGACACCCACCCCAGGAACCACTACACCTGCCCCAGCTACCACGACAACCACCCCAAGCACCACTACGCCTGCCCCAGCTACCACGACACCCACCCCAGGCACCACTACGCCTGCCCCAGCTACCACGACAACCACCCCAGGCACCACTACGCCTGCCCCAGCTACCACGACAACCACCCCAGGCACCACTACGCCTGCCCCAGCAACTACGACACCCACCCCAGGCACCACTACGCCTGCCCCAGCTACCACGACAACCACCCCAGGCACCACTACGCCTGCCCCAGCTACCACGACAACCACCCCAGGCACCACTACGCCTGCCCCAGCTACCACGACAACCACCCCAGGCACCACTACACCTGCCCCAGCTACCACGACACCCACCCCAGGCACCACTACGCCTGCCCCAGCGACTACGACACCCACCCCAGGCACCACTACGCCTGCCCCAGCTACCACGACAACCATCCCAGGCACCACTACGCCTGCCCCAGCTACCACGACAACCACCCCAGGCACCACTACGCCTGCCCCAGCTACCACGACAACCACCCCAGGCACCACTACACCTGCCCCAGCTACCACGACACCCACCCCAGGCACCACTACGCCTGCCCCAGCTACCACGACACCCACCCCAGGCACCACTACGCCTGCCCCAGCTACCACGACAACCACCCCAGGCACCACTACGCCTGCCCCAGCTACCACGACAACCACCCCAGGCACCACTACGCCTGCCCCAGCTACCACGACACCCACCCCAGGCACCACTACGCCTGCCCCAGCGACTACGACACCCACCCCAGGCACCACTACGCCTGCCCCAGCTACCACGACAACCACCCCAGGCACCACTACGCCTGCCCCAGCTACCACGACAACCACCCCAGGCACCACTACGCCTGCCCCAGTTACCACGACACCCACCCCAGGCAACACTACACCTGCCCCAACTACCACTGTGCCTGCCCCCGGTACCTCTACAACCATGAAAGCAACTCTCTCGACCCCTAGCCCAACGCCAGTCTCAACAACAGCTTCAACCATAACCTCTGTGTCTACTACCACCCTGGAGCCACCCTCACCTGAGCCCAGCGAGATCTCCTGTTTAAAAAAGTCATGCACCTGGACTGACTGGATCGAGAGCAGCTATCCTGGGCCTGACATAAACAGCGGAGATTTCGACACTTTTCAGAATTTGAGATCCAAAGGATATAAATTCTGTGAAAAGCCCAGCAAGGTAGAGTGCAGGGCAGAGCGCTTCCCCAACACGCCACTGGCGGAGCTGGAGCAGGATGTGGTCTGCAGTGACACGGTGGGACTCATATGCCTGAACAGGAACCAGCTGCCCCCCATCTGCTACAACTACCAAATCCGGATCCAGTGCTGTGAGTGGGTGGACGTGTGCAGAGGCAGGACCACCTTGCCCGCAACATCTGGGGCCACACACTTGACCTCACATGAAACCAGAACCCAAACCAGTGCCACCAGGACCACTGCAGTCCCCTGGACCTCCACACAACACAGCAGTGCCAGCTCAGCATATGTGTCCCCATTTACCAGGATCAAGCCCAGCACACATGTTGTCACCCCACCCGGGACCACCACCTGCCAACCACAGTGCACGTGGACCAACTGGTTCGACGTGGACTTCCCGTCTCCCGGGCCCCACGGAGGCGACCTGGAAACATACAGCAACATCGTCAGAAGCGGAGAGAGAATCTGCCGCCGGCCCGAGTACATCACTCACCTGGAGTGCCGAGCCGAGAACCACCCGGACGTCAGCATCGAGAGGCTGGGCCAGGTGGTGGAGTGCAACCCCGACGTGGGCCTGGTGTGCCACAACCAGGACCAGACGGGCAGGTTCCAGATGTGCCTCAACTACGAGGTCCGTGTGCTGTGCTGCGAGCCCCGAGAAGGCTGCCCTCCCTTCCAACCTGTCACTGTACCCAGCACCCCAAGTGTGAGGATCACCAGCCCTACTGAGACCACCTTCCACATGGGCACATCCAGGACAACCTCTGTGCCAAAAACCAGGACAACCTCTGTGCCAGAGACCAGCACAACCTCTGTACAGAAAAGCACGGCAACCTCTGTGCCGAAAACCAGTGCAACCTCTGTGCCGAAAACCAGTGCCACCTCAGCTCCTACGACCAGCACCACCTCGGCAGCCACAACCACCACAGCCCCTGTTTCTGCAGCTCAGACAACCCACCCCACACCCAGGACCACCACCTGCCAACCACAGTGCACGTGGACCAACTGGTTCGACGTGGACTTCCCGTCTCCCGGGCCCCACGGAGGCGACCTGGAAACATACAGCAACATCATCAAAAGCGGAGAGAGAATCTGCCGCCGGCCTGAGTACATCACTCACCTGGAGTGCCGAGCCGAGAACCACCCGGACGTCAGCATCGAGAGGCTGGGCCAGGTGGTGGAGTGCAACCCCGACGTGGGCCTGGTGTGCCACAACCGGGACCAGACGGGCAGGTTCCAGATGTGCCTCAACTATGAGGTCCGTGTGCTGTGCTGCGAGCCCCGAGAAGGCTGCCCTCTGACCTCCGTGACCCCCTACATGACCTCAGCTGACAAGTACTGGCCCACAACAGAGTCTGCCTCCACGATTCCTACCGTGACGTGGACAGCGCCGTCCACCCCCATATGCTACTGCAGCGTGTCTGACGAGCTCTACCCGGCAGGTACGTGAAATCTGCCTGGTGGGGTGTGTGCTGCCCATCACTGATATCCCATCCACAGAAAGCCATGGTGTGCAGGCCAGGGTGCTTGTCTCTGTGACAGGACTAGCTGTGATCACAGGAGTGCCACAGCCATCTTTGAGTATTTATTCCACTGACATCTGGTAGGAAGGCCACCTACCACTTCAGCCCGAGTGGACCACAGGCCTGCGCAGGGCTGCTCTCCACTGTGGGCCTTCCCAGCATGGCTCCACCAACGGCTCTTGTCCCTCTGTCTCGCAGGATCCATCATATACCAACAGACAGACCTCGCTGGCCACTGCTATTACGCCGTGTGCAGCCTGGACTGCCATGTGGTCAGGCAGACCGACCAGGCGTGCCCCAGCAGCACGCCGCCTCCCACCACAGCTACCTCCCCGCCTGCGTCCTCCCCTTCGGCCCCCGTACCCGTCACTCAGGAGGGATGCCCAAATGCCGTCCCTCCGAGAATGGTAACCTCCCCATTCCTGCCCTTCTTGAAGGCTCAGTGGCTAGTGCGGCTACCCCAGCTTCCTTCCAATTAGGCCTTGGCTTCATGTGGGCGACTCCTAGGCCTGTGCAGGCTGCACATTGGGAAATGGCCAAAGGGGGTGCCTGCTCAGTAGCCGGGAGTGTGGGGCCCGAAGTTGACTCTGCTGGTTGTGGGTGGTAGGGGGCCAGAGTGGGTGGTCAGTGCCGTGGGCACAGCTGGACAGCCAGGGAGGGTGTGTGGGGTCAGGGCAGAGGCCCTGGAGCAGAGTTTGGGGAACCACATGTGGGGAACAGTACGGAAATTAGCAGAGAGGGGAGGGCACCTTCATACCCCCAGAGACCCTTCTAGACAGTTGGCACTAGGTGGGTAGGGAGGCCTGGCATGAATGTTGGTCCCAAAGGCCCCATCCCCACCGCAGTTTCCCTGCTGGCCTCTCTCTTGGGAGACTGACGACTGACCGCAGCATTATGAGTCCTGAGCACCCAAGGGTGGCCTGTGGGCAGGCTGGATGGGGGCGGGGCCTGCAGCTGTCTTTGCTTCCACAGAAAGGAGAGACCTGGGCCATGCCCAACTGCTCTCAGGCCACCTGTGAGGGCAACAACGTCATCACCCTGCAGCCGCGCCCGTGCCCGCAGTTGCAGGAGCCAACCTGCGCCAATGGCTACCCCGCCCTGAAGGTGGCAGACGAGGATGGCTGTTGCATGCATTACCAGTGCCAGTGTGAGCTGGGGCACCAGGCTGGGCGGGCCAGGCTGTGCAAAGGCGGTGGGAATTGGGTTAGATGCCAGGAAGTACTTTGCAAAGTGCGGCAGTGGATGGGTGGTACCAGGCTCCAACAGGGGTGCTCAGGGCACTGCTGCCCGAGCCCCAGAGCCCTGGGAGCAGCTGGAGGAGGCGGGGCTCTGGTTCCCACGCTGAGGTCCCATTGGCTCTGTGCGGGAGCTGGGCCCGCGGGTCCCAGTGACGGGTCTGCTCAGAGTCCTGGGTCATCTGGGCCCCCCGCTGAGGCCCTTGCTCGCACCGCAGGCGTGTGCAGCGGCTGGGGCGACCCCCACTACATCACCTTTGACGGCACCTACTACACGTTCCTGGACAACTGCACGTATGTGCTGGTGCAACAGGTGGTGCCCGTGTACGGCCACCTGCGTGTGCTCATCGACAACTACTTCTGCGACGCTGAGGACGGGCTGTCCTGCCCGCAGTCCATCATCGTCGAGTACCAGCAGGACCGTGTTGTGCTGACCCGCAAGCCAGTGCGAGGGCTGATGACCAATGAGGTACGGACACGCCGGCCGGGCAGCTGCTAGAGGGCAGGGCGAGGGGGTGCAGGCGGGGCTAACGGCACGTCCTCCGGCCCCTCACTGTGTCCCGTGCCTAGATCATCTTCAACAGCAAAGTGGTGAGCCCCGGCTTCCAGAAACGTGGCATCGTCGTCTCCCAAATCGGCATCAAGATGTACGTGACCATCCCCGAGATTGGCGTCCAGGTCATGTTCAGCGGCCTCATCTTCTCGGTGCAGGTGCCCTTCAGCAAGTTCGCCAACAACACGGAGGGGCAGTGCGGTGAGCCCCAGCCCCGGCCGCCGCCCGGCCATTGTCACTGCGGGTCCACTGTGAGGAGGGCTGGCCTTGGGCGAGCTCACGGGGGGCGCTCTGCGTGGCTCGGGGCCTCCAGGGTCTTCAGCTTTCTGGCTGCACCAAGAATGAGCCAGCGCCCCAGCCCTGAGACCCACACCTGTCCGTGCTCTTGGGGGAAAGGGAAGCACAGGGAGGTCAGGGGGCCTGGCCAGGTCCCTCAGCCGACCCATCAAATACAGGGACACGGACCCACGGCAGGGTGGGCATGGCTGTGTTGTCCCCAGCTGTCTGACTCTTGCCACCCTGCCCCAGGCACCTGCACCAATGACCAAAAGGACGAGTGTCGCCTCCCTGGGGGAGCAGTGGTGACCTCCTGCTCTGACATGTCCGGCCACTGGAAGGTGACCAATCCCAACCAGCCATCCTGCCACGGGCCTCCCCTGACACCCACTGCAGTCGGGCCCACGACCCCGCCTGTCCCATGCCCGCCCACACCAATCTGCCAGCTGATTCTGAGCGAGTAAGATTCTGGGAGAAGTTGGGGAGGGGAGGCTGGGAAGAAGTGGGCCTGCAGGGGGCTCCCGAGGGAGGAGACCAGCGGACAGGAGAGCACCCATGGGACTGACCGGCCCCTGTGTTGGTCACCAGTGGCCATCGTGAGCTCCAAGCAGAGCCAATGCTGCTGTCCTGCCAGGCACAGGGCTTGGTGTGGCTCACGGGCATGTGCGCCTCGGGCGTATGTGGGGCCGGGCAGATGTCCCTGGATTTGCAGGCAGAGGATGGGGGAGCCCCGGGGAGAGTTTGCAGGAGGAACGGCCACTGTGGTCAGGTGGCCTGGAGCCCAGGGTGCTCAGCGCTCAGGCGGGCCCAACGACCTTTCCGGCCCTTCTCCAGGAAGGCCTGAGCCCCATGACCTGTGTGTCCCTGTGCTGCAGGGTCTTCGAGTCGTGCCATGCCGTGATCCCCCCGGGGCCGTACTACCAAGGCTGTGTCTTTGACCAGTGCCACATGACCACCAGCGCGGACGTGGTGTGCTCCAGCCTGGAGCTGTACGCCTCACTCTGTGTATCCCACGGCGTGTGCATTGACTGGAGAAGCCAGACCAACCACACGTGCCGTGAGTGCCCGCTGGGGCTGGGCTTCCTGGGGGAGAAGGCTGACTCCAAGGCAGAACGCGCTTGGTTCCTGGAGAGAAAGAAGGGCCCCTGGGCCGGGGCGCAGGGTGGGGTGGGCTCTGACGCGCTGGGCTATGCAGGGCATGCAGGGGTGGGGCCTAAGGGGTGTCCTGCAGGCTGCAGGACTCCCCAGCAGGTGTCTGGTGCTCAGCAGTTACCTGGGGCCTGGAGCACAGCCTTGGAGTGGCTCCTGGCTGGCACACGTGGCCTCAGGTTGGCTTCTCCCTCCACACAGCCTTTACCTGCCCGGCTGACAAGGTGTACCGGCCCTGCGGCCCCTCCAACCCCCCCACCTGCTACGGCAGTGACAGCACCAGCCTTGTGTAAGTGCTGCCCTCCCTCCCAGACCCCAGAGCCCCTCAGGTGGCCTCCCTCACCCTGGAGGGCACAGGGACCAGGCCAACCGTCTGTTCCCCGCAGGGCCCTTGAGGATGCCGGCCCTGTCACAGAGGGTTGCTTCTGTCCAGAGGACATGACACTTTTCAGCACGAGCATGGACATCTGCGTGCCCACAGGCTGTCACAGTATGTCCCATGGCCAGCTGGGCGTGGGGCTGGTGGGCTGTTCCTTCTACCCGGGTGCCTTCTCAGCTGGACCCCAGGGCTTTCAGTTGCGGGGTCCACGGGTCCTGCCCTGAAGGACGGGGGTGTGGCTGCCCAACCGTGACCTTGTTCTCCCTCCCTCCAGGGTGCATGGGGCCCCACGGGGAGCCTGTGGAGGTGAGTGTGACTCTGGCAGGTCGGGAGGGGGTAGGGCTTCCCTGGCAGAGCGGGTGCCCTGGAGCACTGTGTGAGTGCTGGCCCCAAGGCTGGCCATGCCCGTCCTCCACTGGGACGTCCTCCTTCTCTGCTAAGACACCGTGAAGGCAGAGGCCAGCCACTGTCACAGCTGCCTCCCATCTGCCCCAGGCCCCCAGGGCCTCAGGCAGCACCCCACTTTGGAAGCCCTTTCCCTCGGGTTCCTTTCCCTCCGCGCCCCTGCTGCCTGAGGCCACGTCCAGGACGAGGCTCACGAGTGCGTCCCTTGCAGCCCGGCCACACCGTCAGCATGGACTGCCAGGTGTGCACCTGTGAGGGCAGCACGCGGAGCCTGAGCTGCCGGCGTCAGCCCTGCCCGCTGCCCCCCGCCTGCCCCGAGCCCGGATTCGTGCCTGTGCCTGTGGCCCCACAGGCAGGCCAGTGCTGTCCCCAGTACCACTGCGGTGAGCCCCGTGCTGGGGGGACGGGGGCGGGGCTCCGGCTGCTGTCCTCACGTCTGCTGAGGGTCCCACATGCTCTGCGTTGGCTCACGGCCAGCCTGCTTTGCCTGTGAGGGGCATGTGCTGCTGGCACTGGGGGGCCACAGCCAAGGAGAACGGGCCAGCACCTTCCCCTGCTGCAGTCTCGTCTAGGGACTCCAGCAGGAGCGCTGGGAGGGCAGGAGCTTTCCTGCACCCAGGCTGACTAGAAGCCTCACCCCTTGGGTGACCGGTGCCCCCTGGAGAGCCTGCCACCCACCTCCTGGGCAGTCAGCTCACCAGGAGACCCCCGGGGACGACACAGGCCCCTGAGTGCCTCCTTCCTGCCCTCCGCAGCCTGCAACGCCAGTTACTGCCCGCCACCTGCAGACTGTCCTGAGGGCTCCCACCAGGTCCTGACCTACAAAGAGGGGGCCTGCTGCCCCAGCCAAAAGTGCAGTAAGTGTGCCAGCCCAGTGGCCTTGAGGCAGCCAGCTACTTCCTGACCCCTCGCCAGCCTCTCTAGGGGGAAGGCTAGGGCTTGTGGCCCTGTGGATGGGACACTCTAGTGATGGGGGTGGGCACCTGTGTGCCCAAGAGGCTGGCAGTAGTGAGAATGGAGGGAGGCGGGTGGGGCGGGAGGAGTGGGTGTGCAGACCTGCTTGTCTCCTGAACAGGCTGGACCGTCTGCAGTGTGAATGGCACCTTGTACCAGGTAAGGACCAGCCAGAGGTCGGGACAGGTCAGGGCCCCGAGGCCCAGGAGACTCAGCATGACCCACCCTGCCAGCTTGTGCCCTAGACTGTGTCTCCCGGCTGTGTGAGGGCCCCGTGCCTCAGGTGGACACTGTAGCTGCCAGTGTGGCTGAGGCCTGAGGCTGGACCGGGCTCAGACCACCCGCCCTCTGTTCTGAACACGATCAGGGCTGCCCCAGCCTTGGTGTCTGCCAGCTGGGCCCTTGAGAACATGGGACCTCCATGGAGGCACAGCTTTGGGGCTCTGCCACTGGGGTCACCCTGGGGGGGACAGGTCGGCCAGGCTTGGAGAGAACGTTGGCAAGGCAGGGGCACCAGGTACGGCCCCAGCCCACTGACGCTGCCACCCTACTCTGCCCAGCCTGGGGCCGTGGTCTCCTCAAGCCCATGTGAGACGTGCAGATGCGAGGTGCTTGGCGGTCCCCAGTCGGGCAGGTTCATGATCAGCTGTGAGACCCAGACCTGCAACACTCACTGCCCCATGGTGAGTGCCTGCCGCCCCCACTGCCCCGAGCCTCCGGGCAGCGCCGGCCGGCCGAGGCTCAGGCTGCACACCCATCCCTCCCCCACAGGGCTTCGAGTACCAGGCGCAGAGCGGACAGTGCTGTGGGCTGTGCATGCAGGTGGCCTGTGTCATGAACACCAGTGACAGCGCTGCCCACCTCTTCTATGTGAGTACTCGCAGCAGGGCCTGGGGCAGGTCCTGGGGGCTGGGCCACAGGCTCCCCATGGGCTGAGGACGAAGCCAGCCTCCCAGGAACCCCAGGGACGCCCACGCTCAGGGTCAGGCCCACCCCTCCCAGTGGGGTGCCCTGTAGGCAGAGTGACGGGGGCGAGGGACTGAGCGGGCAGGACCCCGGTGCACCAGGGCCTGTGAGGAGCTGTCATTACAAGGCCTGCTCCTGGCAGAGGCCCTGGGGGACACTGCCGCAGGCTGGGGACACAGGCAGTGCTGTCCTCTGCTAGAGGGAGGTGCCTTGGGGAGGGGCACTCACCCTGCTGGCCTGGACCTCCTTGCAGCCCGGTGAGTCCTGGTCAGACCCTGGAAACCCCTGTGTGACACACGAGTGTGAGAAGCACCAGGACGGGCTTGTGGTGGTGACCACGAAGCAGGCATGCCCCCCACTCAGCTGTCCTGTGGTGAGTTCCAGGAGCCCACCTGCCCAGCAGTGCCCAGGGTGGACAGGGTTAGGGAGCTGCGGTCAGCCCCACACGAAATGCCGGCAGGGTGCTACCCTCCTGTGTGGGGCACTGTCCACTCCTGTGTGCGCTTGGCCTGGCGTCCTCGGTTCCCCATTTGTAGTGGCTGCTCCCACACTAGTGACATCCCCCCTTTTTTGGCACAGGACCAGGCTCGGCTGAGCGAGGATGGTTGCTGCCTCCTCTGTCCCCGTCCCCAGAACCGTGAGTGGCCGTGGCCGTGCCCGTGGGGGCGGGGGAGGCCCTGGGAGCCCCTGGCTGACGCTGACCTCTGCACTGCCTCACACGCTCCCCCAGATTCCACGTGCGCTGTCTACTACCAACAGCAGGTCATCCAGCTACAGGGCTGCCGCTCCGTGGGGCCCGTGCGCCTTGCCTACTGCCAGGGCAACTGTGGGGACTCCACCTCCATGTACGTGAGCCCCAGGGCGGGCCGGCCCGGGTGTTGTGCAGGGTGCACTTGCCTGGTGTGGGCGGGTGGGGGTGGGACAGGGAGGCGAAGTAGCTGAGGCGGGGGCAGCAGGGGTCCTCAGGTGGGCAAGACCCAGGGCCTTGTCCTGTTTGCAATCATGCTCTTCTGTCTACTGAGAGCCCGGACTCACTGAGCCCTTGGTGACTTACTGGGGCCGGTGAGGGCCCATGTGTGCCCTTCCCCAGCCGCGGGGGTATTTACACCACCCAATCGGCGTGAGCCGAGCCGCCTCTGAGAGCTTGTGGTCGTGATGATGCCGTCCGCCCGCTGCTCAGTGGCCCCTGGCTGGCCGCGGGTCTTTGCTGGGGTCCTTGGTGGGCTCGGGCGGCGTGAGCCCTGGCGCTGAGCAGCCTTCCCCGCAGGTACTCCCTGGAAGCCAATGCAGTTCAGCACAGGTGCAGCTGCTGCCAGGAGCTGCGGGCCTCGCGGCACAATGTGACCCTGAGCTGCGCCGATGGCTCCCGCCGCGCCTTCAGCTACACCCAGGTGGAGGAGTGCGGCTGCGTGGGCCTGCAGTGCGACCCCCAAGGTGACCGCGGCTGGCTGCAGGGCCAGGACCCCGAGCGCGGCCACTGGACCAGGGGGGCCCGCACCCCACCACTTGCCTGAGAGACAGCCCTCCTCCCAGACAGACAGCCTGAATTCCCTGCAGCCCAGCTTCCCAGGCCAGGACCCTGAGCCCTGGTCCCGGTGGCCCAAGTCCAGGATGAATGGTCACCCACCGCTTCCCTCTCCAGTGTCGAGCCTGGGAGCGCGGGCAGGTGGGCACGCCTCCCAGACTTAAGCATTGGGTGGGGTCTTATCAACGACCGTCACCTGGACGTGCAGTGGCCTGCTCGGCCGGCCGCCGGGAGGCACAGCCTCACCCTACCTCCACCCTGGGCCTCAGGAGAGGGCCAGCGGTGCCATAAATACACTTGGAGCATTTTGCAACTCCCGACTCTGTGTGGTTTTTAAGCCTGTTCATGAACCGCCGGAGTGGGGTGGGGCAGCCCTGGGCCACGAGGGCTCGCACCCCGGGCTGTCTGCCTCACGGGCTCCTCTGTTGGTGGGACTGCAGCCATCCATTCTGGGGACAGAGGGAGGGAGGGAGGCCCACGTGGCCGCCCAGGGATTCAGGACACGTTTATGCGCCCTCTGACCACATCAGGCACTAGAGGGTCTCACCCTTCTAGGGGAGGGCTCCCTCCTCTCCCCACACAGCATCCAGACTTTCCCATCACACGGAGCCCAGCTGTGTGTGTGTGTGTAGCATGCATGTGTGTGCACATACAAGCACTCTGAGACCAATCCACCGCAGAGGGGTGGACGTGGCCCCAGAGTCCTGTCACTCTCCTCATTTGACCTGCACCCCCCAACCTTGTTCTGAGAATGTCCACATTCCTAGAGCTTATCCCTGCTTCCTTAGAAGCCCCAGGGGAGGCCCCCAGACACCCCAGTGACATGCTGGCCTCAGGCTGGTCCCAGCCCCACAGTAGCACTGGGGGATGGGCAGGGCTGGCCCCGAGCTCCCAGATCCAGAGGCTGAGCAGGCAGGCTGGGGTGTGGAGGGGGCCCACCGCCTACACAGGGCCAGTGAAGGGCGCAGAGAAGGGTGGGGGCAGGGAAGCCTGAGGCCTGGACACAGGCACGTCCTGCACAGGAATGCTGGGAGTCCTGAGTTGGCTGGGGGAGGGCACCGAGAGTGAACCAGCCAGCAGAGCCAGGCACCAGCCAGCTGACCCCCGCAGCCATTGCTGGCACTCAGGCTGAGCAGGACACTGGCAGGACAGGAGGCTGGCAGGCAGGACAATGCTGCCCTCTGGGGGTATCCTGGGGCTCAGGGTCCTATGGACACCCGGTGAAGGTGGAGTGGCCAGGCGTAGATTCAGGGCAGAGGGCGTGTGTCATGCAGGGTGTCAGGAGGGGTCTCTGGTCCCGCTCCCCACATAGGAATGCCGGACATGGTGAGGCCAAAAAGGAACACCCACGGAGCCATGAATAGGGGAATCAGACCACTATAGTCTCGCTGGCAGCTGGGTTGGAGACACAGGAAGCAGGAGCCACATGATCCGCAACCCGCCGTCCACTTCTCTGCCAACCAACCCCACTTGCTAGCTGCAATCCGCCTCTCTGCAATCCGTAATCCACACTCCACCACACCACTACACCACCCTCTGCTAGCTCAGCCATGGCAGTTATATTAGTGGCCAATGGCTCACTGGTAACAGCCGATGGCCAACTAGTCACAGCTGATGGCCATCTACTACCCGAGCCAGCACCTTCCATGTGAGGCCGAGAGCCTGGAAACTGCTTTCTGGGACTCTGTCCCCACACTGTGCCTAAGCACGTGTTCTCTGTGACAGCAAGAGGGGGCCCTCCCCTCGTCTCACAAAGGGAAACCGAGGCTTGGGGGCACAGATTGGTGGAGGTCAGCAGCCCGGGCACAGGAAGCTGGTCCCATGCCCTTTTGTCTGGTGGGCAGTTTTCCCATCAGGGCTCCTGGAATTCGACACCCAGGACCTGCACCTAGCGCCGCCTCAGTTCCAGGAACCAGGCCTGGCCTGCTGTGGGTCTGGGGAGCGAGGTGGGACTGGGGCCAGGCACCAAACTTCCATCTCCAGGGTTCGGCCGCCACGCCTCTGGCTCAGGCCTGGGGCCCAGGATGGTGGGTCAAGGGCCCCTCCAGCCAGCCCACTCCTGGCATGGCAGGGCTGAGCCCGGCGGGGAAGGGCCTGCCCAGGGCCACAGGGCCCTGGGGGCTGACAGTGTACAGTGTGTCCACCCGGCCACCACTGCCCCTCCCACCCTGTGCACCCCGACTTCTGAGCCCAGGCCTGAGCTGGAGGTGTGGGGGCCACGCATCTCACACGCTATGTGCCCGGGCCACATGGGCAGCTGAGTGACCTCAGAGCCTCAGCCCTCTGAGCCCTCAGCTCAGAGGCAGGGAGCTGAGGGGCTCCTGGGACCCCAGGTGGCCAGGCAAGAACAGGCTGACAGCTGGTGGGGCAGCTGTGACAGGAGAGGGCCACAAGGCAGCAGGAAGTGCAGGGCCCTCGGTTTCTGGGAGCCGCTGCCCCAGGGACAGGCTGACCCCGCAGCCTCTCGGGCGGGACCTCGTGGACGTCACTGCCCCCCCGAGCGGATCGGGTGACTGAGACAGTCACCGCTTCCTCTTGTGTGCAATGGAGGCCATGGGTGACTAATCCACACCCCCCGGGGAGCACACAACTTCCCTGCCTGGAAGCCCGGCTCAGGGGCAGGAAGTAACCGGATAGCGGGTCCCTGCCCGCCCACCACGGCCACCGCAAGGGCCAGGTTATGCAAGTCGTCCTTTCCGGAAAGACCTACAAAGCTGGGCGTGGCCCACTGAGGTCACCACACTGCTTTGCCGGCTGGGGTGGCTCCTCCACACTGAGAACTGCCCCCCCATGGGATACCGGAGGGGTGGGGGCCGACTTGTGACCACTGGGGTGGGGCACTTGGCCAGAAGAGACCCCAGAAAACCAGGGCTGGCCTGGGCAGCTCACCGCCCCGCCTCCTGCGGCCCCTGGAGTCTGGCAGGGGTGTGGGAGGGGAGAACGTCCCTTAGGGGACTGGACAAGATGCTTGTGGTTCTGGGTGCTGCCCCAGTCTGACAGGGAAGGGGTGTCCCACCCTCAGGCTTGGGGGCCCAGGTTGGGGTGCAGACACCCGGGGGGCTCCTGAAGATGGCGAAGGAGGGGGACACAGAACACTGGGGAGCCTGAGACCAGGGCGGGCAGGTTGAGTCCCCGCCTCCTGACCTTTGCTCCCGGCACGCCCACCCCACCCAGGGACACACAGAACTGCAGACTCCCACCCTGGCCCCCACTCACCGGGGAAGGCTGCTTGGTCTGAGGCCAGAGCTGGAGTCCCCGTGGGTGGCCTGGCTGTGGGCACACAGGACACAGCTCTGGCCTCCTCAGCCACAGACCGAGGCCCTGGGCAGCGGGCTGACTTCTCAAACAGACCAGGGGTCTTGGGTCCCTGCCTGGCCCAGGGGCAGAGCACTGGGCACAGTGACCTCAGGGGTGGCCAGCTAAACTCTGGGAGCAGAGACGCAAGAAGAATGATTTTGGGAAACAGAGTGAGGACTTCTGTACTTGGGGAAAAGGCAGGAGGGCAGCTGGCAAGTACCGGCCACTCACTCTGGGCACAGTGCTTGCTGGAGCTGGACGCACGGCCCCTGCTCTCGGGGTGTGGCCAGTGGTCAGGATGGCCTTCCAGGTGGGCAAGAAAATGAGGCACATTGTGCTGGTCCTTGCACGAGACCTGGACACACCTCAGCCCAGTAACTCACCTGTGGCAGGAAACTGCAGACAAAGCCTAGGGCAGTCAGTGGTGGCACCACCAGGACCAGCGACAGCCCAGCAGGGTTGCCAGACCCAAGGGCAGCCCCCAAATCATCAGGGTACCCCACACCCTTGACACCCCTGGAAATGTCACCGAATGCAGTCACTTCTTCAGCAGTGTCAGGGCCGTGCTGTGACCCAGTGGGAATGGCCACACTCTGGGAGGAGCTGGGGGTCAGGACACGGAGCCGGACCCTGATGGACGGAGGGGAGACGCACGTCTGGGAGGCAGCACGGCTCCAGCCCTGTTGCCTGGGGTACGCTCTTCCAGGAAGCTGGCAACGTCATTACACGGGCATCAAAGGCCCTGAAATACCAGGTCAATTGGAACTGGGGCGGAGGGCATGCAGGGAGCTGCCCAGGCAGCACGGTTTCCCACCAAACCAGGAAGGACAGCAGCCATCTCGGGGCCAGAGCCTGGGGCACCCCAGGAGCCACTGTGCCGTGGGCGAGCCAGCGCTCAGGGCCTAGCTGTGTCTGGTTCGCAGCCCGGGGCACCCACAGCCCTAGCAGACAGGGCAGAGTATTGGGAAGGAGACGCCGGGGAAGGAAGCAGACAAGGGGGCAAGAAGAGCTGGCTGAGGGTGGAGGTCTGAGGTCAGTGGCAGGAGTCTGGGGGAGGATGTCCGGGCAGGGCACAGGGTCGGAGTTCGGAACCTTCAGTGGCCCAAGGTGGCCTCGAGGGGAGATGGAAAGGTGGCCAGGCCAGGCCCAGTGAGGACCAGGCTTTAACTCTGAGTGAGGTGGTGGGGCTCGGCCTTGTCCTTCAGTCCTGTTGCTGGGGGGCAAGGGGTGACAGAAGAAGCAGGAGACCAGTGGGGGGCTGGGCGGGGGAGGCAGGAGGGTGAGGAGGGGTAGGAGCTAAAGTGACCAAGTCTTGACGGACCGGGGGGTGAATGGACAGGGCCACTCCATAGGGGGAAGGAGAGGCATCCTGACCTGCAATGGGGCAGCTGCGGGAGGGTTCAGGGGCCATGAGAGCGTGACTGGGTCCCGCCGGCTGCTTGAACACTAGACACAGGTGATGTCCGGCTGGGAGGTGGACGTGTGGGTTGGCTGTAGCTCACAGCTCTTCAGTTGGGGAGACCACCAATGGAGTCAGTGCAGACTGGAGAGCGGGCAGGGGAGGGCGCATGCTCAGCCTGAGGAGCGGGCAGGCTGGACGCAGAGTAAGAGGGGCTCCTGTGTGGGCCTCGTCCAGCTCTGGACTCTGGACAACTCCGGACCTGGGAGGGGAGGACTGGAAGCCATGAGGCTTAACGCCCTGCATGCAGCCCCCAAAAGCATTAGCGACATGAACCAGTTTCTGTCCACTGGGTGCTTAGACAGTGTGACCTGGAGGGGACAGGCCAGGAGAAGGTGTTTGCAGCACCTACGACCGACGTGCGGACCCTCCCTGCAATGGTAGTTTCTTACCGCTCATGAAATCCACCTAGAGGGTCACACCAGGTTTTACTTCTTTACCAAATGGAATAAAAGTAAAATGTAAAGTGTTGCCATTACAGAGCCCACGTGTCCTGGGTCCCAGTGGAAAACGTATTTATGAGCGAAGTTCCAAGGAGCTTGGATGTGACCTGGAATATGCTCAGAGCTGCAAATCAACACTGACCTGACATGCAGACAAAGGACACAATCAGGTCAGAGTTCAGGCTCACCGATGGCTGACCTGACGGCAGCTCTAACTTAGCCTGTGGTCTCATGGCCCAGGCTCTGGGGTGTTAACACTGTCTCCCCAGGCTGTTTGCTCCACACGCTTTCTGAGGGTACAAGGGAGCCCATCAACCTCCTCAAGGAAATGCAACATGATGAAATGGGGGTGCTGGAGATGACACCTGGGCATGTGCCCCCATGACAGGCGGGCGCATGGGGATACCTGCTACTCCACACACCCCCCCCCCGCCTGGGGCACAGCCAGGACCAGGATGGCATGGCCAGAGTGGTGGGGTGTCCCTGGCCTGCCTCTCCCAGTCACTGGTCACTGCTGGGGCCCTGACGCCAAGGCAGGGGGTGGGGCCTGGGTGTGGATGCCCAGCCAGCCTGGTCTTGGTACCAGGTACCTCTCAGTACTGGTGGGGAGGGAGGTGGCCCTGGGCCGTGAGGGGCCATGTCTGGGCCCCTCTGCCAATTTTGTGGGTACTGAGTCAACACTGGGGTTCCTGGAGGGAAGGGAGGGCCTGTTTGCCCACTGACACTTGGTTAATCTTTCCCATTGACCCAGGACACTGAGGCCCCTGCCGCTGTTTGCTCTGCCGTGTGCTGATTTAATCCTGAGCAAATGTGGGCTCAGGGGCCTGCCTCTGACCTTCTCCTCTGCCCACACCCACCCTGCCCAAGCTGGGGCCATTCTGGGTCACACTGGGCCATGCCTGTCCTCACCGACCTGGCTCCGCCCCCAGTGGGGGAGAGCCCCACAAGACTTCACAAACCTGGCCCTGAATGGGGGTGCTTCTTCTCCAGGAGATTCACCAGGGATGAGGGAAGAAGAGGGGGAAGGAAGAGGAGGAGGGGAGGGGGGAGCGGGAGGCACCCCTTGCACCTGCCTTAGGACCTGCCACATCACGGAGTCCCTCGAACCACATCACCCCTCTATACCTACTGACCATTCAGGCTGACTCTGCCCAGAAGGCAGAGAGGCTGCCCCTGCCCTGCTCCTCCTTGTTTCCTCACGCCCCCCTTGACTTCCCCTCTCCTTGCTTCCCCTGCCCCACCTCCCTTTCCCACGTCTCTCCCTTTCCCCTCCCCCATGGTGTCCACATCCACGTCAGCTGAGGTCCCCCACTGGCCTCCCTCTAGTCTATTCTGCAAATCACAGCCAGGATAGAACTTTAGGGAGAACTTTTTGAGTTGCTATAAGTTCAAGGTTATGGAAAAGTTGCAGAAATAGTAAAAAGAGGTCCTGTCTGCCCTTTACCAGATTCCTGCGGGTTGTATTCTGTTCCGTCTGCTTTGCGTTTGTTCATGCTCAGGTGCCTCCCCTCCCTCCCTCTCCCCCTCCCTCCCTCCCTCTTTCTCTCTCTCTGTATCTACATATTTTTTCAGAACCACTTAAGTATTTTTTTTAAATTCTCCCCCTTCTGCCTCCCCCCCCCACCACTCCATTTTAAGCTATTGTTTCTCAGTTTAGTTGTGTAGGACACATCTCCCTGGCCCATGCTGGTGTTATGAGATTCACGCTCCCCCCAACCCCGGCTGAGACAGTCGGTTGCCGGTCACTGGTCGGCTGCTCCCAGCAGCTCATGGCAGCTCTCGCCGGCTCCCGGCAGCTCACGATGGCTGCCGGCCACTCACGCTGGCCCATGGCAGCACGTGGTAGCCCATGGCAGCACACAGCAGCCCAGCTTGAGAGAGAGCCGTTGTTCACAATATTAGCTGTAGAGGGTGCAACTTATTGGCCCATGTGGGAATCAAACCGGCAATCTCGGTGTTAGGTGCATGGCATTCCAACCACCTGAGCCACCGGACCAGCCCCAGAACCACTTAAGTTTAAGAAACATGCCCCTTCACCCTTAAATAGGTGTGTGTGTGTGTATGTGTGAGTGTGTGTGTGTGTGTCCTGGAAACAGGGCAGGGGTCACACTCAGTTGAGTCAAGAATGATACATCGCCCTCCAAACCACAGTCCTCAGTTAGCCAGCCCCTGTTCTAACCATGTCCATTTCTCCCAGTCCAGGATTTGAGCCAGGACCACATGTCACATGAGCATGGTCTCTTTAGTTTCTTTTGATCTAGAATCTGTCCTCAACCTTTCTCTGTTTCTTGACCATGACCTTTTTGAGGAGAGCAGGCCGTTATGTTGCACAGAACCCCCAAATCTGGGTCTGTCCACAGTTTCTTCAGGCTCAGGTTGGTGCAAGTGCTTTAGCAGGAACAACACTGAAGCTGTGTCCTTCTCAGTGCATCATAGTTGGAGTCAAGTGATGTCAACTGAACCCATCACTTGACTCAGGGAGTGTCTACTGGGAAGTAACCATTTTCCCCTCGAAATAAAAAAGGCTCTTGGGGGACATGTTTGGGGACCATGCCAGAGTTCCACTGCCCCTCAGCCTGTCACCACGAGTGTCAGGATCTGTCAAGGCTTTTCTAATCACTCCCCTCCTCTTGGTTGGCATCCAAGGAAGAGCTTTCTCTTCTCTCCCATTTATTTATTTTTTATTTATTCATTTACATTGGTAGTCTCATGAACTTCTATTTTCAGAATAAATCTTTTTAAAAATATAAATCAATCAGCAACATGCTGGACTGGGAAGCTCTAAGCTCTCATTTTCCATAGAAACATTGAAAACAATAAGGAGAAACTGTCTGAACCAAGGTTGCCAGAGCTACAGAAGACAAAGGTTTATAGCAACCAAGCCAATTTACAGTCAAGAAAAAGCCATCTTCAAAGACCATCTAAAGGCTGGAGAAGTTGAAGTCAGACTCTTTGGAAAATTAAGATACTCGAAAGCAGCCATGTACACATGTGAATTTAGAAAGCCACACTCATGCCCAGGCACCCTGAGCTGATCCCCAGGCTCAGAGCGAGTATACCAAGTGTTGAAGGACTGCCTCAGCACAGGGCCAGGCTGTAAAATCAGGGAAAGCTCCTGATTTTCAAGGAAATTGTCAAAACATTAGTTGAGCATGAGCGAAGGAATGGAGACTTCAGTGATCACACACAACATGGAATAGTCTTTGTAAAATTTGTTTGGAAAACTCTCAAAACAAGTGGACCACTATAGCCTTCAACAATAACAACAGCAACGAGAAAGAAAGAAAGAGAGAGAGAGAGAGAGAGAGAGAGAGAGAGAGAGAGAGAGGGAGGGAGGGAGGGAGGGAGGGAGGGAGGGAGGGAGGGAGGGAGGGAGGGAGGGAGGGAGGGAGGGAAGGAAGGAAGGAAGGAAGGAAGGAAGGAAGGAAGGAAGGAAAGAAAGAAAAAAAGAAAGAAGGAAAGAAAGAAAGAAAAGAGGGAAGGAGGAAGTAAGGAACAAATGAAGAAAGGAACGAAGAAAGAAAGGAAAGAAAAGGAACAGCAACCACTGGAGAAGGGGGAGAATATGATTTCCAGAGTTACCATATTATAATAGTGAATGCTCCAGTTTTCAACAAAAAAATCACAAGACTTACAATAAAACAAGAAAATATGACTCATTCAACAGAGCAAAATAAATGTACAAAAATCATCCCTGAGGAAGTCCAGATATCAGTCTTACTAGACAAAGACTTTAAAACAACTGTCTAAACTATTCTCAAAGAGCTAAGAAAAATATGAACAATAACAAAAAAGGAAATTAGGAAAGTTATGCATGTACAAAATGAGATATTAAGAAAGAGATGGAAATTTAAAAAACAACAACAAAACAAAACCCCCAAAAAACAACATAAATTCTGGAGCTGAAAAGAACTGAAATGGAAAATTCACCAGAGGGGTTCAACAACAGACTTGAGCAGACAGAAGAAAAATTGCACAAACTTAAAGACAGGACAATTGAAGTAATCAAGTTTGAGAAGCAGAAAAACAAAAAGAGTAAAGTGGTTAGAGCCTAAGAAACTTGTGGGAAACCATCAAGTGTGACAATATATGCATGATGAGAGTTCTAGCAGAGAAGAGAAGCATGGGGCAGAAATATTATTTGAAGAAATGATGGCTGTAAACTCTCAAGAAGCTCAACAAACTCCAAATAGGATAAACCCAAAGAGATCCTTACTGAATACATTGTAACCAAACTGTTGAAAGACAAAGAGAAAATCTTAAAAGCACCAAGAGACAAGCAAACTGTCACACACAAGACATCCTCAATAAGATCATTAACCAATTTATCATCAGAAACCTCAGAAGCCACAAAGGCAGTGGGTGACATATTTGAAGTACTGAAAGAAAACAACAGTCAACAGAGAATTCTATATCTGGCAAAACTTTCCTTCAAACAGGAGAGAGAAATCAAGACATTTCCGGGAAAACAAAAAGCTGAAGGAGTTCATTACAACTAGCTCTACTCTACAAGAAATGCTAAAAGAAGCCTTTAAGGTTGAAATGAAAGAACATTAGACAGTAAATAAAATCTGTATGAAGAAATAAATATTTCCAGTAAAGCTAAATATGTAGGCAAATGTTAAAGCCACTATGATTGTAATTTTTGGTTGTGACTCCACTTTTCATTTTCTATGTGATTTAAAAACTAATGCATAAAAATAATTATAAATCTATGTTAAATTATAAATCTAAGATATAATTTGTCATAATAACATAAGGAGGAAATGGAGCTATGTAGAAGCAGAGTTTTGTTTGCATTTGAAGTTAAGTGGGTCTCAGTTCAAATTAGACTGTTATGACTTTAGGGTGTTATATGTAATCCCATGGTAACCACAAGGAGAATATCTGTAGAATACACACATAAAGAAATGAGGAGGAAATCAAAATGTTATCACTACAAGAAATTAATTAAACACAAAAGAAAGCAGTAATGGAGGAAATGAGGAACAAAAAAGCTCGATAATATACATAACCAAATAGAAAAATGGCAGCGGTAAGTCCGTCCTTACCAGTAATGATTTTAAATGTAATTGAATCTAAACTCTCCACTCATAAGGCAGAGATTGGCAGAACTGATTTAAAAAAAAGCATAATCCAACGGTATGCTGTCTACAAGAGATTCACTTTAGAACTAAAGACACATATACGTTGAAAGTGAAATGTTGGAAAAAGAACTTCCATACAAATAGTAATCAAAAGGGGGCTGGCATGGCTACATTAATACCAGACAAAATAGACTTTAAATTTAAAAAGGTTACAAGAGAAACAAAAGGGATGTTACTTATTGATAAAACAGTCAATTCAACAAGAAAATATAACAATTTTAAACATATAGCCCCAAAATATATGAAGAAAACATTGACAGAATTGAAGGGAGAGATAAATTGTTCTATAGTGAGAGTTGGAGACTTCAATACCACATTTTCAATAATGAATAGAACGACCAGACAGAAGATCGATAAGGAAACAGAGGATTTGAACGACACTATAACCAATTATACCTAACATACACATATAAAACACTGCACCTAACGACAGCAGAATACACATTTTTTTCTCAAGGGCACATGGAACATTCTTCATGATAAACTGTATGTTATGCTCCAAAATAAGTTTTAATAAATTTTAAAAGATTAGAATCATGCAAAGTATCTTTACCAACAACCGAGGAACGAAGCCACAAGTCAATAATAGCGGTAAAACTGTAAAATTTACAAACATATGGAAGTAAAACGGCATACTCTTCAACAACCAATAGGTCAAAGAAGAAATTAGGAAATACATAGAGTAGAATGAAAACAAAACACAACATACCAAAACTTATGAGATTCACCAAAGGAAGTGCTAAGGGGAAAAATTTATAACTAAATACCTACATTAAAAAAGAAAGATCTTGGGCCGGCCTGGTGGCGCGGGCGGTTGGAGCTCCGTGCTCCTAACTCCGAAGGCTGCCGGTTCGATTCCCACATGGGCCAGTGGGCTCTCAACAAAAAAAAAAAAAAAAAAAAAAAAAGAAAGATCTTAAATAACATAACTGCATACCTAAGGAACTATAAAAATAAGAGAAAACTAAACCTAAAACCAGCAGAAGAAGGGAAATAATATGTTTAGAGCAGAGATAAATAAAATAGAGAATATAAAAGCAGTAGAGAAGACCAACAAAACCAAAAGTTGGTTCTTTGAAAGGTCAACAAAACTTATAAAACTTTAGCGAGATGAACTAAGAAAAAAAGAGAAAAGACTCAAGTGTTTAAAGTCAGAAATGAAAAGGACATTACTATTGATTTTACAGAAATACCTATAACTATAAAAGAACATTATGAATAATTTTATGCTAACAAATGTGACAACCTAGAATAAATGGGCAAATTCATAAAAACACAATCAAACAAAACTGACTCGTGAAGAAACAGACAAATTGAATAGACTAGTAACGAGTAACTAGTAATGGAATGGAATCAGGAATCAAAACCCTCTCAACAAAGAAAAGCCCAGGAAGAGGGCTTTACTGGTGAACTCTATCCAATACTTAAAGAATAATTATTATAATATAAATATTTGTCAAATTCGGCCAAGAAACTGTAGAAGAGAGAACAGTTTCTCACTCATTCTATGAGGGCATCATTACCCTGACACCAAAGTGAGACAGAGACTCAAAAGACAACTAGAGACTAATATCCCTTATGAATATTGATGAAAAAAATCTTCAACAAAATCGTAGCACACCCATTAAGATGCTTATTAAAGGGATTATACACCATGACCAAGTGGGTTTTATTGCTGGCATGCAAAGATGATTCGACATACAAAAATCAACCAATCACCACATTCATAGATGAAGGGAGGAGAAAATCCACGTGATTATTTTAATCAATTCAGAAAAAGAATTTGCCAAAATTCAACGCCCTTTCATCATAAAAACAAAATGAGAATAGAAAGAAACTACTTCCACACAATAAATGCCATGTAAGAAAAACCCACAGCAAACATAATACTCAATGGTGAACGTTGAAAGCTTTTCCTCTGAGATCAGCAACAAGTCAAGGTTGCCCACTCTCACCACTTCTATTCAACATAGTCCTGGAAGTTCTAGCCACGGGAATCAGGCAAGAAAGGGAAATAAAAGGCAACCAGGTTGGTAATGAAAAAGTAAAACTATCCCTAGTCACAGGCGTCGTGATCTCATATACAGAAAACTGTAGAAGTTCCACCGAAGAACTATCCAAGCTTCCTATGGTCTGAATGTGTGCCCCCAAAATCCTCATCCCAAAGGTAATGATATAAGGACGTGGCGTCTGTGGGAGCTGCTTAAATCATGAAAGTGTAGCTGCCGTGAATAGGATTAATGCCTCATGAAAGGGGCTCCAGAGAGATTCCTCAGCCCTGCTGACCTTGCAAGAAGTCAGCCCAGAAGAGGGCGTTCACTAAAGCTCCACCATGCTAGCACCCTGACTTTGGATTTCCAGCCTCAGAACTGTGAGAAAGAAATTTCTGTTGTTTATAAGCTACTGAGTCTGCGGTGTTTAGGTATAGCAGCCCGGACAGACTGAGACTGAGTTAATAAATGAATTCGTCACGTTGTTATGCACTAGCCATGAACAACCTGAAAAGGAAATTAAGGAAACAATTCCATTTACAGTCGCATCAACAATAACAAATAGTTAGGAATAAATTGAACCAAAGAGGCAAAAAAAACTTGTGCAGTGAAGACAATAAAATATTGCTGGAAGAAATTAAAGAATACATAAATATGTAGAAAGCTATCCCATATTCATGGATTTGAGGAGTGAATATTGATAAGAAAACAATATTCTCCAAAGCAAGACCTATAGATTTAATATAATCTCTATCAAAATTCCAATGGTTTGTTTTTGCAGAAATAGAAAAATCCATTCTAAAATTCATACAAAATCTCAAGGGATGTTGAACAGTCCAAATATTCTTGATGAAGAAGAACAAAGTTGGAGAACTCACACTTGTTGATTTCAAAACTTAGTACAAAGTTACAGTAATTAAAACACTGTGGATGGGCATAAGGACAGATGCAGAGATCAAGGGAACAGACTAGAAGCTGCAGAAATAAGCAGAGGTGTATGTGGCCAATGGGCTTTCGACAAGGATGCCAAGACGAACCAATGGGGAAAGGACAGTCTTTTCAACAAATGGTTCTGGGAAAACCAGATATCTACCTGCTGAAGAGTGAAGTTGGACCCTTACCTCACATCATATATGAAAATTAATTCAAAATAGATCAGAGACCTAAATATAAGAACTAAAACTAAAAAACTCTTTTAAAAATAGGGGGAAATCTCAGTGGTGTTGTAAGTGGCAATGATTTCTTGTATATGATGCCCGAAGCCCAGGCAACAAAACAAAAAATAGATAAATTGGACTGTGTAAAAATTAAAATCCTTTGTGCAGCAAAGGACACTATCAAAGAGTTCCAAGGCAGCTACAGAATGGAGAAAATATTTGAAAACAGATATCTGATAACAAATTAATATTCACAATAGTAAGAACTAAAACTTAACAAGAAAAAAAAAAGCAAACAACCCAACTCAAAAGTGGACAAAGAACCTGAACAGATATTTCTCCTGAGAAGATATGCAAACGGCCAATAAACACAAGAAATGGTTCTCAACATCACTGATCATGAAGGAAATGAAAATCCAGTCCACAATGGGGTACCTCTTCACACCCATTAGAATGGCTATTATTTTTAAAAAAGGAAAAGAAGCAGTGTTGCTGAGGATGAGGAAAAACTGGAAGCTTTGTGCATTTGTGTTGGTGGGAATGTAAAATGCTGTAGTTGTAGGAAATAGTTTGGTGAGTCCTCCAAAAGTGAAACAGACTTGTGATATGAGCCAGCAATTGCTCTCCGAGGCATGTACCCACAGGAATTGAAAGTGGGAACTCACACAAAAACTTGTACAGCTCGTTCATGGCAGCACCATTCCCAATAGGCAAAATGCAGACCCGAGTGCCCGTGGACCGAGAGACGCATGCACAAAACATCCCTCCACACTGGAGTGTCACTCAGGCTTAAGAAGGAGGACATCCTGACATCTGCTGCAACGTGGATGGGCCTGGAGGACACTTGGCTCAGTGAATAAGCCAGACCCGGAGGGTAAATCCTGTGTGATTCCACTCCTGTGAGGTCCCTAGGGGAGTCAGATTTATGGAGGGAGGATGTAGATGGTGGGTCAGGGGCCGGGGGAGGGGGACAGAGTCTCTGGGAAGATGGGAAAGCTCTAGAGATGGATGGTGCTGATGGTTGTACAACGTGAATGTACTTAATACCACTTGATGTACACTTAAATGGTCATTTCTATATGGTTCATTTTACTACGAAACACCATCCCTTATGGTTTCGTTCTTTGAATGCTCTAATTCCCCCAAATTCAGAACCCAAACTCCTCACCTCACCAGACCTTGCCCACCCAGCTCCAGCTGCCCTGCTCCCCGTGCCCCAGTCTTAGCCACGCCAGGTGCCTTCAGACCCTCCAATAGGCCACACTCACTCCTATCCCGGGCCTTTGCACCTGCTGGGCCTCTCGGTAGAGTTGCCCCCGAGCTGCAGAAGACACCTCCTCCCCTCCCTTCAGCTCATCTATCCTCCCCGGCCCACACAGCTACCATGCTCTCTTGGCTCCTGCAAGGGTCTCGCCCTAAATAGTCACAGTTTTGTGAGCTCTGAGGGGAGGGGACTTTGTTCTGCTTCTCCTGTGGAACCCTCAGTGCCCAGGGCAGTGCCACCGTGGGACCATCAGAATTTGCTGGAAGGAAGAAAGGTAGGAGGGAGAGAGAGGGAGAGGAAACAGGCAAGGGAAGGGATCTGTGTGAAGACCAGGAAAAAGTAGGAGAAGACGTTGTGGGGTGGGGTCATGGCCTTTGCATGGGTTGGGGCCCACGAGGGGAGGCAGGAAGGTCTCCACACTCTTGCAGCCGGGCAGGCTCAGGGCGATGGGCCAGGCCCTTCTCACAGGGGAGCAGCTCTGGGGACTAGGGTGCCCAGATGCAGTGTGACCTGCCCATACACAGCCTCACCCCCTCCAGCAGGGCTGTCACAGCCACCTCTCTGCACCCCACAACTCGGCATGGGGTGGAGGTGCTCTGTAATGTTTGTCAATGGACAAGTCAGGGCCTGGGGGGACACCATGGCCCAACGTGTCCTCCACCTGTTTCTTCTGAAAACACCCTGAGTGTGTTTGCGGCGGGGGCGGGGTTCAGCCACCCCAAAGCCCAGGGTCTGGGCCACCCAGCCCTGGACCCGCCTGGCTCACAGCCACTGGTCATCACTGTGTGCCTCAGCTCCTGGGCCCCCCGGGATGTAGGCCAGGGCTGCCGGGACCCCCATGCTTCCCACCCTCTGAGTCCACGCAGCCCTCTGGGGAGCAGGAGGCAACGTGTGTAAACGGCCCCTCCCCAGGACAGCCCTGGGCAGGCTCCGAGCTGACCTTGAGCCACACGCCCGTCACTCCCCGGCTATGCCTGACGCTCCTGGACCCTCAAAGGGTCCAGTGGCCATGGGGGAGCTGGGCAAACAGCCAGCACTCAATAAATGCCTGAGGCTTGAGGCTTCCAGGGACCCTTGTCCTGGTCTGCACTGCCATGGTGGGAGGCGGGGACGCAGGGAGCTGTGAAGGGAACCCTGTCCACCAGGGCTGAGGGGTGGGCTCTTTATTCACTCTGGGATTGTGTTTGCCTCTGGCTCCGTGTGGCCCGGGGGGGGGGGGGGTTCCCCTGCACAGTGCAAGGCCGAGGCAGACAGGTTCTTGGCACGGTCTCTGGCGGGGCCCTCGCCGAGCTGCAGGAGGCCGCTGGCCCAGGCCCCCCTTCCTGGCAGCCTGCTCCCCTGCCCTTCCTTTATCTTCTGTTCTCGGCTCCCTCAACTGTGAAGGGGTAAACTCACTGAGCAAACAGGCTGGGCCCGAGACGCATCCGGGACGTCTCAGCAGCCGCGACCCTACCTCCCCGACCGCCCACCCAGGACAGTGCTCTCATTCAGTGCACTGCTGAGTGCCTACTGTGTGCGGGCAGTGAATAGATGGGCATGGCCTCTGCCTGCATGGAGCTCGCCTTCTGGGCCGGGGGTGGGCAGGGACGGACATAAACACAAAACCATGAAGAGAAACGTACATTCGAGGCCACAGACCGAGGTGCCCAGGCTGTTTGCGTGCTGGGGGCGAGGGGCTGCCCTGAGTGGGGCTGGTGGGCGTCTGTGGGCTGCGGGGTGCTGGCTGCGTCAGGCTCGCCCAGCTGCCTGGTGGGTACAGATTGAGAGCTGGAGCCCTCAGAGTGGGGATGAGGGGCGAGACCCGGCAATGAGGCTTCAGGCCTAGGGAGCCCTCCTCCCCGAGGCCTCAGCAGGGTCCACAGACCCTCAGCTTCCTTCCTTCTGGTGAAGGCAAGCGCCTCTACAGCCTGCGGCCCAGGCAGTGCACACCCCACCCGCTCGGGGACACATACCATGGCATGGTGAGCACTGGCTGTTTTCGTGGAGCGAGGCAGGCAGGCTCGGCCGGGGCCCAGGCACAGGAGGGCCAAGCAGGGGCCCCAGCCCCCAGGCCTGTCCTGTGAGGCCCCCACCCAGCCCTCTCTTGGAGGCCCTTCTGCAGTGGGGACAACTGGGATGGAAATGAACAATCTGTGGAGACTCCAAACACCTCAGCCCTGAACCTTCAACCTTGGAAATGACAGGATGGGCGCAGGAGCCGTGGGTGGCCAGAGCACACGCCCTGGGGTCCCGGCAGGGCAGGGGGACCACAGCCCCAGGCCCCCCTTGCCAGGCCAAGCCATGGCTTCACAGCCCCACAGCCCCTTCCCATTCCTCGGACAGTAGTAAGCACCTCTGGTCAGCTCCCCCAGGGCTGCTTGCTGACCACCTTCCCTTCTGAGTGGGGGGCTGCAGCAAGACAGGGCCCACCGAGCTGGCCCTGCCTCCAAGGGCTTTGCTGGCTAGAAGGGCCGCCAAAACCACCCTCCTGTCACCGGGTAGATTGGCGTCCCCTCTCCCTTCTGATTCTCAGAAGCTGCTGGGGGCTGGGGTCCTGCGTCTCTAAAGCCCAGAGCTGAAAATCCTTCCTCTTCCTTCCGTCACTTTCCTGCTGCAGCCCCTCCCCGAGAGCAAACACACGTGGCTGGTGGGGGGGACAGGACAGTGCCCCTCCTGGCCCAGGAGCTGGGCGCCAGGCCAAGGCTTCCTGCTATATAAGCCCCAGGCCCCCAGGGCAGCGAGCACCTTGCCCCATTCTCTCCTTGCCTGCCACCCGCCTGCCCGTGCCAGTCCCCAGGATGGGCGCCCTGAGTGGGTGCCGGGCACTGGCGTGGGCCCTCATGGCCCTGGTCTTGCAGAAAGCAGGTAAGGCTGAAGCCTCTCCATCTTCACTCAGGGCTGCCTCCCAGCAGGATGGGCTGCTGGCCTGGGGGTTCTCCTGCTGAGAACGGACAGGTGGGACCCCAAGCCCTGTGTCCAGGAGAAGCTTGGTCCCCCTGGGGAAACCAGCAAAAGGGTCTGGGCCTCCAGGATGAGATAGGGGGAGCTGGTGAGGGGCTGAGGCTGGGGTTCTCTCCCATCAAAGTGGGTGGGACAGCCCCTAGCACCACTGCAGCTGCTCCACTGGCCCTCCATGGCCAGCCTGGGGTAACAGCCGTCGGGGTAGCCCACACTGGCGTTAATATCAGGGTGCACCCGGGAGTACAGGGAGCCACATCTGACCCCACCGCCTGCACCTTGCATCACCCCTCTGCAGCCCGTGGCCTCAGCATCTCAGCAAGGGCCACAAGCCATAACATTAACTGTCAACAAAAAGGATGAGGCCCCAGGGGGTCTGGGCAATGCCTGCCCCACTGGTCCTGGCCATGCTCCCGCCCCTCAGTTCAGGGGTCTGGGCAGGAGGGCATGGGCCCAGTGAAAGGGAGGCGGTCGTCTCCCTCTCTTGGGGGTGAGCAGGGCTACGAGGTAAGGGGGTCTTTTCTATAGCAACAGCCGGTTGCAGTGTCCCCCCGTCCTGCTGCTTGGCTTGGGGCGCCGTTTGCCCAGCCACGTCTCCTCTCAGCAGGAGCAGGAGCTCCTCTGGGCTCCTCCAGGCTGGGCCGGCCTCAGTCTCATGCACCTGAGCTGTGGGCCTGTGGTGAGCCCCACCTCGTTCTCCACTCATTCCCTCTTCTTGGGGGCAAGTCCCTTGGGTGGGGGGTGCACTGTGGCCTGTGGGGTCCCCCGGGGCTGAAGCCCCATTAGGGGTGGGTGGAAATCAGTCCAGTGCAAGGTCTTCACACCAGGAGGTGTGCACCCACACAGCTGTGGGGTGGGACGCTGGCAGTGGGCATTTCTCTGGCAAGTGATGGGGACCCAGGCTTACTGAGCTGGGCCCTTGCCCGACAAGGGCTCTGCAATGAGCCGATTCTCATGGAAACTTGGCCTGGGACCCAGAGCAGGGGGTGCCATTTGACCTGCGTCCTCTGCACCTGGGGTAGGGCCAGTGGCTGGCAGGGGCCAGGCACGGTAGGAGGGGCTGTGGCTCCAGGGTCAGGGGTGGAAGGAGGGAGCGGCTGTGCTCCTGGGAACCGGGGCCTCCAGAGGAAAAGTGAATGCAGACCCAGTGCCTGTGGTTTCCAAGTGTCTGGGGTCCGGTGGGAAAGTCCAACAGGAAGCAGCCTGCCGAGCAGCTCAGCACAGCGCCCACCCCCACCCTACCCCCACCCCACCCCACCCCCAGCAGCCCCACCAGGGACATCTAGGGCCCCACCTTGTACTCCCCACAGAGCACAGGCTGGGGAGTGTGGAGCTCCCAGCAGGCTTGAGGAAGGAATCCTGGGCCACGTGAGTGGGGTGCCCGAGCTCGGCAGAGAGGCCTGAGGGCTCAGTGCTCTGCACTAAGGCTGTGAGAGGCCCTGGTCAGTCTGCAGAGGAAGCACAGCCTGGAGACAATGGACACAAGGGCAGCGACCTTGTCTGTTGCCCTTAGGGCTCCCACGCCCCCCCACCTGACATGACTGACGGCTCCAGCGTGGAGCTGGCTTTAGTCTTGGGTTTCTGCTAAGTCACGCCTGGAAGCCTCCCCAACAAAGCTGGTCTTTGTCCTTCTCCGAGGGACATGGGATGGGGCTGAACCCTCTCCCCGAGGAGGCCGGGGTCAGCGGGGCCAACACCTTTTCCTGATTCCATTATTTTGCCCTGTCACTGTGAGACGAGGGGTGAGGGGCCACCCCTAATTCCTAGCCAGGGAGGGTGGGGATTAGAGCAAGGCCACTGAAGAGGTGCAGCCCCCTGTCAGAACCCTCTGTCTCGGTGGAGGCCTTGCTGTCTGTGAAACTGACCATGGGGGAAGCCAGAGCCTGTTCATGTGGCCACCACACTGCAGCCCGCGGAGCCACCCGCTACTGGGGCCCCAAACATGTCCAGCTTCTCGCTGACTCCCACCTCTGTTCCTGCAGAGACCCAGGGCATAGCTGAGCTGAGCTGGCCGAGCGCAGAGGGTGTCGTGGAGAGCCAAATGGTGGACACTGGTACGTGTCCCAGGCCCCCGGTGGCGGGGCTCCCCAGCAGGTGGAAGGGGCCAGGGAGCAGTGGGGACAGACCCTTTTCCACATCAGCTACGTGTCCCACAGAGACCCCTCCCAGATCCCATCTGCCCAGGGGAGGAGATAGTGGAGGGGCAGCTGGAGCCAAGGAATGAAGGTGCAGAGCAGAGGCTCAAACACTCACACACATGCACACACACTCTTACATGCATGCACACACTCGCACATACATATACAGTGTGCACACACACACTCACACACTCAGGGTAATGTGCACACAGAATAGCCCAGGGCAGGAGCGTGTCACGGGCAGACAAGTAGGACCTCACAAGTGGCTGGCGTTAGTCTTGGGCTGGGTGGCTTGGCCGGCGGCCAGTCCTATCCCAAGTTGGCGGGGGAAGGGGCGGTCCCACACTCCCTGCGTGACCTGCCCTCACTCTGCAGCCCAGCAGCTGACCTTCATCCAACCCATCGAGGTCTTCCCCACTATGAGCAGTAAGTGGACACTGCCTGCTGCCGATGCGGGTGGGGGTGTTTGCCAGCCCTGGGGGGTGTCACAGGTGTGGGGTAGAGCTGGGACAGTGAGGGGCAGCTGGATGGCCTTGGGCACAGCTGGGAGCTTTCCCTGTGGACAGCTCTCCTGGGGCTGCCCCAGGATTCTGGGCAGGGCGTCAGGGGTCTCAGGGAGAATCAGAGATGCCAAGGGGAGTGAGGCAGGTGCAGTGGCTGGAGTGCTCCCTCCTGGCTCCCCACTCCCACCCTGAGTCCCTCCTCCTGGGGAGTGCTGCCTGTGGGGGTTGGGTGCGGGCAGGCGGTGGCTTCCAGCGGGGGCCCCACCAGGCTCTCCCCACAGCCCTGAACCCCGCACACAATGGGCGGGTGTGCAGCACGTGGGGCGACTTCCACTACAAGACCTTCGATGGGGACGTCTTCCGCTTCCCGGGACGCTGCAACTACGTCTTCTCTGCGCACTGTGGGGCCACCTACGAGGACTTCAACGTCCAGCTCCGCCGTGGCCTGGCCGGCTCCAGGCCCACCATCACCCACGTCATTCTCAAGACGCAGGGGCTGGTGCTGGAGTTCTCCAATGGCTCTGTGCTCATTGATGGGCGGCGGTGAGTCCCGCATGGGTGGGAGGCCAGGGACTGGGGGGGGGGGGCCCAGAAGTCAGAGCTGTGAGGAGGTTGGGGGTTCCGCCTGAACCAGGGCCCTGGGAGGACCAGAACTCTCCACCCCAGGGAGGAGCTGCCCTACAGCCGGGCCGGCCTCCTGGTGGAGCAGAGCAGCGGCTACGTCAAGGTGAATGTCCGGCTGGTGCTGACCTTCACGTGGAACGGAGAGGACAGCGCTCTGGTGAGATGCCTGCCCTGCCCTCCTGCCCCAGCTGAGGGAGCCCCGCAGATGGGCTGGCGATTGGTGGGCGGGGCCTGCCCGTCTCGCAGAGGCTGAAGCTGCTCCTCCCCTGCCCCCAGCTGGAGCTGGACCCCAAGTACGCCAACCAGACGTGTGGTCTCTGTGGGGACTTCAATGGGCTGCCAGCCGTCAACGAGTTCTATGCCCACAGTGAGTGTTCCCCAGGGTCAGGGAGGGCAGGAGGACAGGCGGCCTCCAAGGGCTGCACAGTCCCAGGGAGGCTGCGAGGAGGGGCTCAGCCAGGCACCGGGCAGGGGGCACCGGTGGGTCCTGGGCATGGGTAGGGGTCTCCTGGCAGCGTCCCCTGCATTGCCCCCAGAGCCTCTATGACCCCCACACCGAGTGTCCCCTCTCCCCAGACGCGAGGCTGACCCCTCTACAGTTCGGGAACCTGCAGAAGCTGGATGGGCCCACGGAGCAGTGCCAGGACCCCCCACTCTCTGATGCCGACAACTGCACAGATGGGGTGAGCGCCTCTCCAGGGGCCCAGCACACCTGCAGCCCCTGCTCTCCAGGGTATGGGGACAGGTGGAAAGCAGGACCTTGGGTGTCAGATGAAAGATGGTCTCCCAGACCCAGGCAGCCCAGGACACAGCCTCCACTGTCCAGGTGGCCCTCTGCACCCACACTCCCACACTATTGCACACATCTAAGCATGCGGACAACACGTGTAAGGGCGTGCATGCCTTGGGCTGCGCATGTGCCCGTCTGCGTTTGCCCGTCTGCGTGTGCAAATATATCCCCCCCCAAACCTGCTAAGAGTGGGACACTCAGGGAGCCCAGAACAGGAATCCCTTCCAATGAACTGGGAGGACCCCACCTTTGGAAATGGCCTGGAAGCTCTGGGACCCCCCAAACTAGCAGAAACTGGAGCCTTAGATCAGGGCACAGAGGCACAATCCACCTCCAGCTGCTCAGGCACCCCTGCCCCTCCCCCTTATCCAAGCTGCCCTCGGTGACAGGGTCTGCACCTTTCCTGGGGGCCCCATGGTGTGTTCTAGAGGCCTGGGTGGGTGGGGGGAGTCCAGAGTTGTGGGTCACTCCCCAGAGCCAAGCAGGCGGTGAGCTCACAGAGGTCAGGCATGAAGGGGGGAGGAAAGGAGGGAAGAAAAGAGGGAGGAAGGGAGGGAGGGAGGGACACAGAGGGGTGCAAGCAGCCACAGGGAAGGAAGGGGCTGCCTGGCCTGGGTACAGGTGCAGTGCCAGGGTCCCCACCCGCCCCGTGGAGGGCAGAGTGTGTTCAGCCTCTGTTCTCCCCAGGAGGGTGTCTGCCACCGCACACTGCTGGGCCCGGCCTTCACCCGGTGCAACTGGCTGGTGGACCCCGGCGTGTACGTGGCCGCCTGTGCCCAGGACCTGTGCCGCTGCCCCACCTGTCCATGTGCCACCTTTGCCGAGTACTCCCGCCAGTGTGCCCATGCAGGGGGCCAGCCGCAGAACTGGAGGGGCCCTGACCTCTGCCGTGAGTGCCCCACCAGGGCCTGTGCCAGGGGCCACACTGGGCCCAGCCTCAGGCCCTGAGGCTCTGGGGAGGGGCTGAGGGTGAGACACCTGGGAGGACACCCAGCATCTGGCTGGGGACAGAGGGCCGATGGAGCCACTCTGGGGCACACAGTGAGAAGGTGGGCGGAGAGCAGACGGGAATTTGTAAGCCCTAGGGTTCTGAGGGCCCGGAACCCAGGGGGTGCTGGGCCGGCACTCCCCTCACCTCCTGCCTCAACCAGAAGATGGCCGGTGGCCAACGGCTCCCGGGCTCAGCTGTGGTTTCGAAGGACGCTTGGTGGCACATGGAAGGCAGGAGTGGAGGTGGCCTATCTTGGTGCCTGGGTGGCTTTCTGGGGGCCAAGCTCTGTCCCCTCCCTGTAGCTCGGACGTGCCCCCTCAACATGCAGCACCAGGAGTGTGGCTCGCCCTGCGCTGACACCTGCTCCAACCCCGAGCGCTCCCAGTTCTGCGAGGACCATTGCGTCGATGGCTGCTTCTGTCCCCCAGGTAGGTCCTCCTGGCCCTTGGGGACTGTCCCCCACCCCCATCCCCGTGGCAGCCTGCGGGCACTCTGCTCCCAACACCCAACTCCAGCCTCAGCTGTCCTGCCCACAACCCCCAGGCACGGTGCTGGATGACGTCACGAACATGGGCTGCCTGCCCCTGGAGCAGTGTCCCTGCACCCATGGCGGCCACACCTATGCCCCGGGGGCCTCCTTCACCACCAGCTGCATGTCCTGGTAGGCCCTCCCGCGCCCTGTACCACCGGCTGGCGGTGTGTGTGGTGCGGCCCACCTCCTCCCTCACCAAGCCCCTCTATTCACGGACCCTCCCCCAGCACCTGCTCAGGAGGGCTGTGGCAGTGCCAGGAGCTCCCGTGCCCGGGAACCTGCTCCGTTCAGGGCGGGTCCCACATCTCTACGTACGACGAGAAACTCTACGACGTACATGGGGACTGCAGCTACGTCCTGTCCAAGGTGCGGCCCAGGGCCCCGACCCTCCTCCCTCCTCTGCCCCCAGAAAGGGTCCCGTGATGGCCACCAGGGTGGGCGAAGCCCCCGCAGCCCCCTCCTGGGTCCCATCGGAAGGGGGGTCACACCCCCAGGTCACACTCTCAGGGGGCTGAGGGGCTCCTGGGCCCTGAGACAAGCTGCCTGGAGCTGGCTGTCCGCCTGCACCCTGCCTGAGCGTCCCAGGCACGGGGCACCACACACACTCAGCCCTCCATCCTTTGCCTGTCAGAAATGTGCAGACAGCGGCTTCACCGTGCTGGCCGAGCTGCGGAAATGCGGCCTCACAGACAATGAGAACTGCCTCAAAGCGGTGACGCTGAGCGTGGCCATGGACATGGTGAGGGCCGGGCCTCCATATCACCTGCGGCCCCTGGCCTGGGGGCGGGGCCCAGACGAGAAAGCAGCTGAGGTGGGGAGGACACCGGCCCCAGTGGAACCCCCTCCCCCACGGGGGTCCAGAACCACTCCCAGGTTCCAAACCTGTGCGGTTCCGTGTGCTTCTCCACAACTGACCAGCCCACCTCCTCTCGTAGACCATCCAGATCCAGGCCAGCGGTGGGGTGTTTGTGAATTCCATCTACACCCAGCTGCCCGTGTCAGCAGGTACGTGGCCCCTGGGACCGCTCCCAGACAACTTGCAGAGCCAGCGGGGCCCCCACCAGTTCTCTGTGGTCACGTGCAAAGTGGGTGTCAGGAGTCGTGCCTGTGCCTGCTGGGGGGACCCGCTGTTGGACACGCTCGATGCCTGGCCTCTCGTGGTCAGTGGTCACAACCCAAGCAGGCATGTGAGCTCCTGCCTGGCTCTCAGATCCCCGTGGCGTGGCTGGGGTCCCCTAGATGCCTGTCTGAGCCCAGCCCGCCTCCCGGACTGTCCTGGGAGCACGGGGCTCAGGCACTGCTGACCGCTGGTCAGCACGTCCAGCCTGACCTCCGCACAGCCTCTAACCTCTGACCCGGCCCCCCCACCGCAGGCAACGTCACCATATTCAGACCCTCAACCTTCTTCATCCTGGTGCAGACGGGCCTGGGGCTGCAGCTGGAGGTGCAGCTGGTACCCACCATGCAGGTGTTTCTCAGGCTGGACCCCGCCCACCGCGGCCAGATGTGTGGTGAGGCTCCGTGGGCTTGGAGAGGCGGGGTGGGGGCAGTGGGGGCAGGACTCAGGGCCCTGCTGAGGTGGGGGAGGGGGACGGGCAGAGTATGCAGGAGGCGGGGCCTAGGAAGGCAGCTCTCCCAGGGCCCCGCTGTCGGACCCCTGCTGGGGAGGCGGCCACATGGCCCTCCCTCAGAAGGAGGGGGCTTTGCACAGATGCTGCCTGCCACCAGAGCTTATGTGCAGATGGTTCTGGAACCCAAATACGGGCTGGACGGCCTGCTGACACCCTCCCCCGCCTGCCCAGGTCTCTGCGGGAACTTCAACTGGAACCAGGCCGACGACTTCCGGACCCTCAGCGGCGTGGTGGAGGGCACCGCCGCAGCCTTCGCCAACACCTGGAAGACCCAGGCCACCTGCCCCAACGTCAAGAACAGCTTCGAGGACCCCTGCTCCCTCAGCGTGGAGAACGGTACCCCAACACCGGGGGGCCCTCACGTTACTGCCCGTCATCACAGGAAGCCTCATATCTCACCTGGGGCCTGGGGTGGGAGGGACTCCGCTGGGGGGGCACCAATATCTAGGCGTGCATGTAGGCGCAGGGTCTGGGGTGAGCAGTGGGGTGCTGGGACGCCGTCCTCAGGGAGAGCATCTTGCTGCCCTGTGAGCACTGCCCAGGCCGCAGGTGGGAGAGCCCCAAATCCAGCCAGCTTCCCAGGGCTGAGGGGCCCCCCCAGAGCATGAGCAGGAGGCTGGGGGCAGCTGTGGGGGGTGGTGAGCCGCACCCAGTGGCAATCAGCCCCTCCCGTCCGCTCTCCCAGAGAACTATGCCCAGCACTGGTGCTCTCTGCTGACCAAGCCGGCCGGTGCCTTCTCGCCTTGTCACTCTGTCGTCAGTCCAGCGCCTTTCCACTCGGTGAGCCCCCTGACCAGCCGGGGACACCCAGGTCCCAGGGTACAGTGGGTGCTGCAGTGTGACCTGCCCCACCTAGAGCTGGCCCCCCAAGCCTCCCTTTCAGGGGGCTCCTCTCTCAAGGGCCGCGCTCCCTCCCGAGGTGGTGGAGGAGGCGCCTTCCTGCCCTTCCTGCTTCGGGGGCTCCAGGCAGCCCTGCATTTGTGGCCACCTATCCCCTATCTCTGCTTCTGTCATATGGCCTTTCCTTTTCCGTGTCTGCGTGCGAGTCTCCTCTTACATGGACACCAGCTTTGTTGGATCAGAGCCCACCCAGTGACCTCATCATCAGCCAGTCACATCAGCAGAGACCCAGTGACGGCAGGGTCCCAGTGACACTCCCTAGGGTTTGTCTTTCAGGGGCACACAACTCAACCCACAACCAGGCCCCTAGACCACTTGGGGGAAACTCAAAGCCCTACAATGCACATGGGTGTGCACGTGGAAGGCGGGCCCACCTCTGCCCTTGTGGAGTCCACCCTGCCCCTCCCTCCCGTCCAGGCCCCCCACGTGCAGCACAACCAAGGACGTGTCCTGGTCCTGCAAAGACCCCTCACGTGGACCCCGCCAGACCTCAACCCGACTTCACGCCTCCCTGCTGGGTCCCCAGCCCAGCCTGTCCCATCACTGAATGTGCAGCACGTCACTCCTGGCGGCCTTACACAAAGACAGGGGTCCCGCGAAGGATGGACAGAGAGAGGAGGGACTCAGGTGGGCTGGGGTCCCTGACGGTAACCGGCTGCCCTGTCCCCAGAACTGCCTATTCGACACGTGCAACTGTGAGAAGAGCGAGGACTGTCTGTGTGCGGCCCTGTCCTCCTACGTGCGGGCCTGTGCGGCCAAGGGCGTGCTGCTCAGCGGCTGGAGGGACGGCGTCTGCAGTGAGTGTGCAGGGCCGGGTCCAGCTTCACCACGATGGCGGGGCGGGGGTGCCGGGGACCCCAGGGGCAGCAAGCCCACACACAGGTCTCAGACAGAGCTTGGTGCTTCCTCTTCCAGTGGGACCAACAGCCTCGTGTTCTTATGATCCCCGAGGCCCGGGGGGAAACTGAGTCAGGCCCCTTAAAGCCCAGCTCGGACGTAGTAAAGTGAGGCTGGACGGGGCCACCCCAACTCTGACCCTAGTGTCACCCCCACCCCAGCCAAGTACATGAGCAGCTGCCCCAAGTCCCAGAAATATGCCTACGTGGTGGATGGCTGCCAGCCCACCTGCCGCGCCCTGAGCCAGGCAGACGTCACCTGCGGTGTCAGCTTCGTGCCCGTGGATGGCTGCACCTGCCCCCATGGCACCTTCCTGGATGATGCTGGCGCCTGCGTGTCTGCGGAGGCCTGTCCCTGCTACTTCCGAGGCTCCATGGTGGCGCCTGGGGAGGTGCTACACGATAATGGCGTGATGTGGTAAGGCCCCTGAGGGCAGCACTCCCCGCCGTCACTGTCTCTCCCCACCAGGCAGGGGTACTGCCTCCCTCCGTCTCCCAGAGGATTCTGAAACACAGAGGGGTTCCCAGGGCAGGGGAGACCCCGACCCCTTAGCCCTTCTGTAAAGAGAGACCCCTCCCTGGGCCCGGGAGGGTGCCATGGTGGGGGTGCTCCCTCTCAAGCCAGCCCCGGGCCCCCCTGCCCCTCCCCCTAGGGGGCTCCTTCACCAGCGGAGCCGTGTCCTGTGCCTCTGACCCCTGCACAAACAACTGCGGGATTTGGGGTCTTTGCTGCGACCCTGGGAGTAGGCGCCATCCTCACCTCATGACCAGGCCTGGGGCCCAGGCACCTGCCCGGCCGAGATCGAGGTGGGTTTGTGAGGCAGCGGGTCCCAGGCCAGTTGTCTGTCTCTCGTAGCTCCTGTGTGAGCGGGAAACTGAGCTGCCTGGGAGCAGTACAGGAGACGAACACAGGTACTGTGTCCTGTCCTGCCCAGCTGGCCGGCCCTGGGCCCCCACTGGGGGGGAGTGGAAAGGGCTTTTGCTGCCTGGGGGGTCCTGGCTACGTGGTGGGCCCTCCCAGCGTCCCCTCCCTCCGCAGGGTGTGTAGCCCCCATGGTGTATCTGGACTGCAGGAACACCTCGGCTGGCACGCCGGGGGCCGAGTGCCTCAGGAGTTGCCACACGCTGGACGTGGACTGTGTGAGTTGGCGGGGAGGGCTCAGCCACGCGGCTGCCCTAGGGGTAGGCCCACTCCAGCCTGGGCCACACACCACGGCCAGTGTCCCCTCCCTGGGTGTCCCCGGGCCGTAGCCGGGGACGAGCCGCTGACCCGCGCCCGCATGTCCACAGTTCAGCACCCATTGCGTGTCTGGCTGTGTCTGCCCCCCGGGGCTCGTGTCGGATGGAAGTGGGGGCTGCGTGGCCGAGGAGGACTGCCCCTGTCAGCACAACGAGGCCACCTACAGGCCCGGGGACACCATCAGGGTCGACTGCAACACCTGGTGGGTCCAGGGTCCCTCCAAGGCAAAGCTCTGCAGCAGGGTGGGGGTGGGGGGGAGAGTGGCAGCCGAGAGACCGCAGGGACAGCGGCCTGACCCTGGCCAGGAGGCCGGAGAGGAGCTGAGGCCCGGCTCTGCCCCCACCCTTGGGAGGCCCCATTGAGTCCAATTCATTCTCTGGAACTTACCCCAGGGGCAGGGGCCACACAGAGCTGCCTCCAGGGACACAGATGCTGGAGCTGCAGAAGCTGCTGCATTTGACCCCTCACATCAAGGGAGGCGCAGGGGTTGGGTTCCAGTGCTTGTCAAGGCCGGAGCCCCCGTGAACAGGGCACGCCCTCCCTTCACCTGTAGCACGTGCAGGAACCGCAGGTGGGATTGCAGCCACCGGCCCTGCCTGGGCACCTGTGTGGCCTACGGGGATGGCCACTTCATCACGTTCGACGGTGAGCGGTACAGCTTTGATGGGAGCTGCCAGTACACGCTGGCCCAGGTATGCTGCCCCCTCACCTGCCCCACAGGCTGCCAGGCTCAGGGCCTGACCCGCGTCTCACCTCTCCCCATTCCAGGACCACTGTGGGGGCAACAGCACCACCAATGGGACCTTCCGCATTGTCACCGAGAATGTCCCCTGTGGAACCACGGGGGTCACCTGCTCCAAGGCCATCAAGATCTTCCTGGAGGTGAGGGGGGGCTGGAATGTTCTCCCCGCTTTGCACCTGACCTACCCCACTCTGTCCTATCCGCCAGTGCCCCCCAGCTGTATTGTGTCCTGGGGTGATTAAACAAGTGGCCACAGCCCAGGAATTTAAAACCAGAGAAATCCATCCTCTCCCAGGCCTGGAGGCCAGGACTCGGACATGCAGCTGTCCCAGGGCCGAGCTCCCACTTAAGGCTCCAAGGGAGGGTCGTTCCTGCCCCGTCCAGCTGCTGGGGGCTCCAGGCGGCCCTTCCTGGCCTTGTGGCCACAGCCCTCCAGTCTCTGCCTCTGTCACCACATGGCTTCTCCTGTGTGTGTCCTTTCCCCTTCTCTTCTCTCATAGGGACCCGGTCATTGGGTTCAGGCCCAGCCTAAATCCAGGATGATATCTAGGAATCCTGCATTTAACCAATCCGCAAACACCCTTCCCCCAATAGGTTCCGGGCGTTAGGACATGATCACGTCCCGTGGGGGGACAGCACCTCGGGAAGTGTAGAGGGAAGTCAGACTTCGCAGGGCAGAGAGCAGAGCTGCGGGCTGGGGACACCTCACCTGAAGGGTGGAGAGGGGCACAAGGAAGGCAGCAGTGCTAGGGGGCGGAGGGGGCGGCCCGTGCCCTGGGCCCCCCTCTGCTTGCCTGTGGCCCCCGGCTCCCAGCTCAAGTTCATCGACAGTGTCAGGAGGCCCGGTCTTCCTTAAGGCCACAGGTGGGCTCTGGCCCCAAAACTGGCCCCTCCCTCAGCTCCCATGCACCCCCTACAGAACTACGAGCTCATCCTCCTCGATGGCACCTACAAGACGGTGCAGCGGGGGCCTGGGGGAGACCTGCCCTACAGGATCCGGTACATGGGCACCCACCTGGCTGTCGAGACACGCAGCGGCCTGCTCGTGTCCTGGGACCGGAAGACCAGCGTCTTCATCCGGCTGCACCAGGATTACAAGGTGAAGGCAGCAGGGCTGCAGGACCTCTCAGGCCAGAACGGAGCCCCTACCCTAGACCTGACCCTCTGGCAGCCGACAGTCTGCTGAGGGCTGGCGTGAGCCACGCACAATGTCGGGTTCCAAAAAGGGGTGTGTTGAGACCAAACCGACCACTGGGTATGTCCAAGTCCTGCTGGAAAGCCGCTCTGCTCCCTGGTCTCTCAGCTCAGGGGGTGCACGCCCCTGGGCTGAGGTTCTACGGGGAGTGGGAGCTTGCCCGCCTCCCTGCCTGCCCACCTGTCCCCTGAAGGGTCCCCTGTGCACCCCACGCTCCTGCAAGTTCCCTGGGCACTGCCTGGGGGAATCGGGTGCCCTGCAGTCATCCCTCCCTGGCCAGGCTGCCCCCTGCAGCCCCAGCCCCATGTGCCCATATGTCGCTGTGTCTGCAGGGGAGGGTCTGCGGGCTGTGCGGGAACTTTGACGACAACGCCGTCAATGACTTCACTACACGGAGCCGGTCTGTGGTGGGGGACGTGCTGGAGTTTGGCAACAGCTGGAAGTTCTCCCCGTCCTGCCCGGACGCCGTGGCCCCCAGGGACCCCTGCACCGCCAACCCGTCCCGCAAGTCCTGGGCCCAGAAGCAGTGCAGTGTCATCACCAGCGCCACCTTCACCGCCTGTCATTCTCAGGTGGGCCGAGTGGTGGCGCTCTGGGCTTCAAGGGCAGGGTCTTGGGGCTGCTGGGGTGGGGCTGAATCGGGCCTGGGCTGGGCCTCGGAGGACGGTCTTCACACTGGCTGCTCCGCAGGGCACACCGTCTGGACCTCCCACCAGGCAGGCGCCCATGTCCCCAAGGTTAGCACAGAGCTACCTCACTGCTTCCCCCAACCAGTCAGCCTCCTGCCCCAGAAACAGGGCTGTGAGCCATCCAGGCCCTTGCGTCAGCCCCTGCTCCCACCCTGCCCTCCCCACAGTCCCTGACCTGCGGCCCCCTCGCTGGGACACACAGTACAGAGAACCAGGGATCAGCCTTAGACTCCCCAGAGGTCCTTCCTGCGGACAAGCAGTCCAGTGCCAGCGCACGCACATGGTCTCTTAGAGCAGCACTCGCTGCGGGGAGGGCAGCTGCACCAGCGTGCCGCGCCGACTCCTGGCCACAGCCCTCAGGGTCCTGCCCTTGAGCCTGCCTTCTATGTCCTCTATGAACCTGACCTGCGACCCCTGCCTCGGGTGGTACTGCCCATGAGGCGGGTCCACTGGGCTCTGCCGCCTGGGAGGGAGAAGTGTGGCTGGGGGGGCAGCCCCCCTCATCCCAAGGACACAACAGCACCCCTTTTGTCAGGACGGGGTCCCCAGACGGTCGTAGGGAGGGCTGGTCTGCACTTGAGTGAGATGCTGAGCAGAGGCAAGGGGCGAAGGGCAAGGGCAAAGCCAGAGAGGGGCCGGGGCACAAGCGAAGGTACCAGGTGGGCAGGAGCCTTCTGGCCACAGAAGTCACAGGTCTCAGGTGGCAGGTGTGTTGCTGTCCCCGACCCGGGTGGGACGTCAGCTCTTCTTGCTGAGTGGCCCCTCGGGCCTCTGCCCCCAGGTTGACTCCACCAAGTACTACGAGGCCTGCGTGAGCGACGCGTGTGCGTGTGACTCGGGGGGTGACTGCGAGTGTTTCTGCACCGCCGTGGCCGCCTACGCCCAGGCCTGCCGCGATGTGGGCGTGTGCGTGTCCTGGCGCACCCCGGACGTCTGCCGTGAGTCGGGCTCTGTCCGTGGTGCTGACGGGCGAGTGCGGGAGGAGGCAGAGCAGCTCTGGGCCCTGGGGCTTGACCTGCACACGTGTGTACACAGGATACCCAACACACACACCACACGTGTGCACATACTTGTCCATAAAATCCAGATGCACAGGCCGTCCCAAAATGAGATGACTCAGTGAGGGACAGTCATTCCGAGTCCAGGGCTAGGAAGTAAAACTTGAATGCTAGGGGTGGGACCCTGAGGCCTCTCCACTCCTGAGACAAGGCCAGCCCAGATGCAGCCTGGCACTTCCCTAGCATGCGCAGGGGACGAGGGGCCTGGCGGGCTCCCTTAGCCTCTGTCCTCCACGTTCAGCCCTGTTCTGCGACTACTACAACCCCCAAGGGGAGTGCGAGTGGCACTACCAGCCCTGCGGGGCCCCCTGTCTGAAAACCTGCCGGAACCCCAGTGGACACTGCCTGATGGACCTCCCAGGCCTGGAAGGTGAGGGGCAAGCTGTTCCTGGGGACCCACACCTCTTCATCCTAGGACGTCACACAGGCATGGGGGGGGCGGTGCCAGAGGGCGGTTGGGCTCCTGCCACCTGCACACCACAGCCCGGGACAAGAAGGCACGGGTGGTGGCCGCCCCAGGCAGCTCCGACCACCTGGTCTGAGAAGGTGAGTCTTCTCCCCACCCTGTGCCCACCTCAGGCTGCTACCCAAAGTGTCCTCCCAGCAAGCCATTCTTCAGCGAGGACCAAATGAAGTGTGTGGCCCAGTGTGGCTGCTACGACCAGGATGGGAACTACTACGATGTGGGCACCAGTGTCCCCACAGCAGAGAACTGCCAGAGCTGGTGAGGGGAGCAATGGGGGCAAGCAGGGCAGGGGCTGGGCTGGGGGTGTTGACCTGTGTGCTGCACGTCCCCAGCTCTCCTCTCTCCACCCAGTGACTGCACCCCCAGCGGCCTACAGTGCACACACAGCCTCGCAGGTAAGAAGGAGCCAGGTTGGTTAGGGGGCTGGGAACTGGGGCCCCACTGAGCCCTGTACCTGCCATGTCCCCCAGCCTGCAAGTGCACCTATGAGGGCAGGACCTACGGCCATGGGGACACCATCTACAACACGACCGATGGGCTTGGCGCCTGCTTGGTTGCCATTTGTGGAAACAATGGAACTATCACCCGAAGCGCCACCGAATGTCACATAATCTCGTCCACCACGCCCTTCACCTTCACCTCCACCGCAGCCCTGCCCTCCACGACAGGTAAGCTGACCTGGGGGAAGCCTGGGGCTCTGGATGATGAGGGAAGACCCAGCAGGAGCTCGGTACAGGTGTCCGGGGCATGAGAGATGGACAGGGGCCCTGCAGAGGACCGGGGACCAACCCTGGGGCAAGGGGACAAGGGTCACCCACCTTCTGGGCAGAGGAGGCTTATGGCACCCCCTGCATTCACCCCCACAGGCCCGGTCTCCACCCTCCCCACCGTGTGTGTGCACCAATTCTGCCGCTGGTCTGCCTGGTACGACAGTGACCATCCAGAGCCCGGCATGGGAAGTGGGGACTTTGAGACGTTTGTGAACCTGAGGCAGAGGGGTCACCAGGTCTGCCTGGCCCCGGCCAGTGTCGAGTGCCGGGCCCGCCAGCTGCCTGACACGCCCCTGGAGCAGCTGGGCCAGAAGGTGGAGTGCAGCCTGGAGCGGGGGCTCACATGTCTCAACAGCGAGCAGAGCCCCCCAGTCTGCCACAACTATGAGCTGCGGGTCCTGTGTTGTGACCTCGTGCCCTGCAGCACCTCCCCGGGCCCGAGCACAACCCAGGGTCTGACCAGTGAGTCCCTGCCCACCCCTGCCCTCCAGACGACGGTGGCCTTCACCTCACAGACCCAACCCGCTCGTCCCACCGTGATCACCACCGTGACGGCCCGCAGCCCCGTGGCTCAGGGCACCACCTGCCAGCCCCGATGTCAGTGGACGGAATGGCTTGATACGGATTACCCCAAGTCTGAGGAGGCCGGAGGGGACATCGAGTCACTCGACAGGATCCGGAGCGCGGGGGGTGCTGTGTGCCCGCAGCCCCAGGACATAGAGTGCCGGGCGCAGAACTTCCCCAACAGGACACCCGAGGAGCTGGGCCAGCGCGTACACTGCGACCCCAGCTTCGGCCTGGTCTGCAGGAATGACGAGCAGGTGGGCCTGTTTAAGATGTGCCTCAACTACAGAGTCCGTGTGCTGTGCTGCAGCCACGACCACTGCGGGGAGCCCACCACCGCCACCACCGCCACTGTCACCGCCACCACCGCCACTGTCACCGCTGCCACCGCTGCCACCACCTCCACCAAGCCGTCAGCCACACAGGCCCCCCTGGGCAGCACCACAGCAGTGCCCTTCCTCTCAACAGAACCAATGTCTTCAGCAACGTCTCCAAACCCCAGCCACACAGACACGCTCGTGACATCCGCCACAAGGAGTCCCACGTCTCCTCCAGGCTCCACAAAGCCCAGCACCCCGGGAAGGGCCACGTCACTCCTGACTCGCACAACCCCTCAGGGGACCACAGGGGGCACCCCACAGGGACCCACCACGGGGGTGCAGACGATGCGAACCACCACGGCTCACTCAACTCTGAGAACAGAAGTGGGCACAGCTGGCACGGTCACCACGAGCCCGCCATCCCCCTCACACACTGGGATGAGCACACAGAGAACCCAGGGGTCGGCCATCACTGAGGCCATGACCAGCCAGGGCACGACCGGCTGCCAACCCAAGTGTGAGTGGACAGAATGGTTTGACGTGGACTTCCCTACCTCGGGGGTCACGGGTGGAGACATGGAGACGTACGATAACATCAGGGCTGCTGGCGGCAAGATGTGCCGAGAGCCGCAGAAGATCGAGTGCCGTGCGGAGAGCTACCCCGAGGTAAGCCTCGACCAGATCGGACAGGTGGTCAGCTGCAGCCTGCGGGCCGGGCTGGTGTGCCGCAACCAGGACCAGAGGGGCCCGTTCAACATGTGCTTCAACTACAACGTCCGCGTGCTCTGCTGTGACCACGTGAGCCACTGCCCCACCGCCAACACGCTGCCACCCACAACCCCCACGCCAGCCTCACCCAGTGTCTCCCGCACGACCCCCGTGGGGACCTCCCATATACACAAAACCCCTGGATCTTTGCCCACGGGCACCAGCACGGGTGAATGGTCATCGGTGGTGACAGGACTCAGGACCACGGCCACCACCAAGACGTACCTCTCTTCCCCTAGGACGACTGAGAGGGTCCCCATCCCCACCTCCCTTAGAACGACTGAGACAGGCACTATCCACAGTACCACTTTTTCCCCAGAGCCTTCAACCACCATGCCAGGCTCGCCCAGTGCCCCCAGCACTGCACACCTGGTGACAACGCCCATACACACCACCACAACGTCCCTGCCCACCAGTCCGACCTTTGGGACCACCCTGCCCTCCAGCACCCTGACGCCTGGCTCCTTCTCCACCACCATGACATTCCCGACCTCCGGGAACTGCATGCCACGGTGCGCGTGGACAGACTGGTTCGATGCGGACTACCCCAAGCCCATCCCCAATGGCGGGGACTTTGAGACCTACGCCAACATCCGGGCAGCCGGCGAGCCCATCTGTGAGAAGCCCCAGGCCCTGGAGTGCCGAGCCGAGACACTTCCCAACATCCCCCTGCAACAGGTGGGCCAGGTGGTGCTCTGCAGGCTGGAGGAGGGTCTGGTGTGTCGTAACCGGGACCAGCGCGGCCGGTTCAAGATGTGCCTCAATTACCACATTCGCGTGCTCTGCTGTGACAACCACCACTGCCCCACAACCCCGGCCACCACCGCAGTGACCTCCCCGGGGCCCAGCCTGAGGCCGACGTCCCTAACAACCCCCAGCCCCACTGTCGTCAGCTCAGCCAGCACCACTGCAACTCCCTGGTGCCAGCCTGCCTGCCGCTGGACCGACTGGCAGGACAGTGACCGGCCCAGGCCGGGCCCCTACGGTGGTGACATTGAGACCTACATTCAAATGGAAAGTCTGGGCAGCCAGCTCTGTGCAGAGCCGGACGCCATCGAGTGCGAGGCCGTCCTCTTCCCGGGAGTCCCCTTGGAGCAGCTGGGCCAGGTGGTACTGTGTGACCTCGACTACGGGCTTATCTGCAGGAACAACCGGCAGGGGTGGGGCCAGACCTGCTTCAACTACCACATACGTGTGCGTTGCTGTGACGACTACAGCCACTGTGCCAGCATGGCCCCAGCCATCAGCACCAGTACGGGCAAGGAGACATTGGGGACCACAGCACTCTGGACCACGGCCACCACACAGTCACTCCCCTCTTCCCCAGGGACCACCCAGAGGGTCACCACTGCCACCACTGAGACAGGTCCCTCCTCTCCTGGGACCAGCCAGAGCGTCACCAGCCACACCACTGAGACCAGACCCTCCTCTCCTGAGACCACCCAAAGGGTCACCACTGCCACCACTGAGACAGGTCCCTCCTCTCCCGAGACCAGCCAGAGCGTCACCAGCCACACCACTGAGACCAGACCCTCCTCTCCTGAGACCACCCAAAGGGTCACCACTGCCACCACTGAGACAGGTCCCTCCTCTCCCGAGACCAGCCAGAGCGTCACCAGCCACACCACTGAGACCAGACCCTCCTCTCCTGAGACCACCCAGAGGGTCATCACTGCCACCACTGAGACAGGTCCCTCCTCTCCCGGGACCACCCAGAGGGTCGCCAGCCACACCACCCAGACACCTCTCACCTCCTTCAGGACCACTGAGAGGGCCTCTGTCTCCAGTCTCTCTTCCTCCACAGGGACCCCGCCCACAAACACCAAGCCAGCCTGGCCCAGTACCCCCCACAAGGTCCCCCGGGTGACCACGCCCATACAGACCACCCAAGGGTCCCTGCCCACCGGTCCCACCTTTGGGACCACCCTGCCGTCCAGCCCCCTGACGCCTGGCCTCTCCTCGACCACCATGACCACCCCGATCTCTGCGGCCTGCACCCCGCAGTGTGTGTGGACAGACTGGTTCGATGCGGACTACCCCAAGCCCGGCCCCAACGGCGGAGACTTTGAGACCTTTGACATGCTCCGCTTGGCCGGCTACGTCTTCTGCGAGCGCCCCCAGGACATCGAGTGCCGCTCAGAGAAGGCGCCAGACATGAGCCTGACGGACGTGGGGCAGGTGATCCAGTGCAATGTGAGCTTCGGGTTGGTGTGCCGCAACCGCGACCAGCCAGGGCGCGTGCCATACTGCCACAACTTCCACGTGCGCTTGCTGTGCTGTGACCGCCACTGCACCTCCCCGCCGGGCACAACGGCTGGTACCTCCCTGTCCCCGGAGACCTCTCGCACCCTACTGACACCCACCACTATCGCCACCACCCATGCCAGCTCCTTGCCCTCTGCTGGGCCCCGCACAGCCTCCACAGGCACCTCCCAGGTCCAAGAGCCCAGCGCTAGGGCCACCCTATCGCCCTCCACGCCTGAGCTGGGCACAACCCTGCGCCCCTCCACTGCTGCCTCCACAATAACAGTGTCCCAGGGTAACACTCAGACCTCGGCCAATCTGACCCTCAGCCCAACGACCTCAGTGACCAAGTCCACTTCCTGTCAGCCTCGTTGCGCCTGGACGGACTGGCTGGACCAGACCTACCCGGTGCCAGGAGCTTCCGGTGGGGACTTTGAGACCTACGCCAACATCCGGGCAGCCGGTGAGCCCATCTGTGAGAAGCCCCAGGCCCTGGAGTGCCGAGCCGAGACACTTCCCAACATCCCCCTGCAACAGGTGGGCCAGGTGGTGCTCTGCAGGCTGGAGGAGGGTCTGGTGTGTCGTAACCGGGACCAGCGCGGCCGGTTCAAGATGTGCCTCAATTACCACATTCGCGTGCTCTGCTGTGACAACCACCACTGCCCCACAACCCCGGCCACCACCGCAGTGACCTCCCCGGGGCCCAGCCTGAGGCCGACGTCCCTAACAACCCCCAGCCCCACTGTCGTCAGCTCAGCCAGCACCACTGCAACTCCCTGGTGCCAGCCTGCCTGCCGCTGGACCGACTGGCAGGACAGTGACCGGCCCAGGCCGGGCCCCTACGGTGGTGACATTGAGACCTACATTCAAATGGAAAGTCTGGGCAGCCAGCTCTGTGCAGAGCCAGACGCCATCGAGTGCGAGGCCGTCCTCTTCCCGGGAGTCCCCTTGGAGCAGCTGGGCCAGGTGGTACTGTGTGACCTCGACTACGGGCTTATCTGCAGGAACAACCGGCAGGGGTGGGGCCAGACCTGCTTCAACTACCACATACGTGTGCGCTGCTGTGACGACTACAGCCACTGTGCCAGCACGGCCCCAGCCATCAGCACCAGTACGGGCAAGGAGACATTGGGGACCACAGCACTCTGGACCACGGCCACCACACAGTCACTCCCCTCTTCCCCAGGGACCACCCAGAGGGTCACCACTGCCACCACTGAGACAGGTCCCTCCTCTCCCGGGACCAGCCAGAGCGTCACCAGCCACACCACTGAGACCAGACCCTCCTCTCCTGAGACCACCCAAAGGGTCACCACTGCCACCACTGAGACAGGTCCCTCCTCTCCCGAGACCAGCCAGAGCGTCACCAGCCACACCACTGAGACCAGACCCTCCTCTCCTGAGACCACCCAAAGGGTCACCACTGCCACCACTGAGACAGGTCCCTCCTCTCCCGAGACCAGCCAGAGCGTCACCAGCCACACCACTGAGACCAGACCCTCCTCTCCTGAGACCACCCAGAGGGTCATCACTGCCACCACTGAGACAGGTCCCTCCTCTCCCGGGACCACCCAGAGGGTCGCCAGCCACACCACCCAGACACCTCTCACCTCCTTCAGGACCACCGAGAGGGCCTCTGTCTCCAGTCTCTCTTCCTCCACAGGGACCCCGCCCACAAACACCAAGCCAGCCTGGCCCAGTACCCCCCACAAGGTCCCCCGGGTGACCACGCCCATACAGACCACCCAAGGGTCCCTGCCCACCGGTCCCACCTTTGGGACCACCCTGCCGTCCAGCTCCCTGACGCCTGGCCCCTCCTCGACCACCATGACCACCCCGATCTCTGCGGCCTGCACCCCGCAGTGTGTGTGGACAGACTGGTTCGATGCGGACTACCCCAAGCCCGGCCCCAACGGCGGAGACTTTGAGACCTTTGACATGCTCCGCTTGGCCGGCTACGTCTTCTGCGAGCGCCCCCAGGACATCGAGTGCCGCTCAGAGAAGGCGCCAGACATGAGCCTGACGGACGTGGGGCAGGTGATCCAGTGCAATGTGAGCTTCGGGTTGGTGTGCCGCAACCGCGACCAGCCAGGGCGCGTGCCATACTGCCACAACTTCCACGTGCGCTTGCTGTGCTGTGACCGCCACTGCACCTCCCCGCCGGGCACAACGGCTGGTACCTCCCTGCTCCCGAAGACCTCCCCCAGCTTGACGCCAGCCACCATGTCCCCCTCCGTCCTCACCACGCGCAGGCCCACCGCCTCTCCCAGCCCACTTGTCCCCACCACACCCTGCCTGTGCCGGGCGTTGGGACAGCTCTTCTCACCAGGTGAGTGGAAGAGCCTGTACTCTCCTCATGGACCATCCACCCAAGATACTTTTTCCTCATGTCCCTGAAGCCCTGCTCTGTGACTGACGATCCTCCTGCTGACCCAGATGTCCTGTCGTTCTGATTTTCTCCTCCACAGGGGACGTCGTCTACAACAGAAGCGACGGAGCCGGCTGCCATTTCTATGCCGTCTGCAGCCCACAGTGTGAACTCGAACGCTTCCAGGGTGCCTGCTCTACCTCCTCACCCCCAGAGCCCCCATCCTCTGTGTCCCCGACCTCCCCAACCTCCCCGACCTCTCGGACCGGGGGCTGTGACCTCACCGTCCCTCCCCGACAGGTGTGCACCCCGCATCCTTGCCTTCCCTATCCTGTGTGCGTGGGGTCAGGGGCCGACTTTGAGCCCCCCGGTGACCTTCCACGAGGAGCTCTGGGTGGAGGGAGGCACAGGGGTGTGGGGCCGGGTCAGCAGCTGGGGCTGCACAGGCCACGCGAGACCCAAGGGTGGTGGGGGTGCGTCTCGCGAGCCCACCCAGTGACACTGTGCCTGCTGTCGCCAGGTGAACGAGTCCTGGACGCTGGAGGACTGCACGCTGGCCCGGTGTGAAGGCGACAACCGCATCGTCCTGCTGGAGCCGGAGCCCGTGGCCAAGGTCACCTGCGTGAACGGGCACCTGCCCGTCAGAGTGCAGAGCCAGCAGGACCCCTGCCAGTACCACTATGAGTGCGAGTGTGAGAGAAGCAGCCGTGCAGCTGGGCAGCACGGGCACACACATAGCACAGGCGCCGCGCTCACCAGACGTCACACGGGGACACAGGGCGCCTGAGACCAGGGAGAGGAGGGAGGGGTGGGAACGGGAGCGCACAGGGCGCGGTTCCTGGGGTCCTGAGCGACCTTTTGTGGAGCCGCCCACAGCAGGGACCACAAACTAGGTGGTTCAAAAGGGCAGGGACAAGTGTCTCGCAGGCCCGGGGACCAGAGCCCGAGAGCCAGGTGTCACAGGGCCGCTCCTCCACAAGCTCCAGGGGAGGGTCCTCCTGCCTTGGCCAGCCTCTGGGGCTCCAGGCATCCCTGGGCTGTGGCCGTGTCACTGTGTCACCCGTCTCTGCCTCTGTCCTCACGTGGCCTCTTCTTTCTGTGTCTCTTCTGAGGACACTTGTCACTGGATTTGGGGCCCACCTGGTAAACCAGGATACTCTCATCTCCAGACCCTTAAGTTAATGATACCCGTGAAGACCCTTTCCCAAATGAGGTCACATCCACAGGCTCTGAGTGGGCCTGTCCTTGGGGGCCACCAACCAACCCACTCACCCATTTTAAAACTGAGGCAACTGAGGCTGTGGGGGCTTGAGCCACTCCCCGCAGGTGGCAGCTCTGGGCGGCGCCGTGTGAGGGGACTGTCTGTGTCCACAGGCTCCTGCAGCAGCTGGGGGGGCTCCAACTACATGACCTTCGACGGCACCCCCTACTCTTTCCGGGACAACTGCACCCACGTCGTCATGAGGGAGATCCGCCCACGCCATGGGAACCTCACCGTCCTCCTGAATAACCACTTCTGTGGGGCCACCGCGGCCTCCACCCGCTGCCCCCGCGCCCTCAGTGTCCACTATGAGTCCATGGACATTGTCCTCACCACCATCACCAACGCCGAGGGGCAGGAAGAGAGCCTGGTGCGTGTGGGTGCGCATGGGCTGCCACGCAGGGAGGGTGCCTGCCCAGAGGTCAGCTCCCAAGGGGCCTCAGAGAGGGGGCGGGCACGCCGCCACGCAGGGCCATCGGCACAAGGCACAAGGGGGGGAAGGCCCCGGGGGGGCTGCCCAGAGCCAGGAGCGCCCCGGGAACCCAACCACCGCAGACTGGGCCCCAGGGCCTGAGGGGAGCGTCTGTGCTCTGGGCTGTGCCCATCGCCCCCGGTTACATGTCCCTGGCTGTGTCCCCAGGTCTTGTTTGACCACGTGCGGGTGAGCCAGGGCTTCAGCAGGAACGGCGTGCGTGTGTCTGTGACGGTGGACACCGCCATGCATGTCGACATCCCCGCCATCGGCGTCAGCGTCACCTTGCACGGGGAGGTCTTCCAGGTCCGGCTGTCCTACAGCCACTTCAGCCACAACACCGAAGGCCAGTGTGGTGAGTGGGGATGAGACAGGAAGCCCACGGGAGCACGACGACTGCTGTGGCTCACAGGCCTGCTCCTCCCTCCAAGCCCTGCCTGTGCCCCCAGCCCCCACCCCTGGCAGCCCTGCGGTGCCAGCTGCCTGCCACATCCCCACCGCCCGGATCAGGACCCACTCCCCCTGCCTCCTGCCCCAGGCAGAGCTGCCTCTCGGCCTCAGTAATCGGTGTTTCATAACCGAGTAACCACCGGGGGTGGGGGGGCGAGGGGAAAGGCTGGAACATGGCAAGGCTGGGTGCCCGCTTGGCCCCTGTGATGACCCTCCCGGTTTCCACACTCGCCAGGCACCTGCACCAATGACAAGATGGATGACTGCCGCCGGCCGGATGGCACCATAGCCCCCACCTGCCAGGACATGGGCAATACCTGGCTGGTCGCGGAAAGCAGCAAGGAGGGCTGCCAGGCACCGACTGGCCCGCCCCCGACCACCAGCTCCCCGGCCCCGGGGCCCAGCACACCCTTTGCCACCCCGTGCCCCCCAGCGCCCCTCTGTGAGCTGATGCTGAGCCAGTGAGTCCCTGCCTGTGGGTTTGTCCATCCTGGGGCAGCGAGCCCTGCCTGGGCCCAGGACCCAGCTGGGCTCCAATCTCTGACTGCCCCTGCCGCAGGGTCTTCACTGAGTGCCATGACCTCATCCCGCCCGACGCGTTCTTTAGCACCTGCGTCAGTGACACTTGCCAGGCCGGCCGCCCCGAGGTGCCCTGCCAGAGCCTAGAGGCCTATGCGGCACTCTGCCGTGCCCGGGGCGTGTGCAGCGACTGGCGTAATGCCACTGCCGGGCTGTGCGGTGAGTCACGGGCGGCCACCACGGGCTCTGGCCTCTAGCCCCCTCGGCCTACCTAACGCTCGTCTCTGTGTCCCCAGACCTCACCTGCCCGCCTGCAAAGGTGTACCAGCCATGCGGCCCTAAGCAGCCCATGACCTGTGACTCCGGGTGAGTAACAGTCACAGTGGGAATGGTGGGGGCGGCGAATGAAGAGTCTGGGGGCGGCCAGGAGGAGACAGAAGGAGGAAGGACCTCCAGCCCCAGATCTCTGCAGTGCCCTTTCCCCACCCGACCAACCTCTGGTCCTGACCACACGGGCGTCCACGGCAGCCGACCAACCCCTGCGCTCCATCCACGCCCGCCTCCCTCCGCCCCTCGCCTTACAGGAACCAGAGCCCAGAGAACAAGGGGCTGGTGGAGGGCTGCTTCTGTCCCGATGGCCACACTCTCTTCAACTCATACACGGACGTCTGTGTCCCCAAGTGCCGTAAGCACCACCTGTGGCCTGGGCCCCTGACCCAGTCCTGCAGAGCCAGCGGGTGGGACATCCTGTCCTGGCCTGGCTTGCTTCAGTGTCAGACCACGGGCCAAACGGGCCCAGCTCCAATTCTGTTCTGTCAGTGGCAGTGTGGTCTGGAGCCCTGTCAAGTCCCCTGCTCTGTGACACCCCTCGAATTCTCCAGGGCCTTCTGCTCCCGGTGGGAAGACAGACGCTTTGACTGGGGGTGGGGGGTGGCCAAGTCTGAGAAGACATGTCCCTATGGCCTCTGCTACCAGGCCGTGAACCCCACAACCCCTAGTGACCCCCTTTCTCCTTCCCTTCCAGCCTGCGTGGGACCAGACGGGTTTCCCAAATTCGTGAGTGGCTCTGCCCCCAGTTGGTCCCCCTTGCTCAAGCAGAAGGAGGGAGGGAGTACCCCCACCTTGGGGCGGCCCCATGATGGGGCTGGTGTGGGGTGCCCAGGGGTGCAACATGTCCCGGTCACTCGGGCTGCTCCAGAGGTGGTGGCTACAGGGGGAGTCTGAGGACCGCCCTGGCCAAGCTGAGCGCTGGGGCCTGACCTGCGGCTGGAAGCAGCCTGAGAGGACGAGGCCCAGTCCAGGAGCCCTCAGGAACCCCGACCTGGTCTGTTACAGCCTGGAGAGCGGTGGGTCAGCGACTGCCAGGCTTGTGTGTGCGACGAGGACTCCGTGTCGGTGCAGTGCATGCCGGTGCAGTGCGAGCCCCAGGATCAGCCCCTGGAGTGCGGCCAGCCTGGCTTCCTGACCCTGACCAGGCCCCTGGCCGACAACCCCTGCTGCCCAGAGACGCTGTGTGGTGAGCCCTGCGCCATCGCAGGCCAGGCGGGTGGGCAGTGAGCAGAGGAGGGTGGAGAGTACAGGCCGGAAGGCCTGCAGGGCCGAGCAGGGCCGCAGCGTCCTGGCTGGACACCGCCGGACCACTGGCAGGGGGAGGGGGCTTCTGATCCTTCCTTTTTCCACTTAAACACAAGGCTGCCAACCTCTGGTCTGCCCAGGGGCTTGGGGCGGGCGAGGGAGGGGACAGTTGAGGACCTAGAGGGGATCCAGAAGGGCCACAGAGAGGTCAGCCACCATGGGAAACCCTGTGGGGAAACCCTGTTACACTGGGAACTAGCAGGGCCAGAGGGCAGGAGCACCCCCCAACAGCACCCCAACTCTCCTGCAGTCTGCAACACGACCACCTGCCCCCAGAGCCTGCCAGAATGTGGGCCAGGAGAGGAGCTGACCCGCACCCAGGAGGAGGGCAGCTGTTGCCCCACCTTTGGCTGCCGTGAGTGGGGTGGGGGTTAGTGTTGGGGCACCTGCTCCCACAGCCCAGGAAGGCCCTCAGTCCTCCCTTTCCTTCCAGGGCCTAAGCTATGCGTCTACAACGGCACAGTCTACGGGGTAAGAACTCAGCGCAGGACGGCAGGACGGCCTGGGGTGGGGCCCCAGCTCGCGCATCCACTGTGGGAAGGCCTGGAACCCTCTGGACCTCCTCTCCTGGTCTCCACAAGCCCAGCCCTGTCTGTCCCCTCCCACCACGACAGCAGATAAACAGAGAAACGCTGAGTCCTCTAGAGCTGGGTGGGGACACGGGAGGACAGGGGAGTGGTTCCTCTGTCAGAGCCTAGTAGGCCTGTGAGCCCCACACCTGCTGCCCCTGGGACTTGAGCTTCAGGGTCTCCTACAGCTTCCTCCCAGCAGGACCACTGGGTCCTGCCTGCCTGAGGTCCCCACTCACTCAGGGTCCTGCCTCTCTCCAGGTCTGTGTCCAGCCAGGGGGCATATCCATAATTCCATGTGAAGAAGAAAAAAGCCACCTTCTGGGGGCCTCAGCTTCTCCCAACCCACCCAGCCTCAGGGAGGGGTCCTGGCCCTGGTGCCCAACCCACTGCCCTCAATGTCACTCCCCTACCCCCACCCTCCCATCCACTGCAGGTCGGTGCAACCTTCCCAGCAGTCATTCCCTGCCACACGTGCACCTGCCTGTCTGTGGACACCCAGGACACGACCGTGCAGTGTGAGGAGGATGCCTGCAACACCACCTGTCCCCAGGTGAGCCCACCCACCTAGGCATACCCAGACCCCTGGCATGCCACACTGTAGCAGCCCTGAGTCACCGGTAACCAGGCCCCCAGGGAGGGTTCTCTAGCTCAACCTTTGCCGGGGATCTTGTTTTCTCCCAAAGGGAGGTCATGAAGCAGGAGGATGGGGGGAAGGGTTGGAGGCAGGACCAGCAGGCTGCAGGGGCAGGTGGAGAGGGGGCTGGGAGCAGGGGTGAGGCTCAGCCAGGACAATGGACCCGGACACGGCTTCAGAGGGTGGGGGCTGCTAAGGAGGCTGCCAGACTCCTGGGGGGCGAGCAAGAGGGCTGGGGAGCCGGGCTGGGGGTGCAGACATGACCACCCCTCTGGCCCTCAGGGTTCCGAGTACTCCAGAGTGGCTGGGCAGTGCTGCGGGCAGTGCGTGCAGACGGCCTGCCTCACGCCCCACGGCGGGATGGTCCAGGTAAGGGGGCGCTCAGACTCAGCTCCCCACCCGGAAGACCCTACCCTCCAACCCTCAACAGCCCACGAGATAATCCCCACCCTGGCCTCACTCTGCCCGGTGCATTTCAGCCCAACGAGACCTGGGTCAACAGCCTCGTGGACAACTGCACGGAGTACCACTGCCAGGCTGAGAACGGAGCTCCTGTGCTGACCCCGAGGCCCGCGCCCTGCCCCGACGTGTCCAGCTGCAGAGTGCGTGCCCCTCGGATCCCCCCGGCCTGGCCGTCTTCCCGCCTTGCCGGGGAGGCCCGCCCACACCACGCCCCGGAGGCCACACCCTGTCCCGCCCGAGAGACCCCGCCCCGTCCAGGAGGCCCCGCCCCGCCCACCTTAGAAGCCCCGCCCCACCTTAGAAACCCCACCCCTGGGGTCGCGACCCGCCCCCAGCGCGCCCTCTGTCCCCCGCTGCAGGGCACCCTCCGGAAAACCGGCTGCTGCTACTCCTGTGAGGAAGTGGGTAAGTAGAGACCACCTTCCCGGCCCCGCCCTCCAGCTCCGCCCCGCCTCCGCCCATTGGCTCCTGCCGGGACCCCAAGAACCTGCCCTGAGCGCAGATCCGGAGGGAGCCAGGGAGGAAGGGCCCCAGGTCGCCGTCCTCAGAGATCCCCCTCTCCTCTGCCCAGACACCTGCCAGGTCCGAGTCAACAGGACGGTCCTGCGGCACCGGGGCTGCGAGGCCCCCGTCAACGTCACTTTCTGCGAGGGCTCCTGTCCAGGAGTGTCCAAGTGAGTGGGCCCCGCCCCTCCGCAGAGCCCCGTCCACCCGCCGGGGCCTGAGGCCACGCTGCCGGCCACACGGGGTCAGCACCCAGGCCGCACGTGTCCCTATCCTTGGCCCAGCTTGGGGTGACACAGAAGAGCTCCCCTCTCTCCATGTCCATCTGCAGAAAGCCTGCGGCCTCCCCTGACCCTTAGAGCCAGGAGGAGGGAAGCTGGGGCACAGAGCCGGGAGACTGCGGTTCCGGACCTGAGTCCAGGGCCCGGGGGCAGTGTCTGCTTGGGGGTGGGCAGAATCAGGGCCTTCCGTGGACCAGACTCTTGGGGCAGAGCTGCTGGCAGAGTGTCCTGGCGAGAGTCGGCCCGGCTGCGGCCAGCTGTATGCCCTCAGCCAGAAGAGGAAGAAGGGCCGGGAAGGTCCCTGGAGGAGGGGTCTTCAGACTCCACGACTTTGAGGGGGTGGTTCAGGGAAGAGAGGGTGTCTGGCCAAGAAAGGTCAGTGTTCAAAGAGATCCTGAGTGCCCACAGAGCTGGCCAGGCCAGGGACGGCAAAGCCCCCTGTGCTCAGGCAGCAAGCACGGGGCTGCTCGAGGGCGGTGAGCTGCCGACTCCAGACCCCAGAGAAACCAGGACCGGGGGCTGGGGCTGGCCGGGGTGGGTGCTGAGGTTGCCACGTGTCTGCAGGTACTCCATGGAGGCCCAGGCCATGCAGCGGCAGTGTACCTGCTGCCAGGAGACCAGGACCCACGAGGAGGTGGTGACCATGCAGTGTCCTGACGGGACGGCCATCCAGCACACCTATATTCACGTGGATGACTGCAGCTGCACCCCAGCCTGCATACCCTCACCTGCAGCTCCTAAGGACGGCAGCTTTATCTCTCTATCCTAGGGGCCCACCACTGTTTGATGCCATTCTGCCCCTGTCCCACTGCCCCGGGTGAAACCCACACCCTAGCAGGGGACAGTGCAGCTTGAGGAGAGTGCCAGACAGAGCCCCTCCGGCCTGTCTTGGACACTTGCCCTGCCACCAGGGCCAGCCTTCATCTGAAAGAAGCGCTGGCTCCACCCAAACTCACCCCTTCCTGGTGTCAGAAAGATGCCAAGAGCAAAACTGCACATCGGCGGGCGCTGTGCTGCTCCTCACCAGGGGTCCCCGCCACAACCCCAAGCCCTGCGGAGCACGGCTCCCCTCGGGCAGCGGACTGCAGACTGAGACCCGTCGACACCAGGCCGGCTGCCACCAGGGAGTGGAGTTTGGCAAGGTGGCTGCATGCCCGTGTCTGGACCTGGGGCTGAGGCGGTGATGGCCGACGAGTGGGTCAGGGAGGGGTCAGTGCCCCGAAGCTCCTCCTCTGCTCACCCTGCCCCAACCTTGCAAATAAACACCGAGCATCATGTACACTTCCAGGTCTGGGTGTCTTCCCACTGTGTCCGCCCGGGCTCCCCTGTCCGCCCATGGACCCAGCTGTGTAGGGGCCACAGGCTTTATGCACCCCCACCCCGGGGCTTGTGCTGGGAGGGAAAGGCAGGGCAGGGGGCACGGAGGCCAAGGCCAGTCTCTGGCTGTGAGGGCACTTGCAGGAGCCAAGGGCTCAGAAACAGCCTCACCGTTATTTCAAACACATGGGGTTCATTAGGAAACTGGTTCACAGATGTGAAGATTGGACCAGCCAACAGGAAGAGGCGCCTCAGACATGCGTCAGTGCAGGAAGCAGCTGCCCTACCGGCCAGAGCTGCACAGAGGGGTGGGGCACATGGTGCTGCTCAGACCCTGAGGGGAGCCACTGCTGCTGCTGCGGTGCCCCCTCCCCATCCTGTCCAGACCTCCCTCTCACGGCGTGTTTTCTTCAGGGCACTTGTCACCCAGCAACTTGTACATTTGTTCCTTTCTGTTTCCTGAAAACAGACTTTCTGTCTCCCTGCCCAGCGCAGAGAACACTGCCTGCTGGGTGGGGGAGGGGCAGGCAGGGTGTGGCCAACAGCAGCAGTGAACTGCGCTTACCAGGCCCACATCCCAGGCCCCACCTTGGGATGAGGGGGCACCCTGGCTTTGGGCTTAACCACACAGGAAGGATAATAAATGACCTCTAAGTGGGCAGGACTGTTATGAGCGGGGCTGCCACCTGGGAAGGCAAAGGCAGTGCTGGAGGGGGCGAGTGGGCGGGTCTTCCTGTACCTTCCCCACATCACATGACCTACACCCATGCTCAGTGTGGTTCTCCCACCGCACATGCTGCGACAGTAACTCACATTTACAGAGTTCCTGCCCCCCCCCACAGGCCGGGGTCCCCAGCTCCTGGGGAAGGTGGATCTGGGGGCTCAGCCTGGGGGTCCTGGACTCTTTTCAGTGGCCGCTACCAGCACTCTGGACTTTCCTACCCACCAAAGTGGGCCTGGTCAGGGCAGGCCACTGGGGAAAAGGGTCCATGTGTTGACGAAGCTGTAGGTGAGGCTGGCACCCCTTTGGTCACCACTGGGGTCAACTTCTATAAGCTTAACCTGTGTCCCACAGACTGAATTCCTGGGGGTTGTGTGTCCAGGTCATGCTCCCACCCAAGACTTCATTAACTCACATGCAAAACAGCAGCAATCCATAAACCTCAGTCATTCTTGTGGCGCAATTATTTCCTTAAACCCATGCACCTCTTTGCAACTTAAACATATTTGTAAGGCACCTGGAAGAGTGTCCTTCCTTGGACCGGAGTTCACATATGTGAAGTGTTTCCCATGTGCCAGCATACGTTCCCATTTAACTCTGACAACCACCCTATGCAACGCACGCCATTGTTTCTCCCACCTTACACATGGGGAAACTGAGGCACAAAGCCATGAAAAGACTTGCTTCAGTAAGGGGTAAGGCTGGGCTCAAGTCCAGGCAGTCTGACTCCAGAGCCCACACGGCAGTCACAAGACTACTGTGGCCAAAGAGGAGATAACTATAAAAATCAACACAATGAATAAACAAGACAGTGTCACCTGAACTTGAAATATTTTCCAAAAAGGATTTCTGGTTTCCAGATAGAAATGTGCACATGTTTTTCCCACAGACATAAAACCCATGACAAAGATAGACAGAAACTTTAAAATACCAGCACCTGAAAACAAGGAAGTGAATTATCTGTAAAACTGACAGATATCCTTCAAAGAAGGAGATTTTGGGGAAGCCCCAGTGGTGAAAAGGGGCCACAGGGCAATACTTGAAGTAAATAATAATAATTATTATTAGAATTATAATAATTATAACAATAATAATGACAGCAATCTTTCAGAACTGAAGACATGAGCTCTTAGACTGAAAGTACTCAGTGAGAGACGAGGAAGACAAAGAAGACATCCACTCACTAGTGCCTGATAGTGAGATGTGGGGTATCAAAGAAAAGGACAAACCTCAAAGCGACCAGAACACGAGACAGTTTGCCGACAAGGGATAAGAATCATTAATCTGGAGGCAAGGAGACTGTGGCACGACATTTCCACAGTGCCGAGGGAAAATACCTCTCAACCCTGAATTCTATACCCAACTAAACTATCATTTAAGAGTGTCATTTAAAACTAAGACATTTTTAATAGAAAGTTGACCTCCCACGGACCCTGTGTGGAAGAGCTACTAAAGGAGGGTGAACTCTAACGAGAAGAAAAGGTAAATGCTGGTTGAATGCTGGTTGAACGTACTAAAGGCAAACAACAGTCAGCAAAGAAATCAGTAACCCACAGCGGTGCAGCCAAACAATAAACACACCTCTCAGAAACCAACAGATCAAAAACGGGCCTTCATAACTTTAATGAATAGGATTTATCAGTTTTTTCTTCACTGTTAGTGCTTCTTGGTCTTATTTCCTTGCCCTTAGATCAGAAACATGGTCCTCTGCCTTGTTTTTTAGAGCTCTCCAGTTTTACCTTCTGTTTTATAAAAAAAGTTTTTATTGTGGTACAATACACATAATATAAAATTTGCCATCTTACCCATTTTTTTTACGTGTACAGTTAAGTGGTATTAAATATAGTCACACTGTTGTGTGGCCATCATCACCATCCATCTCCATAATTCTATCTTCCCAAACTGAAACTCTGTCCCCACGAAACACTCACTCCTCACCCCCCAGCCCTGGCACCCACCCTTCTCCTTTCTGTCTCTGTGAATCTGACTCTACTTAATATATCCCGTAAGTGGAATAACACACGATTTGTCCTGTGTCTGACTCATTTCACTCAGCTCAATGTCCTTGAGGTTTGTCCGTGATGAAGCAGGTGTCAGAATGTCCTTTTTAAGGCTGAATGAAATTCCACTGTGTGGATGGACCACATTCTGTGTATCCGGACACTGGGGCTGTACCCACATTTTATCTACTGTGACTCGTGCTGCTATGAACGCAGTATTACACATCTCATCAAGTCCCTGCTTTCAATTATTTGGGGGAAGTGGGCTTGCTGGGCCACATGACAGTTCCGCTGAATTTTTGAGGAACTGTCATACAGTTTTCCACAGCACCTGCACCATCTTATATTCCCAGCAACAGTGAACAGAGTACACCCCTCCATTCATTGTGACACCCCCACCTTACACCCCACAGCTGCCTGAACTGAAGGTCAAATTTGCTGGAAACATCTCTCTGGGTTCCCCCTTTCTCTTGTCATCTTCTAAAATTTTCCAAGAATTTTTCAGCAGGTTACCTAACATTTTGGGCTATTTTCCACGAGAAGTTCCCAATAAATCTAACGCACTGTACTCCTGGAAAGAGATGTCCCTGTCAAGCGGGGCAGTGGGCCTCGGGGGTATAGTCCCAACCTATCAGTCTGTTCTCGTCCCAGGGACACGTGCTGTGGCTGCATCAAGTGGCTCTGAGCCTTGTTTACGAGCCTGTGCACAAGCCACTGGGAACTCTGCCCTGGAGATCAAGGTCTGTGCCACATGGGACACCCCTGGCTCACAGGTGACTTCTTGATAGGCTCTCCTAGGAGAGGTGTCAGGACTGCCAGCAGCGGCAGCGGGTCCCAACTGAGAGGACTGAGCACCCCGCCAGGCAGGACGCTTCTCCCTCACGGTCTCTGGAGACAGTCCTTAGGCTTGTTTGCCTGGACAAGCTGCGCTCCGCCTCATTCTGGAGGTCAAGAAGTGGAATGTCACCATAGCCCCAGAGTCACTGAGGGAGGGCTGAGATGAAGCATCAGCTGCGGGGTCCCCACCTGCCCCAGATCCTGCCCACTAGGCCCTGAGGCCAGAGGGGGCCGTGTCTTGGTCCCCAGACTGCTCTGTGCTCTCGTCTTGCTCCAGGCCAGTCCCCCGCCGTCAGACTGGTGCAGCCCTGAATGTGGGGCTGTGGTGCCTCCCTCCTAAGTCTTGGGGGCCCCTCATCCATCAGGTGGACCCCCAACCCTGTCGCCTGGCCTTGCGGGCCCACCTGGATCTTGTGTGGGCTTCCATAGCCCAGCGGAAGCCTGGATAGGACCCTTGGGTGACCCCAGCTCACCTGCCAAGCTCATCTGAGGCCAAGAGCCAAGAGACATCTGGAGTCTTCCCGTGTGATTCATGAAGGGCAGAGGCGTGTGGGGACCGGGCAGGTGGTAACCTGTTCTAGAGCTCCCACGAGGGGTGCTGGACGGTGCCCACTGGAGCTGACTGCCTTGTGGCAGTGACTTCCCTCGGAGTCCAGGCTCCCCAGGGTCACATTCTCCTGTAATCTGCTCCCTCCGTGCACAGAAGCCACATGCCACGTGGGTTCCACGACTCTTCCAGCCTGTCTGGGGCCCGAGATCAGGAACTGCAGACGTAAGCGAGAGGCACAGAGGCCCATGGTGGGCAGCTTGGAGGGCAGAGCTCCCACCAGCCCGGAGCCCCAGGCCAGCACTGGGCGTGCCCACCTACACCAGCGTCACCCCACACTCCGCGCATTCCACCTGTGTCGTGCCATCCACTCAGCCCGCACTCACCCAGCCGTATACAGGGACAATAGCACACCAGTGTCACACATCAGGGAAGGAAAGTGACAGGGATTCCATGCTGAGTTAGTAACACCTGCATCGCAATATGTGTAATTTTTCACTTTTCCATCTTCTCCTACGTGGGGTTTATTGCTTTAATGTTGGCAATACCTTACAGTTAACAGGTGCTGAAGGTAATTCTCTTAGTGACCAAGTCACAAATTGGTAGAAAGAAGATGTCTTGTGTTCTGTGAGGCTTAGTGTTTACTGCAAAGCTTACCAGCGGGAGCCGAGGAAGCGAGCATAGCTCCAAGCACGTGGCTGCTTCTCGTGCTGCCTTGTGTCATTAAAGAAAATGTTTGTGCAAAACCCCATCGAAGCCTCATCGCAAGGAGTGCCGCACTTTTCCTCATTTGCTGATTCTTTCCCGTCCACCGAGAACCCGCTCCGTCCTCCCACTGATAGAAATGTGGGGCCAGCATTGTATTTTGGGGACTTAAAATGAAGAAAGTGAGGGGCTTTGCCAAGTCTGGGAAAGCCAGTGCTCTGGTTTCCCTGAGAAGTTCAAATCTCACATTAAATTTGGCTGCAGTTTTCTGCTTCCACAAAGATTGCTTTTCAGAAATGAACAGTTTAAATGGATGCTTTGAAATCATTTTCAAAAGTAAAATCAGACAATGATAATAAATTGGCTGTCTTCGTCAGCAACCAGGGACGATGGCCTGGAGGCCAGGGGTCTGCATGTGCCCACTCTGTGGGGTGCGGGACCCCCATATTTGTGCTCCTGGGCTACTGCAAGCTGATTCTTGTTGGCCCTTGGCCACAGTTGGTGACTGGCCTGGTGAGGCTGAGACTGGAATCCCTTCCCCATTTGTTCCTTCAGCTAGTGCTGCCCGAGCGCCTGCTGTGTGGGTGCTGCAGCCTGGGGTCAGGAGGGGCCCCCACACACGCCAGTGTCTGCCGTGCATGGACAATACGCAGGAGAGACAAGAACACGGGCCGTGTGGAACGGCACGAGAAATCGCCAGGGTGGCCGGAGAAACTGCTCAGAGGGGGATGTTTGAGGAAAGACGAGGGGGCGAGCAGCCGTGGGGCGGGGCCCTGGGGCGGGCACACCAACCCAGGAGACGGATATGGTCCAGACAGGCAGTGTGAGGTCGGACGCAGGACGGGGCACCGCAGAGCAGGAGGCCGCACCGCCGCCACCCCCCTGCCCGGCCCCGCACTCCCGCTGGCTCCCGAGGCCGTCCCGGTAGCTTAGCGTCCCTACTCCAGAAACACACCCTCCTGGCAGTCCCTCCGTCCAGCTGCCCCTTCACTGTCACCCACACAGCCTCCTGGAAGTGTCCCTGTCCCTTTGCTCTCATGTGAATGCTGAGTTGGGCTTTTATTATTCCCGCCTCAGCGCGTCTGTCCCTGTGCTGAGGACCTCAGGGCCGCACCTGACACAGACGCTCTGCGTGGGTCGCAATCACGCCCTCCCTGCGTCCACACCCCCTCATCGCCCTGCGGTTGTTAGCACTCCTGTGGCAGTCTGCCCCCCTTGGAACTGTGGGCCATGTGTCACCACGCCACTGGCCCTGCCCCTCAGGAGGCCTCCTCGCACACGTCACCCTGTTCTCCTGCGTCTCTGCCTCGGCCCCGAGAGCACACAGATCCACCCAGCCGGCCTGAGACCCACGGGGACACATGGGAACTTGCTGGCCTCCTGTCCCCGCCTCCCACGTGGGAGGGCAATGTGTGTCCCTCTCCTGGTGCTCAGAGGCCTTGGGCTTGAAGTAAATTGGCCATGATGTCCACCTGTGAAGCCACGAGGTCCGTGGGACTGTGTTTGCTCCCCAAATTCCTGCTGAAACCTGACCCCTAGTGGACGGTATCCGGAGGCAGGGTCTTTGGGAGGTGACCAGTCATGAGGTGGGGCCCCCATGATGGGGTCAGTGCCCCCTCGCCCAGTCTCCATGCAGGTCGCAGGGAGCAGCAGGCCGTCTGCGACCCGGAAGTGGCCCCGCAGACTGAGTGCCAGCAGCGTGCTGTTGGGCTTCCAGCGTCCAGAGCCGAGAGGAGTCAGTCTGTCCTCTGTGGCGTCGGGGGCACTCTGCTGCAGCCGCACAAAAGGACTGACTCCATCTCTATTTTCAGATGACAGGATCAGCGTATGGAAAACCCACAGAATTGATGGAAAAACCACTATAAACAGGAAGAGAACTGAAAACAGGTGGCAGACGGTGGCAGGTCACGAAACCAACAAGCCAGTAGCCTCACCCGACCAGACCAGGTGACAGGAGCCCAATTAAAATAGTGAAACAAGCCCAGGCATGCCTGTGACAGTAAATGCCCAAAACACACGCCGAGAACACTCTCCACAGTGATTACTGGGGTGTGGCGGGAGGGGGGGGCCGGGGCTGGTGAGCTCTCCCCGGCAGTCAGGGGGCATGGGACTCAGTGACAGAGGGAGCGGAATTGGCTGCTGCGGGCGCTCTGGCCTGTCGATGGCAGTCCCGGGATGTCACGGTGGGAAGTCAGCACCTCCCCGGCAGGCTGAGGACAGGCAGGCCCCGCGGGGAGGACGGCACGCCATCACGGGGCCTGACGAGCTCTGCACCCGGCTGGGGCTGGGCACCGGGCTGGCTACGGGAGCTTGTGGCTGACAATGAGCGGCCTTGGAGCCGGTGTGCCTGCTGGGCTGGCCCGGCACCAGCAGTGGTCCCCGTGAGTGGAGCCCGGACAACCCTCGTGACAGCTGAGGAAGAGGTCCCGAGGCTGAGCCTGACTCCATGGCACCTGCGTCCTGGGAATCACAGTGTGGCTGTCCTCGGTGCCACTAGTCGGGGCCCCAAACAGGAGGTCAGAGGCAGAGGTCCTGAGCAGCAGACTCCTGTGGTGACAGCCATCAGGCCTGGGGCCCCAGGGGCGGGCCCAACGGGCAGAAGGCGGAGCTCAGGCTCCTCCCGCAGCGGCCAGGCCTGAAGGGGTTCTCAGACCAGATCCTTCAGCTGGAGGAGGCTGGGCTCCCTGAGGACCGCTGGCAAAACCACGGCCAAGTGTCCAGGGTGGTAATCCCCTGCCTTTCCCAGAGGGGCCCCAATGTGTGCCGGAGAAAGGAGACGGCCCAGCACACAGAAGGGCCCAGGGACACTGCCCAGGCTCCATTACAGCTGGGTGCACGGGCCACTCGTCTACCCACTGGCTGCTCCCCAGGCCCTGGAACCCTAATTGGGATGGCCCAGCCCATGACGCCTTCACCCATGGCAGGAATGGCCAGGTGGAAACCCCAAGCCAAACAAGCCACCAAAACCACCCCACACCTGGGACGAGATGGCATGGAGCAGGGCCACCCAAGGACACAAGAGGTAAAAGCGTCCCTGTCGCAGCCCCTATCCTCTTGCCCAGCCCTGCAACGGCACAGTGGCCTCAGGGGGCTGTGCACACCTCCCCTGTCCTCAGGCCGTGTTGTGGGGACACACACTCGGGGCCTGAGTTGGGTCCCAGTGTCCTGGTGGCGCTAACACACTAACAGGCGGCTGAGAGACGAGGTGACCTAAAGCGGGAGGCGAGTCTGAGCATGGCTCCCTTAGAGCGAGCCACGCCTCGCGGCCCAAGTCCATTCTGACCCCCAGGGCGAAATAGTGGATGTCACACACACAGAAACAAAGCAATGAGGTCAGGCGCCTTGGGGCCACACCTGCCACCCACACCCACGCCACCAGAGCACAGCGCCTGGGACACCTGCCAACTTTCACTGGAAAACGAAAACTCACGCGCGCGCTAAGCCTTTAGGGTAAGGTTCCGAGCTGGCCACTGGGTTCTGCGTTCATTCACAGGCCTGTAGCTAGTTTACCACAGTGAATTTATTCTGATTGCTTCATCAATCCTGCCTATCACGAGCTATGTGAAAAAATAGGAACAAAAACGGTGAACTTTCCTCAAAGGACTTTAATTCTCTATTTTTATATAGACCATTTATTAAATTAGAAGGCTGAAAAGTAAAAATATATTTTACAATCAAAGAAAAATCTGGACACTGGACCCCAGGAGAAGAACCAGAAACACGACGTCTGAGTCACTTCTGCCGACACCAGTAGGTGCTTGTAAAGGGACAAGGGCCCGGGAGCCACCGCTGAGAAGGTGGGGGAGGAATGTGACCGCTGGACGCTCTGTGCTCGCTGACACGGCCGGGGCTGAGGCTGGAGGAAACATCAGCGCCCCGAGGCCTGCCGCCCACCTGCACGGCGGCCCAACATTGGCAGCCACCCGGCCCCACCGCAGTGGCCTTCTCTTTGCAGCTGGGTGACAAGCCCCATAGAGGGACCGCAGTCCCTACAAGGAGCAGGTGTGAGCTTTGACATGAAAACAGCGCCCCGTGGAGGCAAGCAGTCGGCGCTGACTGATAAAGGCCCTATGGGGGGTGGGGGGCGGCTGCGACCTGTGAGACGGGGACAGTGTTCGTGGAGAAGCAGAGACGTGCCAGTGTGCTCACCCTAACCCTGTCCCGCTCCCGCACACTAAGGCTGCACCTCGGGCTGGGGACCCGCGCCCGTCTGTCCTGTGCCACTTGCTCAGATCACCAGTCCCAGGGCAGCGCGGCAGCCCGGCCCCACCTTCCTGCCGGGGAGAAGTCTGCTACAGGCTCGAGACCCGAGACCAGCGCCTGAACCGTGAGGGGGGGCGCCCGAGCTCAGAGCCGGTCCGTGTCAGCGGAGACCCCCGCCTGTCGCCGGCCCCACCCCACTGCCCACGTCCCCAGGCTGACAGAAAGCCCCCGTGACATGCAGCCGCCCTGACCAGGCGGGAAGCAACCTTCTCTAGCTGACGGGGGCAGACGACTGAAACTGACTGCCGCGTGCTGCCCCGCCCCCGCTGTCACGTTGTCAGGGGCCTGTCTGACATCCAGACCCCAAGCCCAAAGGCTGGGACCACGGCTGCAGGAGGGACAGTGAGGGCGGCCTAACGCGCCCCGAGCCGACACACGTGAGTGGTCAGTGCGTGCACATGGCTTCAAGTGCATCGCTCCTGAGAAACTGCTCAGACTTCGCACTGTCACCAGGTGACACCCAGACTGTCCCCATCCTGCATCTGCGGCCAGGGCCAGGCCTGCGTGTCGCCCACAGGTGCACCTGCGCCTGCAGCCTCTCGGGAGCCTTAAATGTGGACTCACCAGGGGCCGTGTCTGTCGCCCAATCCGGGTCCTCGGGCACGAAGCTCCGGTTACCGTCAGCAGTGAGCCAATAGGTCCCAAACACCCTTTTTAATAAGCAAAGTACTGCATCTTATCACTTCTTACCCCCAATTTTCGGTTCTGGAGCAAGAGTCGGTCAAGGAGAGAAGTGACCGCTCGGAATTCCATTCTACAAAGCTGGCGTGGAACACAGCCGGAAAGGACGTCAGGGACCCTGTGAGCCCAGGACAGCCCTGCTGGCCCGTGGCCCCGCCAGGCGGGGCTGGCTGGCTGTTGGCATTCAGGTGGAAACGTGTGGCTGAGGCCCAGCATCGCCGCGCCAGCAGGACACTGGGGAGCAGCCCCGGTCCACACGTCAAGGGAGGCACGAGAGTCTTCCTTCAGTTTGCAAGTTCTAACAACAACCCCCACCAGTTGTGAGTGGACTGTGTGTGCCCTAAATTAATAGCGGCCTGTCCCAATGAAGTCGAGTGGCTGCAGACAGTTATAAAGCAAAGGACGCGTGATCCTTCCTGAGGCCCTGGCCGAGGCGGGCCGCTCCCACCAGAGCACCTCGGGGACAGCGCGGGGGCAGGCGTGAGCGGCGCTGGAAGATGCACGTCCCCCAGCCGGGGAAGGTAAGTGTGCACACAGGACACGGCTCACGTGTCTGAGCGAGGGGAAGCCACCCACACCACACCCGCCCCAGAGCGGCTGCCGGGAGCCGAGGACCCACATGCATCCCAAACGGTGTGGACGGGGCGACACGGACGGTGGGCAGAGGAAGGGGCTACGCGGGGCTCTCTCACAGGAATCGCGTTGGGACAGTGCTCCCTGGGAACCCGGGGTTGGCAAGTCCGAAGGGCCAGAGGCAACATGGCAGCAGGGGCGTGGCCTAGGACTCCTCCGCCATCTGGAGCAGAGAGTTGATGGCCGCGCCCTTGTTCCCCCTCTGCGCTTCCAGCACGGAGCGGACCACCTGGTGCTCCACGTTGGGGAACATGTCCTGGATGGCTTTCAGGTCCTCCTCGTTGCAGCGGGCCGCGGCACTCACGGCTGCCGGGGGCAAGGCCACGGGCACCATGCCCGGGCTGCACACAGCGGGCATGCCTGCAAGCACAAGATGAGTTTAGGGCGTGGGGGTGTCCACAACTCACGAGGCTGCTTCCGGCTGGAGGGAGCAACGTGGCACCCCTCCAGCCTCCCCAAGGGGGCCCCGGGGTCTCTCAACCACCGATGGGCGAGGGCACCCAAGAAACACGACCGCAGGAGCAGCCTGGGCTCACGGGAGAGAAACGGAGGCGAGCAGCACCAAGGGCAAGCCCTGCTTCGCCCACTCACCCCCCAGCAGAGTGGGGGCTGGACCGCGGACCTCATGAGCCTGGTTCACAGTGGGGTGGGGGCAAGGCGCTCACAGGTCTTGGTCCCTGAGGGACGCGTGGACCGACACCCCTGACCAAAGGCCACAACACAGGCCCCTCCTCTGAGGACGCAAGTACAAACAGAACGGACGCTCGCTGACCCAGGTGTCCAGTGTCTGCAGCCTTCCCCTGCCACGCACCCTGGAATCCACTTTCCCAGCTTGGCTCCCAGCACGATCAGAAGGAAGGAAGGGAGGGAGGGAGGAAAAGACGGCAGGCACTGAATGGGGCTGCACGCTGGCTCGGGACACACACGACACACGGGAACCACAGGCAGAGACGCTCCGACGACTAGGAATGTCGGCTGGCATGCGGGCGAGGGGCCAGGTGGCACAGGGCCTCCCGGTGCTCAGCCCGTTGACCATGGTGGGTCCCTACTACCCCCTGCCCACATCACCCCTTTGTGTGGGAAGCGGGGGACACAGCAGATGATGCGAAGGGCCCAGATTCCCAGGGGAGGAACCGCAGAGCTGGCCTGAGGCCAGGTCTCCAATCCCTGAGGCCTGGGGCAGCCCGGCCCCAAGTCGAGGAGATGCGTCCATGAGAACAGATGAGTGTTCGGGTGGGAAGCGACCACACGGGCAGCTAGCAACTCAGGACCGTGGGTAGTACCTCCCCAATGCAAAGCGGAGCTTGGCGCGCCAAGTGCTTTACACCTCAAGAGCACAAACCTCCCAACCAGGCCCACGGGCGCTCAGAAGTGAGCTCAGGCTGTGACTTCTCTCCCCTCCCAAATCCCCAAGACCCTGGGGCAGCCACACGCTGCCTCCACACCAGTCTGAGTCAAAGCCGTAGGACGTGGAGGTGTTGAGGGCTGGGAGGTGGCCGCAGGGCATGACGGCGCCACCACACTGGGGACGGCCAGGACACCTCCTGAGCGAGAGGGCGCAGACCAGCCCCCCTTCCCGACCCCTCGGCCAGGCCTCGCCAAGCACCTGCCTCCACACCTGACCCAGCGCCGCCAGGCCTGCCGTGCTGCGAGGTGGACCCCCCACAGGGGAGGCGATGGGGCCCGTTGAGATGGCGTCACCCAGGCGGTCACGGTGGGGATGGCTCAGGACACTGCGGGAGCACGGAGACCCCTCCTGCCATCGCAGGCGCTCTCGGGACGGGCAATAGCCTGTCTTGTCTGAGGCAAGTGTCCCGGCCAGAGTGAGCTCTCACGGCCCCACACCCTGCCGTCGGCACAGCCCATGCGAGTGACACACAGGCTGCCAGCAGAGGCCACAGAGCGCTGGACATCAGGTCTGCGTCACCTAGGCCTTGCTCCTCATGCTGATCCCCAACAGGGCACATGCTGTGGCTCTGGCGACCGTGTGCACGCCCCGCAGACCGGCTCCTGCCAGTATGGACCGGCCAGCGCGGGAACGGGGAGAGAAGAGGGGGCATTTCGACAAGACTATGAGGGCGACTGCAACGTGAGTGCCACCTGTGGGGACAGAGCCAGGAGTGCAGTTTCCAGGCTCTCGGCCTCACGTGGAAAGGTGCTGGCTCAGGTAGTAAATGGCCACCAGCTGTGATTGGATGGCCATCAGCTGTGGCTAGTTGGCCGTCAGCTGTAACCAGTGAGCCATTGGCCACTAATGTAACTGCCGTGGCTACGCCAGCAGAAAATGGGGGCTAGCAAGAAGATGGGGGCTGAGCTGGCAAGCGCGGATTGCAGTTAGGACAGTGGGGTCGGTTGGCAGAGAAGTGGACGGCAGGTTGCAGATCGTGTGGCTCCTGCTTCCTGTGTCTCCAGCCCAGCCGCCAGCGAGAGTATAGTGGTCTGACTCCTATGTGGTATGACTACCTATGGCTCCATGGATGTTCCTTTTTGGTGTCACCATGTCCTGCGTTCTTATGTGGGGAGCGGGACCAGAGACCCCGCCTGACACCCTGCATGACACAGGCTTTAAGACACCGGCCTGCTACTGACCAGGGAAGAAGGCCCAGGTCAGAGTGGACAGGCGTGAGACAGTCACAGCCCGTCCAACGCCTGGCCAGCCAGGCCGCGTGCCCGCGCGTCAGTGTCACCGAGTGTGGCCGCCACGATGAAGCCCTGCCGTGAGCCGTGAGCACGGACGTGCTGGGGGCGTGCTCTCAGCTCCCAAAGCGCACATACATGCAGGAGACACCCATCAATAAACAGGGGTGAGGGCACCTCCCGGGGGCACCAGCGAGAACACCACACTGTGCACTGAGGTTCTCGACTCACAATCAAGCAGCGTGTCACCCCAAAACTGAAACATTCCTCCACACAACTCCCTCAAGACCACGCAGATACCAGGAGGCCAGAGCAATCAGTCACGTCACGTCACTGTGGCCCAAGGAGGCTGCTGCGTGGTGCGGGCAGGTGACCCGAAGGGTCCCTCCTGCCCATCGCAGTGCAGCCCGGCCTGGGACCCGCCTCTTGGCAGGGAGACAGGCGGTGACACGACTGAGGGGAGACGAAGGGCTTCAAGCCCCTCACGACAGGGCATCAAGAAGAGGAACCTGCGTGGCCGGCAGGGCCCCTTTCACTCCCGGTCGGTGTGAGCCGTGAGTGCCTAGCAGCAGAGGGAGAGAGTTCTAAGTGAGAGTTGAAAACAAACCCCGATTCTCACTTCGCGTCAAACCACTTACACATTTTACAGAGGGGCATTGAGCTTCAGCGCTCCTACGTCTGCTGTGACTTCCAGTTAAGGGGAAAACGTGATGGGGGGCACCCGACTGGACTTACTTTATCTTAAATTCAGGTGTGGTGCTAACACTGGCGGTTTCTGCTGCAGGTGTCACAAAATGGCCCTTCCCTAGATGCTCAGAGCAGTCAGGGCTGGGACCAGGCCACTTGCCCGGCACTGCAGAGCAGGAAGGGGACACAAAGCAACTTTGCTCTGTACTTTCGAGAAGTGCCAGCACCACCACCTCTGGTCAGACCAGAGACGGGCCCGATGGGCCACCAGCCTGGCGCTCCAAACCTGCAGAGGTGGCCAAGGTCGGGGCTCCAGGCCAAGGGGGGAAGGTCACGGAGGGGGTACGGGACTGGGGCCTGGGCGCTGCTGCCCGAGGGACAGCCAAAGACACGCACAGGGCACCAGCGCTCACGCTTTTCCCGACGGACGCTTCCTGGCAGCAGAACAATGCCCTCATTTGTAGGACATGCGACTGCAAAGGGGGTGGCACAGTGGTGGCCCCCGGTGGGTGACTGGGTCTCAAAGGGTTCAGGCTGAGAGTCCTTCCTCCCCTTTGTAACGTTTCTGTTAGTACGTGATTGTTCAAAATGTACAGAAGTACATACACACTGAGGAAAAGCTCGAGTCTCCGCTTACAAAGAACCTGCTCTGCCCTAAACCAACACTTCAGGGCACACAGTTCATCTCACCCACAGGAACCCGGTCTTTCACACACTACAACGTTGACAAACTACATTTCTACGTCGCCACAAAGCTCAATTCACCTTATTAGTGCCAAGTTAGGGAAAAACCAGCATCTATTTCCTCCCTACACACACAACTCACAGGTGACACCACCTGCCCTTCATGCCTCACCTGAAGGCCATGCCCCCAACCCCCACACCCGCCACCCAACGAGGGAAGAGCGGCACGCACCTGTGATGGGCACGTAGCCGACGCCCTGCTGGTACACGGTTGGCATCAGTACCACGGGCTGGGGCTGCATCACCATGGCAGCTGGCAGTGGCTGGAAGACACGAAGACGATCACGGGTCAGAGAAGCACACACCACACGAAACCTCTGCACACCTGTCTCACCGAAAGCGTCTTGGGAGGGACAGCGCAGGGTGCAGCCCAGCCCAGGAACGCCACACCGACACCCCAATCCTGCTGTGCTGGAAGGTCAGAGGGGACTGGCTCCAGCCGGATTACTTCATTAAGCATAACAATGGCTTTGTGTTCGTGTAAAAGTGTCTGCTAAAGACGTGTGATGAAACATTTATGAGCAAAATCAAACTGACACCGAGACTTGCTTTAAAATAGTCCAGCACTGAAAGGCGGGAAGGATGGGACAGGAGCAGCCAACGGGCTGACGGCTGAGCTGGGGACCAGTCCCCACGGGCCTGTACTCTTCTCCCTACTGGCTCCCGGGCTGGCAACTTTCTATACAAAATGTTAATAATGACACCACCTCACTGACACACAGGAGATGGCTGGAACTCACAAGAGTGGCCGGGGGCTGGGGACGGAACTGGGCAAGAGCCCCATGGCTCAGCTGTGCTCTCCAGCACCTTCGTCCCCAGTCCCCTGTGGGCAGGCCCAGCCCCTCGAGGCCACAGGGGGCCATACCACAGATGGCCCTAACCCGACACAGCCACCACACAATGCTGCTCCTCCCAGGACAGTGAGCGGGCTGGCTCTTCTTGGGACCACGCCCTGTGAGTTCAGGTTGAGGCCTAGCTCCTCAGGGTCAAAGAGTCCCTGAACAAGGAGGTGAGGCTGCCACTGGCCATCTGAGGACAGGACAGCTCCCCCCAGCAGACCCCCCATGCCGCAGTGCCCTCACCGAGTAGGACATGACCAGGTTGATCATGCCCTCCTTGTCATCTCCCTGCCGTCCGCTCAGGCAGTGCCACTTGTCCTCCACCTCGCCCTGCTTCAGAGCCTCGGAGATCGTGATGTGTGTCCAGGCGATGCGGTCGTCCATGGAGAAGGCTCGCTGAGGGAACAACAGGGAGACGGGCACTGAGGACTTGGAGAGCTGGCCCCACCACCAGGAGCCCCGCCGCCTTCAGGGGTCCCCTCCAAGACCAGATGAAGCTGCCTGGACACGCAAGCCACCTCTCCCCCACCCCCAGGTCCCCCAACAAGCCCCCAAGGCCAGTGAGCACACATGGAGGAAAGGAGGAGCTCTCCCTGCTGACCAGAGCCATCCAGACGGAGTAGAGGGCGAGGAGGAGGAAACGGGAAGGGCAGGTACAGGGCAGACAGCTCGGGGACCGAGGGCCCCTCCCGGCTTGCTGTCCACCCTCACACCTCCCAGCTGTCACCTGCTGGGGCACCTGCCTGGCCTCAGGAGGGACCAGGTGCTCCCGGACTGGTGCCCAGAGGACCGGGCTGAGGAAGAGCCCTGCTACGTCCATCCAACACTCTCCAGGGACACTGCGAGGAGTACCCCCAAGAACCCGAGTCCCACCCAGACATGGGGTGACCCATTGTATATCCAACCTATTCACAAAAAACTGCCTCGATGTACCTGGTTCAGAGGAGGGGGGCGTGTTAACAATCCACTCAGAGCACTCGGGGTCTGGTGTCACTGGTGATGACGTGTGTGCCTGGTTTGGGGGGGACATGCCAACACTCAAGAGCACTTGGGGTCTGGTGTCATTGGAGATGACGCGTGTGCCTGGTTTGGGGGGGGACGTGCTAACACTCCATTCGGAGCGCTCGGGGTCTGCGGTCACTGGTGATGACGTTTCTGAATGCAGCTGTGAAAGAACCCACACAGGACACACACTTCCCACTACTGGGGACACCATACACCGTGTCAGGCATGCCTGAATTCCTAGAGCCACCCCACCACCAGGACGACAGGGTCCCCTGCTCAGCCTGGTCTTGAGTGCAGAGCCCAGACAGAGGCCGCCCTCACCTCGTCGAAGATCTCTAGGTAGAAGGAGTCCACGCCCGGGGGCACCGTGCAGTGGATGACTTTGTTCCAGCGTGGGTTCTTGGCGCCGTTGTGGGCCGTGGGTGTCTCATACACGGCGTAGCCCAGCCGCAGCCGGCAGTACGGGTCCATGCGGGTCACACCGTAATTCTTTGCCAGCTTGGCCTGAAATAAAGCCGGCGTCAGAACACAAGGCAGCCAGCGTCCCAGGCTTACCTGTCGCGCAGCCCTCCCACCTATTTCCAGGTCTGCCTGGCTGTCTGACGGAATGTGGCTGCAGACCTGGCACCAGGTGGGAGAACGTCACCCACCGTAAGTCTGGTGCAGAGCCAGCAGCTACGACGACGACGGTGCTGCAGGCACAGCAAGGGCACAGTGGGCCAGAGGGTTCCTCCGAGCCTCCTCAGAGCAGGCCGCCCCGGGACAGAGCCAGGAGCCAGAGAGCAAGGGACACAAGGCCCGGGACGGGTGGCTCCACAAGGGCCTTCCCTGTGCCCAGGGTGGGGCCAGACACGCCTCGGACCAGCTGCACCGGCTCCCCGGGAGGAGAGTGTCTCATGTCGGTCAGGAGCCCAGCCCCGAGCCAGACAGGCTCTTGGCACAGGGCTGCTTTCGCAGGGAGGAAAATCGAGTCTAGATGAGTAAGAAAGACGGAAGGCTCTGCAGACTAGGTCACTGGCTGGGAAGTATTTACTCCAGGAGGATTATAGACCTAAATGTGAAACCTAAAACTATAAAAGTCCTACAAAAGAAACAGGAGGACATCTTCGTGACCTTGGCCCAGGCTCTGGAAGAAAACGTGGGGTACTGGACGCAGTGACATTAAGGAGACCTGCTCCCTAAACGACGCTGAGAAGGGAGTATCTGCAAACACCCATGTCCGGTAAGGACCTGGATCCCGAATGTATAAGCAACTCGCAAAACTTAGGAATAAGAACAAAGCCCAGAGAAAGAACGGGCAGAAGACCTGCAAAAGGATCCTGATGGCACATAATAAGCACGTGGAGAGGCGGTCCCCACCATCAGGCCCGGCAATGCAGGCTCGCCCCCAGGAGACCCTGGAACCTCCTGGGAAGGCTCAACCCGCCCCACTGGCCAGAGTGGCCAGCCCTGGGCGCCTGGCGGGAGGTGAACCACAGCCACCTGTGACCGGGAGGGCTTCACTCCAGGCACGAGCCAGGCCACCCCACAGAACCCTGTGCACCCACTGTCATGGCTAATAAAACGGGTTGCCTGAATGAAAACGTCCTCATTGCTCAAAGTGCTGCCCCCTAAGCCTCCGCGACGTGTCGTCCCCCGGCTGGCGCGGGGGCTGCCTCGCTTTGCCGTGCCGCCTCTGCCCGCTCACAGCGAGAGGCCCCCGCCCGGAGGGGCACTCCTAGCACACAAGGGTCCCCGCACCCTGCCCTCCATTCCGCCCTCTGGTTTCCGACTGACTGTGTCTACTCTTCCTGTCTTTGCCTGTTTGGGACTACATGTTGTTCACTTTTAACCACAGCTGTGACTACCCTTCTATGCCAGGTCTTCTCCATTCTTGGGTCCTTCATTCTGCCCCCTTTCATGGGGGATGGAGCACCCCCTGAAATGCTGAGAGAGAAACAATGTTCTCCGGAAAGCTGCTGGTATAAGCACCAGCCCTCAGACAGCTGCAAATATTCCTCGACTGTCCTCTGCACCAGTTTGCTACAGCAGCTCCCAAGACTACAAACTTCCCTGGAAAATGCTTTAGAAATCGCACCAGCGTTTTCTGTGAAACAACAGTAGGAACGTGAGGCCGGCTGCCCGCCCGTAGCCTCCTGGCACCTGTTTTCATCGTGCTTCTGCCTGGCTGCTAAGGCCCTTTGGTCTTAACACCTTAAAGAATGTCAGGACGTGCTGATGATTTTGCATAAGTGAGGAATACCGACGGGATCGCGTGGCCGTCATTCTCCTCCCTCTGAAGAGGCCCCGCCTGCCCTCTGCTATGGCAGCACACGCTCCTCCTCCCTCTGCTCTGGAGCCAGACTACGCAGGCCTGTCCCGGATACTTCCAAGAGGCTTTCCTGCAACGCCACATACCCAATGCTTAAGGAAGCGCCATCCTGCTCGTTCTGATCCTTACTGGGCGTGACTACACGCTGGGGCCAGACAGACAGATGTCTGTGCCTCCCACAGCTGCGTGCAGCAGACACACATCACACGGGGAACGTGTGACAACACTGCCACTTGTGAGGAGTGACCAGGTGAGAGGAATGGGGCACACGGGAACATGAGGAGGTGAGGGAGCAAGTGGGGACCCCTGGGAACATTCCTAGGGGAGAAAAGGATCAGGTAAGTACACTGTGGGGAAGGGACAAAGCAGAGAGGCCTGCCTGGCCACGCTCGGGCCACCTCGGGGGGTGGCAGTGGGGAGGGCAGAGTGCCGCAGCCTGGCCCACAGACGGTGGAGCCGAGCGTGTGAGTGTGACAGAGAAGTCAGGAGCAGCCCAGGGCTGGAGGGCTGAGCTCCTAGAAGGATAGAACTGCTGCTTACTGCTGGGGAAAGCAGGTTGTGGGGGGCTGGAGGAAAGAGCTCCATTTGGGGCACATCACATCTGAAACCCCTACAGGACACGCAGGCAGAGGCCCCAAGGATTGCGTGTGCACGCATGAGTCTGCAGCTGAGCTGAGCGGCTGGCTGGGGCCAGAGGCTGCTCGCTCTGGGGCGTGTGGGCAGGGAGGAGAGGGGCTGGCTGGGGACTGAACCCCCTATCAGTCCACCAGGGGACACAGCCAGGGGTGGCAGGCCAAGGGCCAGTGCGCACCCTCTGTGAGCCAAGGCGAGACTGTTCATCACAAAGGAAGTGGAAGACCACGAGTAACGTTACCAAAAGGCCAAACAGGTGAACTGGAGTGCTTCTGACCATGGGCCGGGCCCACGCAGGGCTGGGGTGCGCCGTGTGGGCTGAGAGGGGGGTGGGGTGCCTTATGGTCCTGTGGTGCTGGCAGGAGGCAGCCCTTATTACAGGAGCACATGAATTCACTGGTATCAGAGGGCACGCAGAGAGGGGGTACCGTGCTATCCTAGAAACATGAGCATGAGCGAGGGTGTAAGGTGCACTGTGATGGAAGGGGGCTCGGCTGTGAACCCGGGCAGCACCAAGAGCGTGGCGAGCGTCTGCCGCAGTGCAGCACCCGAAAGCCCCGCTTTACTCACGAGGCCCAACAGGGGTTCCTGCGTCTACTGCACTGTGCACTTGTGTGAAGCCGTGCGACTCAGTGCCTGCCCCTCTTCACGGTTTTATAGAAAGTTCTGGTGACCAAAACCATTTCGCCTCCTGACAGTGTACTTGGCCTGGCTGTGAGTGGCGTATGGGCTCCAAAGCCTGATGGCAGAGCCGCCCGCCCTGGCCATCCCCACCCGTGCCCTCATCTAGACAGTGGCCGTCTACCCCCCCCCCCGGCTGCCCCCAGGGCAGGGAGACAGTCTGCATGAAGATCAGTGCCCAGCACAGAGCAGGTACCAACAGAGTCTCACTACGAACGCTTGGAGGACTAGGGCAGCACCCCGGGTAACTTACCATCATTTTTCATCAGATGTATGTTTTAGGAAAAAGCAGAATCAGAGCAAGTTCCACACAGAAAATGTGGCATGAAAGCCCACAGCCACACCCACCTGCACCACCGTGATGTTCAGCCGGCCCACCGTGCCCACCGCCCCGCCGTACTGCAGCTGCTGGGCTGCCTGCGCGTCCAGCTGGACCTGCTGCTGCTGCTGCGTGGGCGCTATGCGCAGGAAGTCGTGCGGGAGCTCGCCGATGAACACCTGTGGGGGAGGGCACAGACGTCAGCAGGAGGGCGGGGCCGCGCACCGGGCCGCCCTGCCTTCCCCTCGAGCCCAGGGCTCCCGCCTGGGGCCTCTCATCAGCAGCCCGCACTCTGCCACTCGGCAGGCACTCAGTGCGCAGCAGTCAGTGAAGGTCACGACATCGCTGCCACCAAGGCGGGCTCACGCGCAGACCCGGCTTGCTGGATGGTGTCCCGGATCGTTTTCGGGTGTCATGCGCTCTGCTACGTGTCCATGGCCCGGCTGCGCTGGGCCACTACGACTACAAGCGAGGCCTGTCAATTGCAAGACATTGGTTCAAATGAATGAATGAGACGGGAACTGAGCCGGGAGCTGAGACTGGGAAAACCCTCTGTACTGAGACACCAAATACGCCCATTTCACACAGTTCAAATTCAAAAAAAACCACAAGTCAGAAAGAAGAAATCAGATTAATAACAAGCCACAAAGACCTCGGCCTCTGCTGCTCGCAGAAGCCTCTGTCACCAGGCTCCCGGGCTGGACGACACGAAAGGGACGCGCCAGGAGGGTGAATCCTGGGAGAAACCCAAACAGCTCGCAGACAACAGTCTGCCAAGAAACACTGGAGGAGACTGAAGCGACAGCCAGTGGAGGCTCGTGGCAGCCGCCCCGGAAAAGGCACCAGGGTGGAAAGAAGCAAAGGACCGACGGCCGTGTCCCCGAACCAGGGAAGGAGGGCTCCACAGCCAAGCAAGGCCAGCCAACGCGGGAGGGCCGAGAACCAGGACAACAGCGACGCTGCCCTTCCCCAGGAAGGGGTGCAAGGTCTGGAGGGCTCAGAGTAAGAAATGCCCAGAGAGACCAACGACTGGTGAAGACCACGAGGCCGACAAACCCCCTGGGAGGGAGGAGCCATGGGGCCACACGACAGGAGGCCTGGCTGCTGCTGGACGAGCTGGAGCCACAGAGTCCAGAGCTGCCTGCAGACGTCCCCGGCCCTGGTCCCCCTCAGTTGCCCTGAGGGACATAACCCAGAGCCTCCCAGCCCAGGGCCCTGAAGGGCTGGCTGCTGAGGAAATCATGCCAAGGGGAAAACCCCTGTGTCACAGCGTGAGCTCTGGTAACTGCGTCTGCTGTCCGCAGCCACCAGGGCCCCTGAGATGGCCAGACGCCTGCTGGCCCTACACGTCATAGGGGCACGTTACCCGAGGGGGCTCGCTGGCTCCGGAACGGGCAGAGGGGCCAGTGTTGAGAACAGGAGTCTCCCACACGTGCACCCAATCCATGGGCCTGGGCTCCTGCCTCTCTTCATAGAGCAAGTGCACATGGGCCCTCTTGGCAGGGATGCGCATTAGGGGAGCGGCGGTGAGACATCGTCACCTTCTCTGCGCCCGACGCCCCGCCCAGGCCGCCTGGGCTCCAGCACCCAACAGGTAGGAGGAGAAGCCGCAGGCGCCGGGAGGCCAGCGGTTGCCAAGAGAAGCATGTAGTGTCCCCAAGAGGCCTGGCAGCCACATCTCCCCAGGTGTGTGGCTTATTCCCAGCAGGTTGTGGGTGTGCTCTGAAAAGAAGGCCCACGCGATGATCCCTGCAGGAGGACTGAGATGGCCAGGGGCCAGACCCCACCGCCAGGCCCTGCGGGAGCCGAGCACCACTGCAGTGGAGAAGCCCGAGTCCCTTCGCCGGCCGCCCTCCCCGAGTTCATCCCAGCTGACAGGGGACGGGGGTGCCCCTGCCAACCATCCACGGACCACGCACAGTTCCTGTAGTCGCCATGGCTCGCCATGAACGAATTAGCTTGCAGGAACACTCGCGCTAACCAAGTTCAAAGCATTAGTGTACACAGACCAAATTTGCACTTACTCTGAGAAATAAATGTCACCACATGCCACATACTGCAGCTCTGTGGACCCAGCGGGGAACGGGGATACACCAGGGACAGCCGACGTGTGTAGCAGTGACAGTGTGACAGTAACGAGGGGCTGCACAGATGTGTCGGCAGGAAAGGCCTCTCTTTTCCTTCATTATTTCTGCTTCCTGTCTGTTCCCATCATCAGAATGGGACTTCCAGGTGTTACGTTCTCTTTTCAATGTATTCTTCTAGGTTTTCCTCAAAGAGAATACAACTGCTTTTTAATGGGGGGAAATAAAGCTATATTGAAAAGTGAAATGATCTAGTGTTATTTTTCAACAGCAGTTTAACTACAGAATTATAAACATGAAATGAGGATTTACCATAAACTGCTCAAACAGAACATTAGAAGAGGAGAAAGGTGGCCAGCACCCCCAGCCAGTGGTCCCGGCCAACAGCTGCAGAGACAGGCCAGGCAGACATGGGTTCTCCAGGTGACAGCCTGGGGAGGCCACCAGCCATGGTCCCCCTCCCAGCTCAGGGGTGCTGTACAAGATGCTGACAGGTAGTCCCGAACTTGTCAAGGCCCCAAAACGCAAGGAAAGTCAGAGACGGTCCCAGAGCGCAGGCGACTATGGAGACAGGACGGCCACGTGGGCCCTGGGTGGCACTGTAGGACAATAAGGGGCAGTCCCAGGAAAAGTGGGACACCTGAATAACACTTGCAGTTAGCAATCACGCACCACAGTCAGGTTCTTAGTCGTGACCCGCACACGGTGACGAGACGTCAACAATGGGAAAGCAGGTGAGGGAGCCCAGCAGCTCTTTGTACTATGTTGGCCACGATTCCAAAATTTAAAGTTCATTAGAAAAAATTGTAATGTAACCTCCAAACAAAGGAAAGAAAAGGAAACAGTGTTTCAGTCCTTCTGAAGTAAACTAGTGGTTATGTAACCAGCACTGCTGGACCCCTGGAGATTTCTCAATTCAGATCCAACCCTTCCAAATGAGGGGGAAGATTCCAGCACCTTAGAAAGCCACCACTGCTAAGAAACCGGTTAGCGTGTCATACGTCACAGGTAAGCCCAGTGCAGACGTAAGGCCTATCATTTCAGTGACCAGACTGGAAAATGGCATCAATAAACATGGATTCCTAGTGTATACTAAAAATTCAGATCCAGTATATGGTGATGGAAAGAGAACTGACTCTGGGTGGTGAGCACACAATGTGAGATATAGATGATGTAATACAGAATTGTACACCTGAAACCTATGTAACTTTACTAACATTGTCACCCCAATAAACTTTAATAAAAAAAATTCAGCACTAATCCTAAAGTTTATTTTTGCCATATTATGATGAAGGAAATGTTTGAACGGCCACATCAAAATATATGCTTTCCTGGCTCCAAGACTTGGGAAGACAAGAGGACAATCCATCTTGATAACAGATGAATGATGGGCCATACTTTTAAATATAACCTGCTTACGTTAACAACATGAGTGCACTGAGCTCAGTACTAATAAGCCACTTGAAACCTGTGTCCAGACCTAACAAGTCCACTTCTGGGACTGACTCCTATGGAAACGCTCCCACAGGACGCGGCTGCCTCCTTGCTGGACTGTCACAGCACCAGGAAAAGGGGACATCCACCATGGGCACCCAGGCCCATCGGGCCAGGTACAGCCACACGATGGAGACGTCCCTGTGCCTTCCACCTCGTGGGCAGCTGGAGGAAGGGGCGCAGCATGACGCGGGCAAAACCACAAAGTGGGCTTTATGTTTCAAAGCGCTGTTTTAAGAAATTACTGTTCAAGAATGGTGGGGGAGGGGAGGACACGGGAAGATGTTGGTTTCACTTCCTTATACTTTTCCATCCTGCTGATTACTTTTAAAAACAATCTTGAGGAGGCTGGGCTTGTGGGGCTCCTACAGTGGGGGTCCAAGATCCCAGCCAGCAGATTTCTGATCAGGAGTGTTAAAATGAGCCTGCCGAAGCAAACCCCAGTGACTTCTTAGAGCAAATCACTGGATGGCCAGTTGTGGTAAAATGAAATTCTGGAGTGGATTGCCGAGGGGTCCTGGCTTGCCTGGACGGCGCCAAGAATATGGCCTTGGAGCAGACAGAAGACTACGTAAACGGACAACTGAAGAATAAATACAGGGTGACTTTATCCATGGGAACGTGTTGTACATGAGTACACAGAAGAGAAGGACAGGAAGATACCGAGAGTACAATACTTTTCATACTGGGATGTGTTTTTTTATGGGATTTTGGTTTTTTGATATAATTTGTCCTATTTCATGATGGTTGGCGACTTTTCACTGACATGTAAAATAAATGTATAAAATTGTGGATTTAATTGTAAAGCATTTTTATATTTAAGTTTCATTCATTTTCTTTTATCTTTATGTCAGTGTGCAGAATGCAAAAAGAATAAAAGAAAGTCTCATCTAACCGTGTGCAGCTTTATTGTGCTGCACAGACAGAGAGGGCACATGAGTTACTTTTATATAAAAGCAGCACAAACTCGCATTCCATGAACTCTCGGGATTTGAACTTCCCCTAAAACTAAAAGCTCCTTTTATAAATATTAGTCTATTTTCAATGTATTTCCAAAACTGTACTTTCACTTCTTAGTCGCAGGTGCCCCAGAGCAGCACAGCAGGCCTGTGAGTGAGTGACAACCAGTCAGCCCCAGCGCCCCCACCCCCGTTTCCAGTTCCCCAAGACAGGAAGGGCGCTTCCGTCTGTATGAAGTACACGAGTGGATACGCAGCCAGCACTGGCGGGGCCCCTGGAGGAGTCAGCCCGCGACTGCAAGGCCAAAATGCTGGAATGTCCCACGTCCGCCAGAGCCCACAGCATCCACTCGAGTTCTGCGAGGCACTGAGAGGCTGCGGTCCAAACGAATGCAGAGGCTGAAGAGAGGAGAAGAGGAGACAAGCGAGAGCAAGCGAGGATAACAGTAATTCCCCAAACTACAAAAACTGACAAGAGAATGAGTGACTTGAAATGGGGTCTCTACCAGAATTCCATGGCACCTGGCCTCCCGTCGCAGGTGCTGGGGCCAAGAGCAAGCCTGAGCTGGAAGCCCCGTCCTCATTCAAACCAAACAAAACCAGCCAACCAGTGGGCGGAGCAGTGCACCAGGACCACGGAGCACAGGCAGGTGGCACCGCCTGGGTGGTGGGCACATGCTGCCAGCACCTTCCAGCCTCAGGGCGTGTATGAACTTTCCATAAGGCAATGTTGGGGGAGTCACTGCTCTCTTCGTAGTTAATGAAAAAAGACAAATAATACCAGTCAAGTCATTACAAGCTGAGGGGCGTAAGCTTTGTAAACAGTCGCAGCAAGGTGGGGGGGCTGCAATAGAAAGAGAGCATCTGAGCGGTGTGAAGGTGTCAGTCAGGCAGCACCCGGGGGAGAACAATCCAGCTAGAGGGAACACCTGTGTACATTGCCTAACCAGGAACTTCTCTGGCACATGAGAGGACAGCAGGAGGTGGCTAGGACAGAGTGAAGGACACCACTCTGGGAGTGATCAGGGAGGTCGGAGGCGGAGGCCGTGTGGTCAAGAGTGTGGGCTTCGAGGGCCACTGAAGGACTCAGCTTTGAGTCAGAGAGAGGAGGAGAGGGGAGGGGCAGGGGAGGGGCCGGAGCAGGGGAGGGGCGGGGCCGGAGCAGGTGAGGGGCGGGGAGGGGGCGGGGACGGAGCAGGTGAGGGGACGGGGAGGGGAGGGGCATGGGAGGGGCCGGAGCAGGTGAGGGGCGGGGCGGGGGCGGGGCCGGAGCAGGTGAGGGGACGGGGAGGGGAGGGGCATGGGAGGGGCCGGAGCAGGTGAGGGGCGGGGCCGGAGCAGGTGAGGGGCGGGGCGGGGGCGGGGCCGGAGCAGGTGAGGGGACGGGGAGGGGAGGGGCAGGAGAGGGGCTGGGGCTGGACGTGCTGGGCCACAGGTCTGGCTGCAGGGTATCACAGCAGGTGGACCCCTCCAGCGAGTGTGGCAGCAGCTTGTGGGTGGTGCAGAGGCTGACTGCTCTGGAGGCAGAGCCCGCAGGACTTCTGAGGGATCTAGGACAGGCAAGGTCGTCCCCAGGTTCTGCCTGAGCAACATCAAGGATGGAGCTGCCACCAAATGGGGGTGGGGAGCACACACACAGTGCAGGGGCCTGAGGGAATAAGAGGCTGTCTGTCTGGAACATTCTAGGGAGAAGGCAAGGAGCAGAACAAATGGATCTGGAGTTGAGGAAGGTCTGGGAGGACACGGGAGTCACTGTCCTGGGTGGGGGAGGGATGGAGCGAGAGCAGAGAGGAGGAGCGGTGGCAGGAGCCCAAGCGCAGTCAGTGACTGGGAGCAGGAGGCTACTGGTCCCTGTGCCCACGGGCGGCAGCGTTCTCAGGGCCCTGGAAGTCACCTGGGGGATTTCCAAACACCTAGAACGAGCTGCAGCCACGTCCCCTGCAGGAGCACCCTCCTGCCACCTGCAGTCACCTCCCTCGGAGCACAGACGCTTCCCAGCATCCAGGGCCCCATGGCCCCCCAGCCCATGCAGCTGCCCCTCCCGGGCTCCATTGTCCTGCACAGCCAACCGCCCTCAGCTGTTGTCAAAGGAGAAAGAAGTGGCAGGAGGCATGCAGAAGGGGAAATGGGGTGCACAAAGCTGAAGGTGGGGCTGGCACGAGGAGCAGCCACGCTGAGAAAGAGAAACAGTTCATAGGGACCCAGCAGCTCACAGGTCCAGGTGCCCCTACAGGCCAGGCCTGGGACAAGCATTTGACCTACATGGCCAATCCACAGGCGTGACAAAGGTTGACACATGAGGACACCAGACACTAAACAACAAGCCCAAAGTTAGAGCTGACTGTCACTCAAACTGTTTACACCAAGAACTCCAGGGCAGTTTAACGGCTGCTAACAGAGCAGAGCAGCAGCAACTGGAGAGAGTTCAGAATGTGGCAGAGACAGGCGAGTGGGCCCACTGCTCCACAGTGCGGGGCGCCCCAAGGAAGGCAGCAGAGGAAGGGCGCGGACTGCGAAAGGGTGACCATCCATCCACCCAGAAACGCCTTTCAGGGGCCTGTACTGACAACTGACAAGCAAACCCGAGTACCCCAAAGGAAGGACGAGCAGAAGCAGGTGACCACGCAGAAGGCCTGAGACAGGAGGATGAGAAGGAGTAGTGAACACGTGCCCCTGCTCCTTGGAGGAGCAGGGCCAGGTCACACGGGATCTACCACGGGCCAGACAGCCCTGAGGTTGGAAGAGTCACCTGAGGTGGCACACTCATCAGGAGGGGCAGCATTTCGGGTTGGAGCAGGTCCTGACACGGCTGCATGGCGCCAACTCGAGGATAACCGCAAAACCAACACACATGCAGCACTGTGTGTGTTCTCCAAACCAGTGGAGAACGAAAGATTGAGTTTAAAAAACTGTATTTGGGCAATTCAAAAACAGGCAAGGAAGAAAAAGAAACAAAAAACAGGACAAATGAAAGTACAAAATACTTTTTAAAAAATGTATGTATACGGGACCAGCCGGTGGCTCAGGCAGTTAGAGCTCCGTGCTCCTAACTCCGAAGGCTGCCAGTTCAATTCCCACATGGGCCAGTGGGCTCTCAACCACAAGGTTGCGGGTTCAATTCCTCGACTCCCGCAAGGGATGGTGGGCAATGCCCCCTGCAACTAAGATTGAACACGGCACCTTGCTGCCTCCCGGATGGCTCAGTTGGTTGGAGCGCGTCCTCTCAACCACAAGGTTGCGGGTTCGACTCCCTCAAGGGATGGTGGGCAGGATGGTGGGCTGAGCCCCCTGCAACTAGCAACGGCAACTGGACCTGGAGCTGAGCTGCGCCCTCCACAGCTAAGACTGAAAGGACAACAACTTGACTTGGAAAAAAGTCCTGGAAGTACACACTGTTCCCCAATAATGTCCTGTTCCCCTTTCCCAATAAAATCTTTAAAAAAAATGTGTGTGTACGTATAACAATATAGTTTACCCTGGACCCCCAATCAGCCTGGGCCCCCCTCAGTCTGGGCTCACTGGGACCTACCCACACATCTATAAAGGAGTCTTGCCAAAAAAAGTTGAAGCTGCCTCCAACTAAGCCTGACAGCTGTCCGTCTCCTCAAGCTGAGGGGCACTGCTATACTTTAAAGTAGCATGCCCCCCACCGAGTTCTAGCACGGAGGGCAGGAGCCCCCCACAGTCACTCCTCCTAGGTGCCCGTTGGGCGCTTACTGAGAGTTGTGGACTGAACAGAAACATTGGGTAGAAAAAGGGTTGTTGTTAGAAAACTACGAGCATCATTCAAAAGTGGGGCAAACAGCCCGGGGCCGGCCATCCTCAGACTATTCACGGAAAACCCGACCCTGGAGATACAAACAGCACGTCTCCTGTCTCCTGTCTCCTGCACCGTAAGCAGAGAAGCCCATGAGCGGCTGCAGGGAGAAAGCAGGACAGAAGGATGACACCGGCTCAGCGCGGGCTGCACTTTTTCTCACGTACCATCCATCTCGCCCACCCCTCAGGCGCCCCACGGGCAGCAAGCGCGGACAAGGGCCACCTCTGCCTCCCTCCCTGGGGACTCCCCTTTCTCACTCAGAGTCCCAAGGACTCTGCCTGTCACTCCTTTATCGCGGGAGCAGGAGTGGGAGGCAAGGTCAGGCTTCCGAGCAGCCCCAGTGAGGGAGTCCAGGCTCTGGGCTCCCTGTGCCAGGCTGACCCCCATCCTGTTCGGGCAGGGACATGGCCCTAGGGCACAGGGCTCCCTCAGGACTGCTGCCCAGCCAGGACCCAGGGCAGTGAGCACAGCCAAATGCTACCTTTACCGGCACCAGCTGGTACTGCAGCTTCTTGACCCGTCTACCTGCATGGTACCCAGCACACAGGGACACAGGGCCCAGACAGGATGGAGCCCACGCACCCTGGCTACCAGGGAGGTCTCCGTGAGGAGGCGTGCCAGGCAAAAATGTTTTTAAAAAAGTTACACTGTAGGGACCAGATAAAACTCAAGGGCAAACCCATCTGCAGGCCGCAGGCCCTCCCACCTGGAACAGCGCCCGGCCACGCCTGTCACTCTCTCACAGTGGCACAGGCCCTGCCCTCAGGACCTTCCCTGGCTTTCCGCGGCCCGCCACACCCCACCTGCTCATCCCTGTCTCAGGTTCCTCCAAGAACCTTACCCGCCCCAAGTCCCGGCCCAGGAGAGGCCACTGTTTATACCTCAGTTGAGACCCACAGAGCTGACGGCGACCATCCCCGCCAGGCTCATCTGCCTGGTTATCGGTGCCAGCGATTCCCATGCCACACTGTAAGAGCCCCCACCCCTCCCCGGCAGACACTACACCTGCTCGTCCCAAATGCCATGAGGAACAGCACTGGCTGAGTAAGGCACTGTACTCCCAGGGTACTCAAGACTCTTGCCCCTGAGGACACCTTCCTGGAGGCCCCCGGCAGCCTGGCCCAAACCCCACGGTACTGTGCTTACAGGCCACGGAGAGCACCCCCGAAACATTTGCAGGTCGACGTGTGCTGCACACCAGCACATGGACATAAGGCCACCCTCGCCTACGTTCCAGAGAACAGGCCGGGAAGCAGGGCACACGTGGCGGGCTGGACAGACCCTCTGCCGGCCCAGGCCGCACGTGCAGGACGGAACGGCCGACGCGCAGCTGCTGTCCGGCGGTGCCAGCCGGCGCTGCTCCGCACGGGGCGCTGACCCTTACTGAGCGCGCACTCCTGGCCACTCGGCACCGGTGCGTCCGCACCAGGTGGCTGAGGACACGGGACCGGGCGGGCCCACTGCGCCCCCGCTCCCGGGGGACGCCACGAGGGGAGCGGCTCTTCCGGTTCCCTTGCTTCTGACCAGCCGGTCGTGCAGAAGCGCGAGACAGTGGGCCGTCAGCCCGCCGCAGTCCCTGTGCAGTGGGGACAGGACGGGGGGCGCGGGGAGGCGGAGGGACAGAAACCCGAGGCGGGCTGAGGTGCCACGGAGGAACCCGGTGCGCGCCACGTCCCGCGCAAAGCCCTCAGGACGTCTGACACACGTGGGCCTTCTTCACTCAGAACAGACGCCTGTGGGAAAGGTTCCCTCCAGGCAGGGCCCGCGCCACCCGCACTCGCCAGCAGCCCGCGGGGGGCGGAGCGGCTGGGGGGCAGCGGCGGCGCCTCGGGGGACTCGCCCCTCTTAACGGGAGCCGCGGCCCGTACAAACTTCCCGCTCGGGACACCCGCCCGCAGGCCGCAGCCCGCGCCCCGCACCCCGCACCCGCAGCCCTGTCCCCGCAGCCCGCGCCCCGCACCCCGGACCCGCAGCCCGCGCCCCGCAGCCCCGCGCCCCGCACCCCACACCCGCAGCCCTGTCCCCGCAGCCCGCGCCCCGCACCCCGGACCCGCAGCCCGCGCCCCGCAGCCCCGCGCCCCGCACCCCACACCCGCAGCCCTGTCCCCGCAGCCCTGTCCCCGCACCCCGGACCCGCAGCCCTGTCCCCGCAGCCCGCGCCCCGCACCCCGCACCCGCAGCCCTGTCCCCGCAGCCCGCGCCCCGCACCCCGCACCCGCAGCCCTGTCCCCGCAGCCCGCGCCCCGCACCCCGCACCCGCAGCCCTGTCCCCGCAGCCCGCGCCCCGCACCCCGCACCCGCAGCCCTGTCCCCGCAGCCCGCGCCCCGCACCCCGCGCCCCGCAGCCCTGTCCCCGGGGCGGGTGCGCAGAGCAGGGCGGCCGAGACCCACAGGAGCCCCGGGAGGCGGGGGCGGGCCCGCGGGGCGCCGAGCTCGCGTCCTCCCCCGTGCAAGTGACGGCACCGAGGCGCGACCAGCGGGCGCTCGGGGACACCGCGGCCTGCGGGCCTCGCTCCGGGGCCTCCTCCCGGGGGACGGGGCGGCCCGGGGGCTCCTCCATTTGGGGAATTGGCGCCGGCGAGGGGCCTCCTCCCTCCGGGACCCACCCGGGGTGCGGGCGCCCCTTCCACCCGGGACCGACCGTGGCGGGGCGTCCTCCACCGGGGGCCGCGCCCGCCCGGAGCCCGTCGTCCGGCCTCCCCGAGAGCCCCGGAGGCCGCGGACCCGCCCGCCGTCCGCCCGGAGTCTCACCGGCCCGCGCTGCGTGCTGACGGTGGTCGCCATGGTGCTGCGCCGGCCCGCGCCTCGCCCAACGAGAGCTGACGTGCCGGCGACCCTCCGCCGGAGCCTGCGACGCCGACGGTCGTCCCCCGCGAGGCCGCAGCCGCCGCCACAGTCAGCTGACAGCCTCCCCGCGCCGCGCCGCGCACTGCGCAAGCGCCGCGCAGCCCCGCCCTTCCGGCGCCGCGCTGCCCCGCCCCTTCCGGCGCCGCGCACGCACGCGCGGAGCCGGCGGACGCCTGCGCAGTGGCTCCCCGCCGCGGTCGCCCGAAATGGCTCCGCAGCCCGCGGGGGGCGTAGTGGGCGGTGTCGCGGCAGGTGCGCTCGCCGGGCTGCCAGCCGGCCGCGCGGACTGCGGGTCTGCCTGGGCGGGTGTCCTGGCCGGCGCCGGAGCTGCGGCGCGCCCCCGCGGCCCTCCCCACCCTGGGCCTTGGGCTCACGCGCGGGCAGGACAGTAAACGCGACCAGCGCACGTGGGCCGGGGCTGGCGCTAACAAGGTGCTGACCTGCTCTTCAGGGACAGGAGCCCCGGCGTGCGCAGAGGCCAGGACTCGGAGCTCCAGCCGCCGCGGCACATGGGGCGGCACCTCCGCTCGCCCTTCCCCTCTCGGAGCCGCTGCCCGGGAGCGGCCTCCGTGCGATCGGGCAGCAGACCCGTCACGTGACAACGGGTGGCCTGGCCGGGACCCATCGGGAAGGACCGGGGTGGCCTGCGGCGGCCGCGACCCACGCGCTGCGCGCCCCCGAGGGCCACGGGTCACCACGACACCCCTGCGCGGGGCCAGGCCCTGGGAGGAAGCCCTGCGCCGTGGGATCCACGAGCGGAGAAGGACGGTCCGGATCCCGGCCGATGGACCGCCTCCTGCAAACGTGCAGGCCCCGGGTGGGGGGTTGTGGATCGAGGGGCCAGAGAACAAAAGCCCTTGGTTTACCCAGAATCCTCCGGGGAGGAGCAATTCCCTGCGTGCTTTTAACAAACGGGAGTCAAGCTCAAGGAGAGGGGAGTGTGCGCTGCAGGCTTCGCGGGCCTCGGGGAGACGTGCTCAGCGCAGGAGAAACAAGGCACCGGCCACTGCCGTATCTTCACGGCTGACGTCGTCTACGCCTCTACTGGAGCAAGGACTGAGCATTACCTACCAGTGCCCTGTGTGAGGGGACATTACCAAAAAGCAGAAGCTATGTCTGCATCTTCTCCATCTTCTGTACCTGTGACGAGGCCCAGGCTGATGGTCGTAGCTCCCTTCTTCCACCACTCATTTCACGTTCCCCTCCGCACAGACTTATTATCCATCCGAGCAGGAAGTGCAAGAGGCCTGCCTTCTGCTGGTCCTTCTGTTTTGTCGAACATAAGCAGTTTCACAAAACATCAGAGCAGACAAGGCCACTGTGACCACAGTGCATCAGTACAAAGCCATGATGGCTCCTTGGTCATGTGTGAACACAGACGCATGACACCCTCCACGCCAAAAGACCAACATCTCCCTTCCTGGCTGGTATGGCTGTTGCTGCTTACCAATTCCAGCCTGAGCCTTCCCCTAGTCTTCCCTCCAGAATGATAAGAATGAAGAAGGCTACCCCTGCTTCTGACAGCATCTGATCCAGAGCAGAACCCCGCTTCCTCAAAGCTCCCCCATAATCACTGACAGAAGCCCAGATTCTTTCTAATGCCCTCTGACACGTCACCCTGTGCTTCCCTGCGGTGTGTGCTGTCCTTTGCTGCAATGAGTGACAGTCCCACCCTGTTCAGTTACAGGTGTGTTCCCGCTGCTCTGATGGGATGGCATTGACACACCCAAGGCTTGAATTGTCCTTTTCCTCTGTGTCCACTTCCCAGAGTCTTCTGAAGTAAACAGCCCACGGCATAATCTGTGTCCTCACCATTTTGCCAAAGCAGCTCAGTGTCTCAGCCACTTGACCTCCCATCTCTCCGTCCTCCACATGCACCACATCCCAGGCCACCGCTGGAGATCATTTGAGGGATTGGGATACCACTGCATGACACAGATCCTCAGGGCTCAACTTCCCTCCGGCAAGGATTTTATCCACACAGTCATCAAATATATAAGCAACCCAATTCTAGAATCCTATTAGGAGAGTCTGTATTCTGGGGACACTTATGGTGGCAATTACTGTATTAGTCAGGGTCCCAGCAAGAAACAGATGGCATGCTCAGAAAGATAATTGGAGGAATTTTAATAAATGGACTGTTTATAAAGGAAGGGCAGAGTTAAGTGAGCAAGCAAGACACAGTGAAGCATGGAGGAAATTTGAGCTTCAGGAAGCCACTACCACTCCTGGTCTTAAAAGGACAGAGAGGCAGCAGTAACCAGGAAGAGGCATCCTGGGCTGAAGTGTGGGCCACGCAGAGAGAGGAGGCCACCTGCCAAACCGCAAGCTTGCAGGTCGGGTCTGAGGAAAAGGCATTCTGACCTGTCTCCTCCCACCTCTAACCTCCTACAGTGTCTCCCCTGAACACAGCCCAGTAGTGCAGCCTGTAGACGTCACTCCTCGGGGCACAAAGAGAGGCAGAGAAAGGTGGAGAGTGGACCTGGGAGGGAGGGCAAATGGACACACTTCTGCACATGCATCTAGTTATCAGCAATAATCAAAGGATTCAGTTTTGTAAAATACCATTGAAAAGAGCAACAAAAGAATAGAAGGGACACAAAATTTCCTAAAAAGTGAGCAAAAGTGTTAGCGTTATAAAACGTTATTGAAGGAGACCTGAATAAAATGAGAACTATATACCGTATTCATGAATAGGAAGGCTCAGGTCTGTCACTTCTCCCCCAAATTGTCCTACAGAAGAAATTTTCATTAAAACTCCAAAAGGGTTTTTTAAAGAAATTTAACAAGCTGATTCTGAAATGAATACGAAAGAACAAAATAATAACTGACACATTCTAGAAGAAGGAGGAGAAGATGGAAAGGAACTGTCGTAGGAGAAATAAAAATGTCTTGTGAGACTACAGTAATTGAGACTGTGATACGGACATGGGGATAGACAAATTTACCAGTGAGACAAGATACAGACACTTGACTTATGAGGGTGCTGGCACTGCCAAGCAGTTGGGAAAGGAATTATTTTCAATCAATGAGCTAAAACAATTGGCTACACTTAGAGAAAAATCAGACCCCTACCTTAACAACAAACAAAAAAGCAATTTCTGATGGAATTGATCCAATAAATACTTGATGAATTCAGTAATCTGTGCCATGTTTGGAAAGGATACAGCCAAGAAAAGCTGTCACCACTCTCTCTGATCTGTCGAGAAGGACTGAGCAGGAGTTGAAGAGTTGGGAGGTAACAGGTATGATGACAAGAGAGCCACTCAGTGAGCCAAGCACGGGATAAAGGTGTTCTACACACCAGGACGACCTGACACTCAAATATCCCTGAGAAAGGCAGAGGATGCTGGTGAAAAAATGGGAGTTAGGTGGGCCAGAGAAGGGGGTTTCAAACCTAGAGTGGGCATTAGGGGCCACCGCAAGGTGTAACAATGAGCCGACACCACGGAGCTTTGAGGACGAACCGTATGGCCACAGAGCTGGGCAGACAAGACACCTTTGGCAGGAGAATTAAAGAAGAAACAATGCTGGAGGCAGGGGTCCAGCCCAACGTGTTTCTGCTGAGAGTCGACTATAAAGGGAACCCTAACTTCAACACTGGTTCCTCCAACTCATTGCCTACATTCTCTGAGATCCGTTGCCAACATTGAGACACCCAACCCTGTGTGTCACCTGAATGATGTCACCACCTGTGCAATCATCACTGAATCCAGACCATTTCCACGTTGTTATGAGAGTTCCACTGCCCTCACCCTTCCTGTGTCTGGGTTCCAGCTCATAATGGCACACGCAGGCCCCAGTGGCCATGGAGCACCCTATGCACCCAGAGCCGTGTTCAGGCGTTCGTACAGCCTGTTACTTGGGGGCCTTGAATAATAGTTGAGATGAGCCACATGTCTGAGTGCTTCATCTTGCCGGGTGTCATTGTAAGTGCTTTTCACATACTGTGTCATTTAAGTCACACTACTATCCAATGGCAGCTGAGCTTCTGTTGTCTACGTTAGAGACGGAGGTAACAGAGGGGAAGGGTGAAACACTTACCACGTCTAACACCAAGTAATCGGTACCCACGACATATAAACGCCTCCGAAAAGTCAGGAGGATAAAGGGAACCAGACAAACGAGTGAACAGATGTTTAAGTTGGCGATTCAAACAGGGAAGCCCAAAGTTTGACAGGTATACGAAGGGGCACTCAAACTCACTAATAACAAGATAAAATGATCGTGAGACACCACCTCACGTCCTCAGAATAGTAAAAATGCAGAAGTGAGAAGTGAGGGGCTGGGAGCTGCCACATGGTGGGCGGAGGCAGCTGCCCTCGGTGGAGCACACGCCTGTGCCCTGTGGCTCCAAGCCAGGACGCCTCACACGGGTCCTCGAGGGGATGCAGGGAGGCTGCTCATTGCACGGCTGTTTGTGTAGCAGAAGTCAGTAGCTGATTACTCATCTGTAGTGAGTGAACAAGTACAATCTGATGGGTGTGCACTGTGGAATGCTGTGAAACAGGTGTTTGCAGAATAGCTTGGATACATTTTTAAAACCCACACAAAGTATATGAAGCCACCATTTCCAAGACACTGGACATCAGCCAACAAAGGCCAGTGGTCCCCGTGAGACAGGAGACAAATGAGGGACCCAAGAACTGCCCCTGATTACTGCCTGGTGAGTTTCCGGGTGGCATGACCCAGGTGAAAGCAGTGGTGTCCCTGATCAGAGGACACTCAGTCAGGCTTGCTAGCGGGGCCACCACTGTGGACAGAGCCACACGGGAGAGCAGTGCCATCTGCAGAGGCTCCTCCTGGCGTCTTCGGCTGCGTACAGATCAGTACCCGCTGGGGACACAGCTGCCCGAGGTGTGAGCGAATCACAGAAACAAGACAGGTGGCCCACACATGGCCAGGCGCAGTCCCTACGCCCAGCGTCAGAGCAAGACATCGGCTAGTGTACTCGGGAAGGTCTGATTTCATAGTTCCAGGGAGAAAGGGGGGCATTTTAAGATGCTAAAGGGGACCTAGAGACGCTGCAAGTTCATAGAGCTAGTGGCAGAGCTTCGGAATCCTGGGAGCAACATCGGGCAGAGCTGCAGGGCGGAGGGGGCGAGCGCAGGGCGGAGGAGGCGAGTGCAGGGCGGAGGAGGCGAGTGCAGAGCGCGGCTGGGGACTTCAGCACCTTCTCTTGACGTCCTGCAGCAGGCAGGAGCTCGAACAAGACCAAGACAATTTGGTCTGATTGGCATCGACAGAGAACTCCACCTAACAGCCTCTAAATGGACACCATAAGTATCCACCAACCGTTTATCCAGACAGACCACACGCTGGGCCAGAAAACACCTACAGTGATTCATATCATACAATTTATGTTCGCTGACCAAAGTGGAATTAAATTTGAAATCAATAATAAAAAGATATCTAGAACCCTATCCCCATCCTCCCGCCAAATGTTTGGAAACAAATAACCCATGTAGCACAAAAGAAATAAAAGGGAACATTAGATAGCATTTTGAATGGAATGAAGCTAAAAACACGACACATTGTGTTTCGTGGGCTGCAGCTAAAGCTGCATGTTGGGGAAGCCCGTGCCTGCATCAGAGGGCAGGGAGGTCTCAGAACACTGCCACCAGCACTCACCTCTAGACACAGAAAGAAATGCGATTCCTGATTCCTCTGTCTAGCTGGTGGTGTCCCTCTCCACCAGCTGCTGCCTGGAAAACTCCTATTCATCCATCAGGGCCCGCTCCATGGGCCTCCTGTGTTGAGGCTCCCTCTACACTCCTGGGCAGCTTTAGCTGCTCCCGGGGATGTGGGCTCACAGCCAGTCCCTGACCGTGCCTCTGTCGTGGCCCTCGTCCCTCATCCCCCGTCCCCCGCACAGAGGGTGGTCATCTCTGAGTCACACCCTCACTGCAGGTACCCAGGGGGTGTTGCTGAAGGAGTGACGCTCGGCACCCAGGCTCCACACTGGGATTTTACAATGCCCTCCACTCTTCACAGGAGCCGTTCAGCCCCATGTCAGGGAAACTGTGCTCCGGGAGCCCCTTGCCCAGGTTCACACAGGTAGTGAGTGGATGCAGAGATGAATGAATGAGTTGTGAGAGATGGATTCTGCATATCGGGAGTATGTCGGAGCCCCGTACTCTCTTCACGCCCCCAGGAGCATATTACAGGTGTGCCCAAGGAAATACAAAAGTCAGACGCCCCATACAGGGCATGTGCACAGATAAAGCAGCTACCTTCTAGAGTGACCTTAGCGCTTTCAAGAGAATCTGCTAAAACCCAGACTTTCTATACATAGCCTCTCTTGCAAAGCATCAGGTGTGAATTTTTGAAGTGTTAACTAATTCAGAGAGGTTTGGAGGGGGACGGAAGGGGACGTTCCAAACAACAGGATCTCTGGAAGCAAAGCTGCTTTGTAGCCAAGCAGGGTGTTGGTTTTTCTTCCTGTCCTGGTACATCACCACACGCGGTCACCCAGTGTCTCTGTCTGGTTGTAAGTGAACAGGTTGCCCTCGTGAGGCTGGTCTTGCAGGTGCCAGCCTCCTTTCCAGCCCTCCCCACCCTTCACACCCCTCCCCATCCTGGTGCCCCCCAGTTTCAGCCATGCGTGCTTGCCAGACGCCTAAGTTCAAGGCCACCACTAGCCCATCCCAGCCCCTCCTCTGCCGCAGGCAAGAAGAGCTCTCCTGCTGGATCTCTTCCAGAACCTTCTTTCCTCTCCTTGTTTTTACTCTCACACAGACTTCAGTAAAGAATGCTCTTCTCTATGTGGCTCTGCGCTGGGTCCCCTGGGTGAGGACCGTGAAACCAGCAAGTGCGACTGGGCGCCTAGGCTGGGGCGGCTCCCACAGGTTCGCAGACCTGCACCTGAGCTCCCAGGCGCCAGCAGGCCACTGTTGAACCCTGAACCTGGCCGTGGTGGAACTTAACGTGCAGAAGCGCCCCATGAAATAAACGACGGGAAAGAGAAAGGCAACAGGCAGGTACTATATGTGGAGGAACGCCCGAGGAACGACCACAGGACAGCAGCACATGAGAAGGCGGCTGCATGTGCCCTGCACATTCACTCCACAAACTTCACGAACGGCACGGGATGTCCCAGGGGCCCTGGCCTGCTGTCCCCCGGTCGCAGCGGCCGCATTTATGTTGTTTAGAATTGTGTTGTCCATGTACCTGCAGGAGTAGACAGTGACGCTCATGAGCTCACCTAAATAAACCACCAGCAAACAGACTGCAGTGAGCGAGCAAGGGATTAAAAGAAGAGCTGTCACGTCACGGTGGGAGCAGGACTTATCTCAGCGTGTGGGCTAGGAAGTCTATTAATGCAATTCAATGCGTGAGAGCTTCACGGTGAAGACAAAGCTTCGTAAGTCAGGGATGCAGGGAACTCCTTCATGTCAGGAGGCTGGAAGCCTCCAGCAACGCCCCTTTTTATTAGACACAGAGGCTTCCGTGAAAACCTGGAGTCAGACACGGAGGGCGAATCGGGGGAGAACTGACACCCTAACAGCACAGAGTGGTCTGATCCACAAATAGGATACCTCTCTCCATGTTTAGCGATGATCGTTAAATTCCCCCCAAATGTCGTAGTTTTCACGGTGCTGTTTCAGTGCTGTTATCCATTTTCTGCTAGCTTTCTAGTTCTTTGACATTTTTGATGCCCTTCTACATATAGTTTCCAAATTCAATTTTCAGTGGTTTGTCGCTGACGTGCAAACAATTGTTTTCTGTATATCGATTTTCTTTCCTGGGGCAAAATGGACATAACATAAAGTCACCATTCTAGCCATTTCTGAGCCCACAGCTCAGTGGCCTAAGTACACTTGCACTGTTTGTGCCACCATCACCAACCACCGTCACCTCCAGAACTTCTCCATCGTCCCCAGTGGAAACCACCCTGTGACTGATTTGCTATCAGTGAAGTGTGTATTGGTTTGCTAGGGCTGCTGGCAGTGGCAGAGGCTTAAACCACAGACACTAGGGGCTGGCCCTCTGAGGCCTCTCTCCCTGGTGTGTAGCCAGCTATCTCCCCACACGGTGGTCCCTCTGTGTGTGTCTGTGTCCTGAGCTCCTCTTCTCATTACTGCATTAGTCTTATTCGAGTGGGGGCCACCCTAATAGCCCCATTTTCCTTGTTCACCTCTGTAAAGACCCTCCGTCCAAATAAGGTCACACCCTGAGGTGCTGGCATCAGGATTCCTAACAGGAATTTGAGGGACCCAATTCAGCCATTATACTGGCCCTTGGGGATTTTCTTTTCTTTTCTTTTCTTTTTTTTTAAAGATTTTCTTTTTAATTTTTAAATTTTTTTTAAATTGGGCCATATTGGGGAACAGTGTGTTTTTCCAGGATGTCAGTCGTTGTTTTTCAATCTAGTTGTGGGGGTGGGCGCAGCTCAGCTCCAAGCCAAGCCGTTGTTTTCACTCTAGTTTTGGAGGGCGCAGCTCACTGGCCTTCGTGGGACTCAAACCAGCGACCTTGGTGTTATGAGCACCGCGCTCTAACCACTGCACCAACTGGCCGCCTGGGGATTTCCTATGTACCCAATTGTATCATGTGTAATGACATCATTCTGGTTTTTTAGGCCCCCAGTGCTGAGCACAGGCGTGTCTGCAGGCCCCCGGCCTCAGCACAATGTCAGGTTAGGGAGGTTTCCTCCTACTCCTAGGTTGCTAGTCGTTTTTAAATCATGAATGGATGTTGGGTTTTGCCCAACGCAACCTCAGTATCTGCTGAGACAATCACGATTTCTCTTTTAGTTTCTTAGCAGAGGGGGGCACTGGGGAGGCGTCCGGGGGCATTGGCTCAGGACGTGCTCTGTGTGGCCAATTCCTAGGAGTGTCCTTTTCACCTGGTAACAGTGGGAAGTCGGGCTGCATGTCACAGTGAATACTGTCTTATGATCACTGTCACCCTGGCAGCAATTGTGACATGTGGCCATGTGGTCACTGCCAGCACATGGAAATCTTGGTAGGCCCTCCTGTGGGTCTGACGGGACAAGCGCAGCCCCTGCACACCTGTCTCACAAAAGGCCGTCAGAGGGCCCCCTGGAGGGAGTGTGAGTCCTGACCATTGCCTGGAACCCTGCTAACACTCTGCAGTCAGGTTGTATTGGCGCCGGCGTCAGAACCCGCAGAATTGGCACCAGCAGCTTAGAAGAAACCCCTGGATGACGGTGGAGCACTGCACGGAGACCTGATGGGGGGAGGTGCACAGTAGGCTTGAGCAGGTGGAAAGACATCCCTGCCCTGGACAGAGTGACCCCGTCTTGGACAGAAGTCACTTCTTCCTACGTGAATTCATAAATTCGAGGTAACCGCGATCAAGACTCCAGACACTTTTCCTGAGTCAATGAGTCGGTAACAAAGTTCTTACGGAGAAGCAACCATGATGCAAGAGCCAGGAACCCACCGCAAAGGAAAACCCGTGAGGGCATCTGGGTGGAGCAGACGTGAAAGCATCCCAGCAGCCTCTTTGCAGCTGTGTTTCCATGTCTTTATCTCTCCACCGTGGATGGGAACCGCTCTTCCATCCCAGGATTGGTACCGGGGGGTAAACATGCTTAAATGCTGAGGAGAGTAGCTGGTGCGTGCTGTGCTCAGGAGGTTAGGTGCCATCAGCTTTGTCGCAATTACTGGTGGATGTCACTAACTTCCAAGTGGGTGTCTCCAGCCGTGAGTTCTCCCCTGGGCACACTCACCCCATCTCTGTGAATGGAGGCACCACCCGCCCCGCTGTTTAGGCCGAAAGAAAGCCAAGACTTGTCTGCGATTTTTCTGTCTCCCTCACCCCCATTTCCAGCCAGTGACGGGGCCCAGCAGGGGAGTGACATGATCTGAGTTAGGATTTTGGCTAGAAATATTTGGGTGATACTTTGGCATAAAGTGCCACGCCTGCAGGGACATGCGACAGAGTGCTCAGCGGGGGACGGAGCAGGGTGCTGCTCCTCCTGAGGAAGGTGGCACGATTCAAGTGAGTCCCTGGGAGAGCCACCAGAAGCACGGGTGAGTTTCCTGGGGAAGGCCCTCACTCGTGTGCCCCGCCTGCCTCGTGGGCCTGAGGACCCCGGTGTGGACAGCTTTCAGCCGGCAGGGCAGGCACCATAGGGGGAGGCGGGAGGGCAGGCTCAGGGAAGCACCAGGCCTCCTGTCTCTTCCTATTAGAATTTAAATGAGGGACCTTCAATTTGATGGATGATTTGTGGCTGTCCCTGGGCCCAGAGCACAAAGGCTGGGAGTCTCTGAGGTCCCCACCTGCTCCATCTGGCCTGACAAGGAGATGGGCTGGCGAGACCAGATCAGTACCCCAGCTGCCGCCTTTGTCCCGCCTCTGAGAGCTGAGCTGTGGACTCCCAGCCCACAGGCCTATGTAGTGGCTGGGCTCTGGCAGTGACCATGGGGTCTGACTGAGCACTGGGCAGGATGGCCTTTCAGGGAGAGAATCACCTGCCTGGAGCTGTGTGGCCTGCCGTTGAGGGGCGTGGGCCTTGGGACTGCACATAGCCCTGGCTCTGACCCAAGATGGACTGCTGCCCCTGGGGCAAGTCTCCACGTGCCCACTGGCCTGCTAGAGCCTTCTGGGGCCCTCACCCTGGGTCGTGTACGCAGACTTGGCTGTGGGTTCATTCACAGGGGCCCGGAGCAGGTAAAGACCAAGGCCAGTGAGTGGGGGCGGGCAGACAAGTCAGTGGGGCGGGGACAGGGACACAGGGAGCAGATGGGCCCATCAGGTCGGGGACCTAGACAAGGTCAGGCTGGAGTCTTCACCGAGGGGGCTGTACAGGAGAGGCCAGGAGCCTGGGGCCAGAGATCCCAGGGCACCCACAGAAGCGAGCAAGTGGCAGGAGAGACCTGAAGGAGACTGAGAAGGGCTCAGTAGGAGAAAGGGAGAGCAAGGGCGGGGGACACAGAGGCCCAGGAGCCGGGAGCTCCGAGCATGGAGAGCGCTAAGTGGGGTCACGGCTCCCCAGAGGCACCAGTGCAGGAGGACCTCCATTGTGAGCAGCTGTCTGGGGTCAGGGGTCGTCACCCAGCCTACACTGGCCACCACATCTGAACTGTGGCAAGTGGAGTTGAGCAGCAAATATGCAGGGGAGGGGGATGGCCAACCCCAGAGTAGCTGGGGCCTCATAGCTGGGGCCAGTGAGGCGTCTTCCTTGCACTGGTCCCCCTCCCTCCCGGGATCAGCTCTCTGGCAGCCCAGCCCCCAGCGCTGTGCCGAGCTCCCCACTCATGCCCCACAAGTGCTCTCATGAGGCCCAGCCATGTCTCTCTCCACAAAGACACGAGTGCTCAAGAAAGTGACATGGGACTCCAACAGCTGCACCCCGCCATAAATGATGTGACATTCAGGTGACCAGCAAGAATCCCCAAGCATAACCCTTCCCAGAGACCCATGCCCACCCCCCACGGGCTCCCACACCTGGGCTGCCTCCTGAAAGTGCATGGGTGCTCAGGGGCGTGGGGCACCTGCTGTGTGGCTCACCCCCAGAAGTGGCTGGGACACGGGGACCATGGGAAAGGACTCAAGTGTTCCTGGCGAGCCCGTGTGCAAGTGTGTGATGGGTGGAGCCAACCCCGAGCACAGCAGGTCACAGCCGCCAAGCGCACATGGCCTCACACTGTCACTCGTCACTCGTCACTCGGCAAGTCTGTCAGGTCCAGGCCAAGTGACAGGTCATGGGGTTCCGGAGCAAAACCAACACCAAATCCCTTACTAAACACCAATTTCATGGGGAAGCGCTAGCATTGCAAACCTGCGAATCCAGCAGCTGCCAGCGCGTGGAGAGTGAGGTGCAGGCTTACCCAGTGAAACAGGTAAATTCCAGGGAAAATGGGCTCAACCTGTGGAGTTATACTAACGTTAATTACTAACATTCAACATCGTTATTAGATATTTTTCTCCGGCTCATCTGAGGAAAACTCTCTGCCTATGCTCCTGAGACATGTACCCAGTTCTGGGGGAGAGAGCATGGTTGATGGGCTACTCTGAATTCCGAAAAACAAATAATAATAATGAAAATAATGACAACCAAATGGAAAACATGCGTAAAAGGTCTCACCAGGAGGCAGGGGCAGAGGGCACAGGAGGCGGGCTGGTCCTTGCAGTCCCGGCAGCACTTCTGGGCGGGGGTCTCTGCAGGGTCTCAGCCCTAGGTCATTCAACGCGCCGGCACAAAGCCAGTCACCCTGAGACACGGGCGTCAGCGAGCGTGGGTGTGCGCCTTGTCCTCGGACGCGCCCTCCACGCGAGGGCTCTCTGCCCACGGCCGGGGGCACCCCCCCTTCCACATCAGTCCTCCATCGAGGACCCGAAGGAGAAGAAAACACGCCCCCACCGGCGATTGCGGCGCCGCACTTACTGCCTTCGCGCGCTGAGTGGGATTTCCGGGAGGCCGCGTGGCCTTTCTCCTCCCCGTGCGTGGGGCGCGCGGTCCCGGCGGGACGCTCTGCTTCGGCGCCGGGCGAGGGGGCGCGGGGCTGCGCCGGCTTTCGAGGAACCGGATTAACGCTCGGAAAACACCCGGCCAGGGCGGGGGATCCCGCTCGGGCACAGGGGTGGGGGCGCCTGGCTGCCCCGGCCTGGCTCCCCGCGCTGTCCCCCCATCCGCGGGCACAGGGGTGGGGGCGCCTGGCTGCCCCGGCCTGGCTCCCCGCGCTGTCCCCCCATCCGCGGGCACAGGGGTGGGGGCGCCTGGCTGCCCCGCCTGGCTCCCCGCGCTGTCCCCCCATCCGCGGGCACAGGGGTGGGGGCGCCTGGCTGCCCCGGCCTGGCTCCCCGCGCTGTCCCCCCATCCGCGGGCACAGGGGTGGGGGCGCCTGGCTGCCCCGGCCTGGCTCCCCGCGCTGTCCCCCCATCCGCGGGCACAGGGGTGGGGGCGCCTGGCTGCCCCGGCCTGGCTCCCCGCGCTGTCCCCCATCCGCGGGCACAGGGGTGGGGGCGCCTGGCTGCCCCGGCCTGGCTCCCCGCGCTGTCCCCCCATCCGCGGGCACAGGGGTGGGGGCGCCTGGCTGCCCCGGCCTGGCTCCCCGCGCTGTCCCCCATCCGCGGGCACAGGGGTGGGGGCGCCTGGCTGCCCCGGCCTGGCTCCCCGCGCTGTCCCCCCATCCGCGGGCACAGGGGTGGGGGCGCCTGGCTGCCCCGGCCTGGCTCCCCGCGCTGTCCCCCCATCCGCGGGCACAGGGGTGGGGGCGCCTGGCTGCCCCGGCCTGGCTCCCCGCGCTGTCCCCCCATCCGCGGGCACAGGGGTGGGGGCGCCTGGCTGCCCCGGCCTGGCTCCCCGCGCTGTCCCCCCATCCGCGGGCACAGGGGTGGGGGCGCCTGGCTGCCCCGGCCTGGCTCCCCGCGCTGTCCCCCCATCCGCGGGCACAGGGGTGGGGGCGCCTGGCTGCCCCGGCCTGGCTCCCCGCGCTGTCCCCCCATCCGCGGGCACAGGGGTGGGGGCGCGGGGCTGCCCCGGCCTGGCTCCCTGCGCTGTCCCCCCATCCACGGGCACCGAGTCCCGGCGACCACGGCGCAGCCCCTGATAAGTCCGCCGTGGGGGGGGGGGGTGAGGGAGGGGGAAGAAGGAACAAAAGCTCCACTTTTAAGAATATGACCCCAATCTTTTCCCAGGCTTTTTTTTTTTTTAATTTTTAATTGTGGTAAAAACATACATAAAATTTGCCATGTTAAGCATTTTTAAGTATGCAGTTCACTGGTATTCAGCACATTCACAGGGCGCAGCCAACCGCCTCCAGCCCCGCCTCACTTCTTACTCAGGTGCTAGTGGGATACGCAGCGGGGAGCAGGCAGGTGCTTCTGCCTCCCGCCCTCCACCCCAGGTAGGCGCAGAGCAAGGCCGTGGGGCCCTGGGTTTTAACCCCCCCAGAGTAAGAGCTCCCTATACTCTGGGGGCCTCCACCCCCTCCCACCCGTGTGCTGACCCCCAACCAAGCTGGGGGGCTCAGAGCCTCCTGGGGTCCCAGGACAGTGCACCCCACCTTTGAATTATTGCAAAGTCTTTCTGTGTCCTAAGGCCAGCTGGTCGTCCCTGGAACCTGCACCCCTTAGTCTTGGGGTCCTGGGTCCCATCTTTCGCAGGACAACGCTCCTGGTCAGAGGCAGGCACAGACCTCCTGAGCCAGCCTTGCTTTCTGCTCCCTCTTCAGCTCGTCCTCACCTCCAGGAACTGGTGACCAGCAGTCAGCTGTGCTGGAAGACAGTGGAGTTCTCTCTTGGGGTTGTTCCCAGGGTGAGCTGAGCGGGAGGGGGTGATAGGTAGCAGGGCTTGGCTGTTCACAAAGCTTTGTGTTTTCATGATGACAACAGGTAGTAAGGCTGCCTGACACACTGTGGGGACAAAGCCCCCAAAAACAGTTTCCAGGCTCTCGGCCTCACATAGAAAGGTGCTGGCTCGGGTAGTAAATGGCCATCAACTGTGATCAGATGGCCAGTAGCTGTGGCTAGTTGGCCGTCAACTGTAACCCGTAAGCCATTGGCCACTAATATAACGGCTGTGGCTACGCTAGCAAAAAAGGGATGGGGGCTAGCAAGAGCAGATTGCAGAGAGGCGGATGCCGCCGGTGAGAATATAGTGATATGATTCCTCTACGTATGGCTCCGTGGATGTTCCTTTTTGGCCTCACCATGTCCTGCGTTCTTTTGTGGGGAGCGGGAGCAGAGACCTCGCCGGACGCCCGGCATGATAAAGGCGCAGCGAGCACGTTTCCCTGAGTGACACACACCTTCAGCAATCGTGCCCCTGGAGGGAATTGGTCAAGACTTTGTTGTGGTAAATGACCTAACTACAGAGTTCAGTGGGAACTGACTTAGGACACAGGACACGGCCCTCCTAGGCCAGGGTCGGGGGCAGGCCCAAGGAGCCTTCAGAGACAGGGCTGCTGTCTCCACCCATGTCCTCTCTGTGCCTTACCCATTGCAGCCCACACTCTGGCCCTGTCAGCCCTCTCCTTTCCCTTTCTCTGTAATCTGGCTTTGCCAGCACCTCAAGACCCCTGCGGGCCACCCCACCCTCCCAGCTCCCAGGCTTCTGTGTCCTCTGGTCAAATGGGCAACATTGACTGGTGGGCACCTCGGGATCCCAGTCCCAAATTATCAAAAGGGAGAACCCAGTTGGCCGCATGTGAGCAGATGGCTCCCTGGTCCAATGAGCCAAGGCTGGGTCTCACAGGACACCAACTAACATGATTCAGACATTAGGGCATTGAGAGCAGGAGGAGCCTGACCTGGAGACAATCCTGTAGGTCTATTTATGCTGAATCGTAAAGGCGAAGCTTACAAGGCCTGACGATAGAAGCATCGAAAATGTATTTAGCCCGCAAAACACCATTGCCAAAATTGAAAGTCAAATAACAAGCTCAGGAAAAATATTTGCAACATGTGTGCCTGAGAGAATGCTAATATGTTTAGTACAAAAAGGGCTCTTGCAAATCAATATGAAAAACCTGAGCATCTCAGAAGAAAAACGGGCAAAGGACACGAATAAGTGACTCTCAAAAGAAAAATGCAAATGGTTACTAAAAACGTAAAGAAAACCAAAACCAAAACGCTCAGTCTCGTCAGTAAGTGAGCAGGCGCACGAACAAAGACAGCTGTTGCTGTGAATTAAAATCGCCAAGTTCAAAACAGGATCCAGCTCCACGAGGGCGCCCAGAGGTGGTTCCTTAGCATTTGTGATGATGGAGTGTGACCGGGAGCGAGCAGTCCACTTGGCACAACTGCTCCGTAGGGCACGGTGGTGATATAGGTCCGAAAGCTTACGAAACACAGTGCCCCGTGCCCTCACGGCCCTCCAGGGGCAGGTTTCCTGTAGGAAAATGATCAGAGAGGCCTGCAAAACGTGCAGGTTCAAGTGGAGAAAACCACGCGTCCTTGCTCATAAGGGGGAGGCATTACTATGTCTTACATGATGTGAGGGTCAGTTTTATGTGTCAACCTGACGGGCCCCGGGGTCCTGGGGGCCCCCGGCACTTGGTCGAACGTGATCCTGGGTGTGTCTGTGAGGCTCTTTCTGGATGAGAGTAACGTCTCAATCAGTGGACTGACTGGAGCAGACCGTCCTCCCCCTGTGGGTGGGCCTCGTCCAATCAGCTGACAGCCTGGATAGAACAAAGGCTGACCGTCCGAGTAAGAGGGAGTCCTCCAGCCTGACTGCTGAGCTGGGACGTCCGTCCTCTCCTGGGCCTCCAGCCTGCTGACTGCACATCTTGGGACTGGTCAGCCCCCGTGGTCACGTGATGCAATTCCTTATAACAAGTCTTTCTCTTTCTCCACACATCCTGCTGGTTCTGGAGAATGCACAGTCATGGATGCCTGCACCTTCCATAGTCCCTGAAGACAATCCTGCGAAAGAACATGGGTGACAAGGAAAGGTGGTCACTCAGCAGCTACTGTGTGCCAGGCTGGGCTCTGGCCCTGAGACTCACCCCAGACACCCAACAAAGACCCGGCCTCATGGGCTGAGTTCCGAGAGGAGATGGACTAGAGATGATAAACATAGCAGGGAATACAGAGTAGACGTTAGAAGGTGGCGTCTGCTGTGAAGTAAAGAACAGGTAGGGCCAGGTGAGAGGGGTGGGTCTGGATGGGGCAGTTTGCCCTCGTCAGGAAAGGTGGTCCCCACTGAGATGCTGACTGTTCTGGGCTGACAGAGTCCCCCCAGATTCACCTGTTTAACCCTCAGCACCTCAGAATGTGTGTGGGGTGGGTCTTCAAAGAGGTGATTAAGGTAAAATGAGGTCAGTGGGGGTGGGCCCTCATCCACTGTGACTGGGGTCCTTAGAAGGTAAGGACACATACATTCACTGAGGGAGAGTGCCATGTCACCATGAAGACAGCTGTCTACATGCCCAGGAGAGAGGCCTCGGGAGGAACCAGGCCTGTCCACGCCTGGCTCTCGAACGTCCAGCCTCCAGAATGTCTGTTGTTTAAGCCCCCACCTGTGGGACTTTATTATCGCCGCCCTGCAAACGGGTACCCTGACTCTTAATGGAAAGCTTGCCGGCCCCAAGAGAGCAAGCCCAGTGTATGTCTAAGGGAAGACCCTCTGGGCTGAGGGAACAGCGGTGTAACGGCCTGAGGTGGGCATGTGCCTGATACTCAGCAACCTCCAGCAGGAGCCCAGGTGGCCAGCTGGTGGGCGACGAGGTCAGAGAGATACGGGTGAGGGGTGCCCACCTTGGCTCATACCCTGAGTAAGATGGGACTCATGGAAAGGGGTGGGCAGAGGAGGGATGGGGCCTGATTGACAGGTCCCTTGCCTGCTGCACTGAGCCGGGAAGAGGCCAAGGGAGAAGTCAGCATGAGGACACGTGTACACCAGGAAGTGAGATAACTCACTGAGATGGGCAAATCGCTAGAAAGATACAAACTACCCAACCAACTCAACACAATATGTAAATCAAGTAAATCAACGTTCCTTCTTCTTGAGTTGTTAGGCGTTCTTTCTATATTCTAAATAGGAGTCTTCTACCAGAGATACATTTTGCAAATACTTTGCTCCAGTCTGTGGCTTTTCATTTCTTTACACTGTCTTTTGAAACACAAAAGGTTTTCATTCTGAAGAGGTCCACTTTATTTATTTTTTTTAATTTTATGGTTTGTACTTTTTCGCGTATCTAAAAATCTTTGTGGACACAAAGGTTTTCTTCTAGAAGTTTTATACTTGCAGTTCTACGAATCATTTCTACCTCATCTTTGTTAATGTTACCTGGTGCATTCTCATTGGATTTGTAAACAGTGTGAGGTAAGGTCTGGGGTGATTTACTGACATGTCTAATTCTAGAACCTTCTGGTGAAATGACCATCCTTACCCATAGATGACCTTTGCACGTTTGCCCCCCTGTTGAAAGCCCGTGACCATAAATGTCATCGTAGATTTCTAGACGCTAGTGTCACTCTCTGTTTCATATATCTCTCTTTAAGCCAACAGCTTTCTGTCTTGACTTCATGAGATGGAATCAGGTCATGTGAATGTCCCAACTTTGTTCTTCTTTATCATTGTTTAAGATTTCCTTGGTCCTTGCGTTTCTTTTTAATTTTTAGAGTAAGCTTGTCAATCTCTGGTTGTGGTTTTGCTTGAAATCGCATTGAGTCTATAGATCGATTTGGGACGAATCGGTATCCTCAATAATATTGAGGCTTGGAATCCATAAACAAGGTATGACTCTCCACTCATGTAGGTCCTTTTAAGTCTCCAGTGGTATTTTATAGTTTTCTGTGTGCAGGTTTCATGTGTACTTTGTTAAATTTACCTCTAAGTATTTCACAGTTTTTGAATATTATTTTTGAATGGCACATTTGTTTTTTTTTTTTTGTTTTTTTTAATTAATTTTATTGGGGTGACAATTGTTAGTAAATTTACATAGATTTCAGGTGTACAATTCTGTATTACATCGTCTATAAATCCCATTGTGTGTTCACCACCCAGAGTCAGTTTTCCGGCACATTTGTTTTTATAATTTCAATTTCTAGGGGCCGGCCCGGAGGCTCAGGCGGTTGGAACTTCGTGCTCCTAACTCCGAAGGCTGCCGGTTCGATTCCCACATGGGCCAGTGGGCTCTCAACCACGAAGTTGCCAGTTCAATTCCTCGAGTCCCGCAAGGGGTGGTGGGCTGTGCCCCCTGCAACTAAGATTGAACACGGCACCTTCAGCTGAGCTGCCTCCCGGATGGCCCAGTGGGTTGGAGTGCGTCCTCTCAACCACAAGGTTGCAGGTTCGACTCCCGCAAGGGATGGTGGGCTGCGCCCCCTACAACTAGCAACAGCAACTGGACCTGGAGCTGAGTTGCGCACTCCACAGCTAAGACTGAAAGGACAACAACTTGATTTGGAAAAAAGTCCTGGAAGTACACACTGTTCCCCAATAATGTCCTGTTCCCCTTCCCCAATAAAATAAAAAAAATTATATAAGAAAACATTATAATTCCAATTTCTAATCGCCCGTTGCTAGGACACAGAAACAGGGTTTATGTCATTTGGCTTTGCTTCCCGTGACCTTGCTAAGCGCGCTAATTAGTTGCAGCACCGTGTTAAAACCTAGGCTTTCCTACAGTTATGGGATCTGCAAATCAAGACCGTTTGCATCTTTCCTTTCCAATCACATAAAAGTATAAAGTGTAACTTTTGTGTCCTTGCCTTATCACCTTGCTAGGTCCTCTAGGACAGTGTTGAAATAAAGTGCTGATTGTGGCGGTTTTTGCCTCATTCCTATCCGTCTTCACCACCAAGTATGATGTCACTGGGGGTCTTTGTAGATCCCTTTTAGCAGGTTGAAGGAGCTCCTTTCTAGTCCTAGTTTTCCTGAGGTTTTGTTTTCTTTTTATTCATGAATGGGTGTTGAATTTTGTCAAATGCTTTTTCTTTGTGTACCTATTGAAATGACCGTGCGATTTTTCTGTTTTAAATTGCTAACGTGGTGAATTACGTCGACCGATTCTGAAACGTCTAACTTCACATCCCTGGAATAAGCCCTGTTTGGCCATATGTATTGTTCTCTTTATATATTGCTGGAATCGAATTGCTAATATTCCGCTGAGGACTTTTGTGTCTGGGTTCGTGAAGTATATTGGGCTTTAATTTTCTTTTCTTGTGTCACCTGTACTTGGCGCCAGGGTTGCAATGGTCTCATGTAGAGTCAGGAAGTGTTCCCTCCTCCTGTGTGTTCTGAAACACCTGTGTAGTGCTGCTGTTACTTCTGTAACTGTTTGGTGTCATCCTCCGGACAGGCCTCCTACCTGGACTTTCTCTGCACCAAGGCTAGCACTGGACAGGCTGATGGAAGCTGGGCCATGAGGGGCCATGCTCTTGACCCCCACAAAGACAGGGAGATGAAACATTCTGCTGTGAACTCGGTGAGTTTGAGAATTTGTGCAACAGACACAAGGAAAGCTGCAGGAGGGAGGTGGCTCCCCGGCCTTGGTGTGAGGGCAGGCTGGCAATAGGGATGCAGGAACCGGCTGAAAGTGGGTGCAGTTGCCTGGAGGATGGTGGAGAGGCAAGTTGAGGGGTCCCCCCAGAGCCCTGAAAAGGTCAATGGGTACAGGCTGCAGGAACACAGAGGAGACTGAGAAGTGGCTGGAGAGGGAAGAAAAGACGCCAGGAGCCCAAGGCTGGGTGGGAGCGGGGAAGTCGGAGTCTTGAAAGCCAAAAAGTTTAGCTCAGGAGTGTCCAGATGAGAATGGTCAATGAGGCCAAATGCTGCTGAGGGCATGAGAGATGACAAGTCCTGTAGACTGGGGAGGTCCAGGTGACCAAGGTGGGCACCTGTCCAGTAGAGGGAGATATGGAGGCCACGAGGCGTGTCCCTGGCAGTTGCCTCTCCTGCAGGCACCTGGGCCCAGCACCCATCTGCCTGGGGATGGCCCTCCCCCCCATGTCTTGGGCACCCTTGACCAGAAGATTCCAGGTCTGCCTCCAGCCAGACCTCACAGCTAGATAATTTCTGTAGCCCCAGGTCTCAATTGCTCCTTAAATCCGGCCACACCCACCCGGTAGCCTGGAGCTGAATGTCTGTCTGCAGTGGTCTCTTTAACGCTGTGAGGTCCGCATGGGCAGGGCCCTGACGGGCATTTGCACAACTTTTGAGGTCCCAGCACTTAGCACAGCCCAGTGGAGCAGTTACTCTGAGGGCTGTCTACCCTTCCTGAGCTAAGACAGGGGAGAAAGATACAAACAGGTCCTCCAAGGTCGGGTGCTGGAAAGATTTGGGAGTTTCTTGAGTTCACACAGCCCTCCCCCCAGGGTGGGCTGGGGCAGGGGATTATCCTGAGGGGAGTGAGGGCTGCTGGCCGTGAAGAGCCATGAAGAGCAGTATCAGGCAGCAGAAAACGTGCAGGTGAGGTTTGCCGTCCAGGACTTGGCCACAGATTCCACACTATGTCCAGGAACCCAGAGACTCAAACTCTGTGCGACCCCTCACATCTGCAGGGTTCTAGGCTGCCTGAGCCCAGCCCTCACTTCTCATCTCCCACCACCCTCTGCAGCACTAGCTTAAGGAAGCACACGTGTTTTTCTGCAAGAAACAGGTATGGCTGGCTCTGCGGCCTCTTCTACGGATCTGTGGATGTCCGAGCACCCCCAGGCCCAACCGCCCAATCCGACGGAAGAAGGGTCCGCACCAAGACCCGGCAGCCGCCTCCCACGAAGGCCGCTGCTGGGTGACCTCAGGTGAGTTCCTTGACCTCGCTGTGCTGGTCACGTTGTATACCCGGGAAAACCGAGCGGTGGAGGGCAGCATCCTGGCACGGCCTCGGGAGGCGCAAGGTCGCGGTTGAGCCAAGCGCTCCTGCAGCGCCGCCGCCCCAAGCGAGGGGAGGGTGAGAAAGTCCTTCCGACTCCGGTGATCGCGGCCAGCAGGCACGGCGCGGAGAGCCGGGGGCCGCAGACCGTCCACCCCCAGGACTCCAGGCAGAACCCGCGCCTTCCACCTCCGCGCCCTCTCCACTGCCCCACTGCCTGCATCGTCCCGGGGACGCTTTGAGAGCAGGCGGCGGGCTGGAGATGCCCAGGCCCTGCCCCGCCCCAGCCTCGCCCCGGACCCGCTCGGATCCCGCCCGGACCTCGCCAGGGATTCGACTCCTAGAATCCAGCTCCCCCGAGCGCTCGCGGCGACCCGGCTGGCGGCGGGGCGGGGCGGCGGGGAGCGGGCGCCGATGATTGGATAAATCTTCTGATTGGCAGGTGCGGGAGCCACTCGCAGCCGCCGCCTCTGCCGCGGGCTACGCTCGTTAGGGCTCGGCTCGGCTCGGTTCCGCTCGGCTCGGCGGCTCGAGCGCTCGGCTCGGCTCGGCTCGGCTCCGCGGCCGCGGACCGACTGACGGGCGTGCGCTGGGAGCGCGGGACGCGGGGCGCGGGCCTCGGCGGCGGCGGAAGCCTAGTGCCCCCGCCCGCCCGGTCCTCTCGCAGAGGCGGAGGCAGCGCCGCGGGCCGCAGCGGAGCGGGGCGCGGGGGGCGGCGGCGCAGGGGGGCGCGGGGGCGCGGAGCGAGCGCGGCCGGCCGGGCGCCGCCGACCCGGCCCAGCGGACTCACCGACGGACCGACGGACGCGGCCCGACGCGGCCCCTCCCTGCCGCCGCCGCCCGCCCGCCCGGGGCGCCCACCTCGCCGGCGCCGGGCCCGGGAGCGATGACATCGACGGGGAAGGACGGCGGCGGAGCGCAGCACGCGCAGTATGTGGGGCCCTACCGGCTGGAGAAGACGCTGGGCAAGGGGCAGACAGGTGCGTGCGGGCCGGGCCGGGGACCGGCGGGCAGGCCGTTTGGGTGATGGGTGAAGGGGCCGGCGTAGGCGGCGCGGGGGCCCCGAGGGGGACCGGCGGCACTGGAGGACTGGGGACGACCCGGTCGCCCGGGGGGACAGGGGCGCCGGGGGACCGGGAGGACCTGGGGGCGCTGGGGAGGACCAGGGCGCAGGGGCGCACAGGCCCGCAGCACCGGGGAGGCCCTGCTGACGGCGCTCCGCGCGGGGGCCCGGGGAGGAGGCCGCTCCGAGCGCGGTGCTGCGGGCCCAGCCCGGCTCCGGCCGGCGGCCGCGAACAATGGGCAGCCGGGCGCCGGGTCCCGCCGCGGAGCCCCGCAGGCCGCGCGTCTGCGGTCGGCCGGGCGCGTCCCAAGGACACGCGGCGCGGACGGGGGCGCACGGGCCCGGCCAGCGCCCCTCGGCTCTGGCTGCAGGTGCGCGGCCCCGGCTTCATTGTGCGCCGGAGCGACCGGGCCCATTGTGCCGCGGGAGGAGGGGGCCGAGCGGGCGCCCATCTGCCGTCTGCCGAGGCCGCGCTAATAGGCGTGCCGCCCGAGCAGCTGCGCCCCGGGGCCGCGCGACCCCCAACTCCGGGCGGCCGGTGGGGCAGGGAGGCCGCTAGGTGATGTCTGCGGGCCAACGGGGCCACCTAGGCCAGGCCAGGACCTCTCTCCACGGTGGGTGAGGGACAGTGCCCAGGCCACTCGGAGGGCTGGACAGCGCCTTTCTCTCCTCCCAGCCTCTGCTGGGAATGTCTGCGACACTGCACTTCCCCAGGGAAGGAGAGGGAGGCTGGTACTGGGCTGGAGCTCGGATATGGGCCATGGATCCTTCCAGACCGCGGTGGAGCAGACCCTCCGCCTTCGCGAGGGAGGAGGGGGCTTCCTGGCTCTTCCAGTGATCAGGTTAGGTCCCAGCCAGGCAGCCCATCTCCTCACTCGGCCGGTGTTCACAGAGTTGCTTTGTGGGAAGCTGGGCTCAGCCATTTTCTTTCTTCTCCCAGGATGGGCCTCTCCTGGCGCCCAGAGGTCCGATTGGCACTGATCTGCCAGCCTCTCTGGGAGGTCCCTTAGACCTAAGACAGGAAGGGGAACAGAGGAAAGAGAGGAGGGTGCAGCAGGCCGGGCCCACCCTGCCAGTGCAGGGTGGGGGCCTAGGAGGCAGCTGCCCTAGCAGGGTGCTGCCAGGGTGGCACGGAGGCAGAGCAGGAAGGTGATGTTTGGGAGGAAAGTGGGCCAGGTCCTGGGTCTCGGGGGAGGGCAGTGGCTGTGATGTAACTAAGCAGAGAGCATGAAGGTGCCTGGGCTGGCGGCAGGCCCCCTCTGCCCACCCTGGGTACACAGCCCCCTGTGCCAACCGAGGGGCCCTTGGAGGTAGGGCAGCACCCCTGGGAGTCGAGGTGGCATGGCCTGGGTTCACGCAGGAGGAGATGGCAGAGAGTCGGGGCTCCACTGAGTTCAAAGTAGGCATGTTTCCTGGGAGGACCGAGTGTAGTTGGTGAAATCCTCAGTGGGGGAGGTGCCTGGGGCAGCAGAATGTGGGAGGCAGTGAAATAATCTAATTATTGTACCAATAAAATGTTATAAGGAAACATCGGGTGTAAGTGATGACAGGGGTGAATTTATGCTGCCGTGCGCCGGCCTCCGTGGGTAGGCCTGGTCTCCGTACTCTTCATTGAGTTACACTGTCGTACAGTTAATTACAGGAGGTTCCCCTGTAATTAACAGTAGTGAATACAAAAGGGTGTGCTGTGTGTGTGTGTCAACAGCGCGCTGCCATGTGCTGCTTAGAAAACAGCCCAGTGGTTCACGAAGCCAGCAGCCTGTCTTGGGCCTCTCCCCTTGCGCGGGGCCGTACTGGTCCAGTTGGCGGGCCAGCCTTGGGGGGTGGGGGTCTGTTAGTTCTGTGTCCCCTGTGGCCCCTTGGTGGTTGGGACACCTGCTTCCCAGGACGGCTGGGGAGCTGGCTGTCCTGTTGGAGCCCATCTCCTTCTGCTGAAGGGTCACTGGGAGTTGGGTGGACGTGGCTCATGCACGTGTGCAAGTGCCTGCCAGGCCACTTGGCTTGCTGGTCTTCAGCACAAAATGCCAAGAGGGTTGTGATTCCCCAGGCCTGTCCTTATCCTCCAGAGACAAACGTCTGAGCTTAGCTGGGGGCCAGGCTCTCTGCCAGAACAACTGAGTGCAGCTGAGGCGCCCACTTTGGGGTGCGGTGTGCCCCCGAGGCCCATCCTGCAGCAGTGAGGGCCAGGGTGGGGGCTGCGTGTCGGCCCCTTCGGTCCAGCCGGCTCCCCTGTCTCACGGGTGAGTCACCTCGGTCCTCCCCGGTCTGCAAAGCAGAAGCTGTGAGCCGTCCGGGTGGCGCTGAGCTGTGTGGGAGAGCCAGCCGGCCACTCAGCCCGTCTGTTGCAAGACAGGGCATGTTGGAAGGTAGGCCAACTGCTGGGCCCCAAAAGACCGCCTTTGGGCTTTCAGATGAAGTGGGGAGATGCTGCAGGTGTGGAGTGAAGGTGTGGGCAGGGCTGCCACCTCTGTCCGCTGGACTCGCCTCTGCAGGGCCCGGGCTACACGTCCTCTTCCATCTTTTCCGTGGCGGGTGGTGTGCAGGGCCAGCTCAGCGCGTGGTGCTGTCCCTCGTGGGGCTGGGCCGTCTCCCTTCTCTTGCGTCTCCCCTGCATGCTGTCCTGGGCGGCCTGGTGTGGGGCATGCAGCCGCTGGAGACCTCCTCCACCGCATGGTGGTTTCTGGCCGAGAGATGGGGCTTCAGGGCTGGGGGCAAGTGTCACTGCGTGGGGAGGGGTCCACTGCCAAGGCCTTTTCATCTGGGAAAGTCTTCTTCAGCTGGGGTGGGAGGAGCCTGTGAAGATGGGACAGGTGAGGGAGGGAGAGAGAGGTGAGCCGGGGCGGGGGCGAGTCTGGCAGACCCTGGGGTGACCAAGGCCTGGAGTTGCATGTGGAGGCAGAGCCAGAGGCAGCAGTGAGAGGGGAGGGATCTGGGGTTGGGAGGGCCGGCTGAGGAGCTGGCCCGGGGTACCAGGAGGGGCGGAGGCCAGGAGAAGGAGCCAGCCTCTCTGTGTGGGCAGAAGTGGCCAGAGCAGGGTGGGTGGTCAGCGAACACCGGCCCCTTGTGGACTGCCTGTGGCGTCTGGGGCTCACTGCCACGGGCAGGCCACCCCGGCAGCCTTGCCGTGAGGGCAGAGCCTGCCCTGTGTGTGCCAGGCCTGCCTCGGTGTAAAGTACAACCTGCTTCTCAACGAGGACACGGGCTCCGACGCAGCCCTGTGGTCAAGGGCGGCAGGAACACGGTGTGCGCAGTGCACAGGCTGATGCCAATGTGCCAGGAAGCAGATGGGTTAGGCTCGAGGGCAGGGGCTCGTGGGGACCCCCACTGTCTCCCCAAACCTGTGCAGTGCCACCGAGCACCCCACCAGTCACAGAGCACACAGACAGCCCTCCTCCGGCAGCACAGACCCTCCCCCGGGGAAGCCCCTTGCCCACTCCCTGGGCAGTGGGACTCATGCCTTGGGGGGGGCAGTTTCCCCTCAGGTAGGGATGGGAGGGTCCTGGGGTCCCACTGTGGCTGCTGCGACTCTGAGCACCTCTGAATTTTCAGGGTCCCGCCTGCCTCACCACTGGCAGTGATGACAGCCTCTGCAGGGGCTGTTTATAGCAGGACGGGCCTGTCACACTGAGGGCATGGCACAGCACAGGTGCAGCAGCCGGAAATGCTCTTTGCAGGACCCAGTGTGCCCGCGCGTGGCTCGGACTGGGAGTTCATCTGCCTGCGATGTGGGTTTCCGCAGGAAGCATGGAGGCCTGGCAGCCCCCACCCCCAGGGCTCCCAGCTTGATGCAGGGGACACAGGGCTGTGCCTACAGGGCCTTCGCCAGTGTCTGGCTCGGCCTCTGCCCTGCCCTGCGCCCAGGGTGCAGAGTTGTCGCTGGAACCACACAGGAGCCGGTGCTCCTGGCTGTGCGTGCAGAGGCGGGCCAGACCTGGCTGTCACTTTTCCAGATGAAGCTTGGCCAGCACTGGCCACGGCCCCAGGCCCTGAGGGGCTCAAGGTCCCGCCCCCTCCCCAGGCTACCAGGGGTGGGGTGGCAGGGGTACCGCATGCTTGCTGGTGGCTGATGGGGGCATGTGTGGACCGGGGCCTCTGGGCTGGCTCTCTGTGCCCCGCCCCCCCACCTCAAGGACCACTGGAACGTTTGTGGGCTGGGCCCCACGCAGGACGCAGTCTCCCACCGCCCACAGCAGCAGCAGGCCAGCACTGGCCGGGCCCGAGCGCTCTCCCCTCTGTGCTTACCTTTCTCTGGCTATTCCTTCTGTTTTTCACGCTCACTGTTTATCTGTGGGGTGACCTCTGGGCATGAAATCGTAGGAGGAGGGGGAGCTGGGGGTGTGTGGGGTGGAGGCCATACCGTCCTTTCCTCCCTGTCTGCGCTGTGGCAGACAGACGGGCCTCCCTGCGCCCTGCTGCCCCATGTTGGAGCGTTGGAGGGTTCGGGGCTGGCACTCCCCAGGAGAAGGTAGGACACCCCTGCAGTACCTGGGGCTCCGGTTTGCAGAGCACCTGTGCCTTTGAGGCCACCGGACACAGAACCAGCTCCTTTGGGGACCTGGGAGGGTCAGGCTGCTCTAAGTTGGCACCTCAGCTGGGTGGCAGCCCAGAGAGAGGAGGCAATGACCACGGTGCCCCCTGTATGGCTGTGTCTGGCGCTGCCCGGCCCAGGAAGTGGACAGTGTCCCCGCAGTCTGGAGCTCCCTGGAGGGGGACACTGCACTCTCTGGGGCCTGTTGTCACACAGTGAGTGTGTGGAGTGGGGTACTGTGGCGGGAGAGGCCCTTGCTGCCCTGCCAGGGCCCCGTGTGCTGCCCATGTGGGTTTGCCTGTCCAGCCACTTGGCCAGAGCCCAGGGCCCTGGTGGCCACCTTGGGACCCACGGGGTGTTTCTGCGCCACTGGTCCTGGAGGCAGTACAGGACTGCCCGCAGGGCTCTGGTGCTCCGTAGCCCAGTGGCTTTACACCTCAGGCCCCCCTTCTATAGAGCAGGGTGTCCTGCAGCTTCTGCAAGGCTCTGGTGGCTGGGGACAGTGTCGGGCCCACCTGGGGTCTCAGGGGAGGGGAGGGACCCCTGGCACCTCCGGGTGGGTGGTCCCATGCTGCCTGGCTTTGCAGGAAGGCCTTTGCATGTGGGGAGAACTGGTGTCTCCTGAGGGCAGCTACTATGGGCCTTCCCTGGTGCCAGGCCTGGTTGACCACCGTGTCACCTGCAGGCTGGCTCGTGTGTCCAGGGTGGGCCTTCATGAGCCTGGCCCAAAGCCCAGGGTCCTGGGCAGGGAAAGCTGAGCTGCCCGAGCCCTTCCTCCAGGGGTGCCGGCTGGCCGAGCGGGGCTGCCCTGGGCCGGCTGCCTCCGACTCTGGACAAGATGGAGGCTGGGCTGGGCAGAGGCCGCAGGGACAAAGCGGGATTGTGTGGGCTGGGCCCTGAGAGCCTGCCCAGGCCTTGTTCTGCAGCCTCTGAGGGGCCAGTGTCCCCAGCCAGCAGCTGGGAGCCCCCCCGCAGAGCCGCTCCAGAGAAAGGCCCTTGTTCCTCCGGCTGGTTTTCTTCCTGCTTGTTCGTTCGGCCCTTGGAGGCTGGGCCTCGGTTTCCTCCCTGTGTGCTGGGATGGCAGCGCCTTCGGGGGGATTTCGAGGGTTTCACGGGTCAATGTGTATAGAGCACTGGTGCACGTTCTGGGGATACTCCCCCTGGCTGGGGGTGCCGACCTGTGAGGACAGACGGTGGCTGCCACGTCCTCGCCTGTGCAGGGGCCCGGGGCCTGCGTGCTGACCAAGGTACCCAGAGCACCGGCACCACTGACGCCCAGAGTCCTGGGCGGGGGCGGGAAGCCCAAATAGCTGCCTGCCTGCGAGGCCTGAATGGCGCAGCCGGGGCCTGAGGACACATCAGGCTGCCGCTTGGCCCAGTGCTGTGGGCGGTGTGTGGGGGCAGCGTAGGCTGCCCGGCCAGGAATGTGGCATCTGTGAGGGTGGTTTGGCTGACATCCCGGGCTGACTCCAGAGCTGCTGGGCAGCCGCTGGCTTGGGCCGAGGGCCCGGATGGGAGGGGCTGGGGAAGCAGTGCCTGGGGGACCCTGCCTGCTGAGGGGTGGCCGCTGGGACCTGTCGGGTCCCTCTCCCAACCAGCTTCGGCTTGGAGCGCAGGCAGAGTGAGTGGCACTGGGGATGCTGGCCTGGCTGGCCTGGCTCAGGGCTCACCTGCAGCCTGACCGTTTCCCTGGGCGGGGGCCTCTCCTCCGGGCTGGGCTGAGACGGGAAAGGTGCTGGCCAGAGGTGGACGCTGGGCGGAGCAGGGTGGGGAGGCAGCCCGAGGCGGGGGACCTCATTCTCTCTGAGACGTGGGGTCCGGCACCAGGTCGGGCTCGTGTGTCCAGCTTCCTTGGGTGGTGACACTGCCCCAAACTGGAGCCCCGGTCTGTGAGAGGCCGCTCGAAGCCCCTCCCCAGTTTAGGAGCAGCAGGCTCTGCTGTCCCCTCCCTCAGACTCACCCCGTGTGTGGCCAAAGGCCTGGGCAGCCTTGTTGGGTAAGTTTCCTCTCTGAAGGGTAAGGGGCTGGCTCTTGACGGGTGCCCATGGCGGTTTGGGGAGCCTTAAGGGAGCGAGTGTGGCCTCAAGGCCTGCGGTGAGGGCCATGGCAGGAGCTTTCGAGCCCACTCTCCTCTTCAGGGTATGTGAGGAGCTCAGAGTGCGTGGGACCCAGCTGTGTGCAGCCCCTCGGCCAGCCCCACGGAGTCAGGAGCGAGGTGGGCGGGTGTCCCATCCAGATTCCCTGACACAGCCAGGCGTCAGCCCGACGGTACAGAGCACTGTGACCGCCAGGGTCTCTGGGTCAGCCTGTGTGCAGAGCTGAGGCAGGCCCACCGGAGTTTGGCGAACTACCCAGACTGCTGTCGGAGGGTCACGTGTCTCCATGCCTCAGTTTCCCTGTTCCAGCTCAGGCGTGATGGTGTGTGGTGGTTCCACAAAGGGGTGTGCTTGCTTGGCACGGCTGCTGCAGTCAGCAGCACCCTTGGGCCTCATGCTGGCCACGGTGCCTGCAGTGGCCCCACCTGGGCCGGGTGCCAAGGGGACAAACCAGGACAGACAAGTGTGGATTGTGGGTGTACGCTCACCCCTCTGCGGTGGGATTTTCCTGGAGCTCTTGTTTGCAGGGCGGTGAGCCAGGAGGGCGGGGGGGGGGGGATTGGGGCAAAGCCGGGCCACGCCAGCTGTGCTGGCCGCGGGGTGGGGGACGCACGGTCCCCAGGCCTCAGACTGGCCCTTGCCCCACCCTGCAGGCGCTGGGCGAGTGAGGGGCTCGTCCTGTCTGTCCCTTCTGCCACACAATGCCACAGGGCCCTGGGATGTAACCGGCTCTGCCTGAGTTCCTCCTGGGCTGATGTCTCCTGCCCAGCCTGCTGCCATCTGGGCTCAGCTTCCTTTGTCCTGGGGGCCACCCAGGGAGGGGCCTGGAGTGGCTTTCTGGGACAGCAGTGGTGTCTGTCCGAGGTACAGTGTTGTTTTCCTTCACACACAGGCATTTGCAGACACAGAGAGGGGTGACCAGGACCCTGTGAGCCCACCCAGCCCCAGGGACACGCAGCCAATGGCACTCCCCCCCACACCCAATTATTTGGAGGCAAATCCCAGGCATGTTTAGCTATAAATATTTTGGGGTGTGTGTCTAAAGATAGAGACTCTTTTTAAAAGCATGTTACCATCATCACCCTGAGAAGTGAACACAATTTCCAAAACTCGCAGACACCCAGATGGTGGATCGACTTTAACTGGCCGTTTCCCGGAGCCTGAGTCTCAGGTGGCCAGCCCGTCTGCCGGCAGCACCCAGAGGCCGTGGGGCCTGGGCCCGGGGCCTGCCGGGCTGGGCTGCTCCCAGGGTCCTGGTCTGGCATCACCTGAGGGCTGGGTGTCCCCTGCGGGTCAGGTGGGCCTGAGGGTTTGCATTCTGCATCCTGGGAGACACTGATGCTGGCGGGACATCACTTGCAGAAAACCAGGTGTGGTTGTGACCCGTCCACTCCTCGTTCCTGGCCTCTTGACCTCTGGGGCGCTTGGACAGGCTTCTGCCCGACGCCTGCTCTCCCTTCCATCTCGCTGGTCCTCACCCTCTTGGGCGTGTTGGCTCTTTCACCAAATGCCAGTTTGCGCGCTCGCTGTGGGCCTGGGGCCTGCTGAAGGGCAGAGGGACAGACAGCGTGTGAGGTGGCCAGAGCTCAGGGGGTGGCCACGGCCCTCCCTCCCCCAGCCCCACCTCCAGCGCTCTCCTCACGGATGAGCCCCTCTGTCCCCACACCTGGCCTGTGGCTTCAACACATGACCTCCGTGGGAGCAGCGGGAGCAGCGAACGCTTGGCCACCCCTGCTGTGTCTGTTTTTGGGTTTCCTGGTGCTGGGGCTGCTGGAGGCGACACAGCCCCCTTTCCTCCAGGTGGGGCTCAGGCTAGGTATGCAGATGCCTCCCCACCTGTGCCCACACCAGGACTGTGCCCGCCACCTCCGTGCATGTGGGAGCTGCCAGGAGTCCCTGGTCCAGGGGCCAGCTACCTGGAGCACTGACCCTGCAGCATGGCTGACACCCAGGGGGCTGTCAGGAGCAGGAACAGGGGCCCAGCAGCCTGGGACCCCGGCTCTCTGCACCGTCGTCCCCGTGCGAGTCCACGCCGGCAGCCTTGAGCCTCCTGCCCTCCCTCCCTAGACTCCAGGGAGAGCTTTGGCAGGCCCTCAGGCGGTGCCCTCTTCTCCTGGGGGCAGGTGGGGACGAGGCCGGGCAGCAGGACCTGAGGCCTTCAGGAAGGAGGGGGGAGAGAACCGACCCGGGCCGGCGCTGCCTGTGGGTGGGGAGCTGTCCAGCGCGGATGTGCTGAAGTCTGCAGCTCCCACTCCCGTGTGTCCTGGAACCCCAGAGCAGCTGTGCAGGCCTGTGGGAAGGGCTGGGGTCTTGGCAAGTCCCACACCCGTCTCCCGCTGTGGGGTTTGGCCCTGTGCAGACGAGGGCAGGAGGCGGAAACTACCTGGTTGCTGAATGTGCTGAGGGGCGGCCCGAGTCCCCCAGCCCGGCCTGTGTGCTCCCAGGGGAGACCCCGGCCCCTAGTACCTGCTTCAGGCAGAAGCAGCTGATGGCCAGTTCTCCTGGTCTGCTGCTGACTTGCTTGTGGGGAGGGGAAGGTCAGAGCCCCGCAGAGCTGACAGCGACTCACCGAGTATCACCGAGTGTGAGTGCCGTGCGGCACAGAGCAACCCGGAGGCCTTGACCACCGGCCCATACTCTGCACCGTGGGGGCTCCTGGGCTCCCCAAGGAGAGGCAGGCACACTGTGGCATCGGGTCCCCTGGGTCACACCTGGGTCCCCTTGTTTTGGGGTCTTGCGGCCTGAGGGTGGATGCAATGCTGGTCTTTCTGCAGAGCGCTCTGATGTCGGTGGACGGCCTTGGGGTGGCAAGGGGGAGACCAGCTGTGGGCCCAGCTCTGGGTCACAGGCCTGCCTGCCTGAGCGTGGACAGACATGGTGGGCCTGAAGACGCTGGCCCCACCTCGAGCTCCCAGGAAGCTTCCTGCCCACACAGGGAGGGCCTCTGAGGCCTGGGGGTCTGTGCCTGCAGCCCCTCCCTGGGCCTGGGGCATTGGAGGGAATTGCCAGGCCCCTGGCCCTCATCTCGACCCAACCGTCCCAGCCCAAACCTCCACCCTGGGTTAGTTCTGGGGTGGGGCTCTCTGTTGGGAAGCTCGAGGCTGTGGGGGTGGGGGCGGGTGTTTCCTGCTGGCGGGGAGGGAGGCTGGCCCCCAGCGAGGGTTGGTGCTGGCTTATCTCGGAGGCGGAGGCGGAGGGCTCCTCAGACTGGAGGCTTGCTGACTAAACCCTAAATCCCAAAGGATTTATAACTAATCATAAAGTGGCACAGATGGGCCATCCTCCAGCAGATACCAGGGGGCGAGGGAGGGCATCCGCACACGGACAGGCGTGGATGGCCTGGGTGCAGGGGGGCCGTCAGACCTTGGCAGGGCCTGCAGGGCAGGTCCATCTGGCTTTGCTGCTGCCTTGGCGCCACCCGCCAGGCAGGGGGACAGGTCCCCTCCCGGTCCCTCTATCTGTGGGGACCCATGTTCCCCTTTGGGACCTCTGACCTCAGGGCCCCATGTCGTGCCACCCTCTCTGCAGCGCACACCCTCCTCAGGGCATTTGTGCCCTGCCTCGGTGACTGTGGGAGGGGGACGCAAACTCCAGGTGGGTCACTTGAGGGTCAGTAGTGGTTGTCCCCACACCCAGAGACCAGAGGGGTGGCCACACCCAACCCAGCCCATGCCATCCCTGGTTCACAGGTCACTGTGGGGACCAACCATCCATCAGGGCAATGCTGGTGATGTCCCCACTGGGAGCCGGGCTGGGGGCAGATGACCAGCAGGGGAATTGGGCTGAGGCCACTTCAGAACCTCGGAGCCGGTCAGTGCTCTGGGCCTGGCAGGGGCTCCGGGCCCTGGGCCCCTGGCTCAGAGTCTCACTCCCTGGCCCTCCAACCAGGGGCTGCAGCGTCCCAATGACCCCAGTCATGTGGCCTCTGTGACAGTCCCGCTGCACCCAGGTGGCTCGCTCAGGGTTCTGTGCTGACTCGGACCTCGTCAGCAGCCCTCTGTCATTGCTGCTTAGGGAGGTGGACACTCAGGGCACCGCTGGGAAGCTGGCTGGGGACCGTCCTTCCCTGGGCAGAAACCAAGGGGCAGCCTGGCCTGGGAGAGGCTGGGCCCCAGGCCTGTCCGTGCCAGTCCAGGCTGGGTGTGGGGCTCCGCTGCCGTCCCATGCCCTCTGCAGGAGCCCTGTCACCGAGGCTCGGGGAGGAAAGAGGCCCCATGGGAGTCCACCTGTCCTGCAGCAGGACTGCTGACGGCCGTCCTCAGCGGCTGTGTGGCCGGCCCTTGGCGGACTCTGTAGGAGTCTAGTGGGCAGCCAGGCCTCTGCCAAGGGGCTGCTGGCCGTGGGCACTCTCCAGGCACTGTCTCACGGGGCCTCTGGTTCCTTGCTGGACCTTGGGGGTTCACTGGGGCGAGTCCTGTCCTACCTGGGGGGCTGCAGGCCTGCGCCACCCCTGTGGGGGCACCTCTTCTCTTGGATGCCAAGTGGCCTCTACCCTGGAGGGGCCAGCAGCCCCCAGAAACAGGTCAGGTGTGAAAGGTGGTGACGTCAACTCTGGGCAGGTACAGAGCAGGTGTCGACTGCGTGTTTGGTGCTTCGGGAGAGAGGCGCCCTGTGCTTCTGCCACTCTCTGCCCGCGGAGCCAGAGCCGGGGACCTGTGCTGGCAGGATGAGGTCAGGTTCTCTGGCATGTGTGGCCTCAGGACACTAGCCTCGCGGTGGCATTCGCATACGGGACTTTGTAAAGCAGGCGTGTGCCCAGCGGGTGTGCGAGTGGAAAGGAGGTGTGTGTGTGTTGAGAGCCCTGCCTGTTCCAGCTGGGCAGTGGGTGGCAGTGGTCCCGGGGGCGGGGAGGAGGGATGTGGGGGACAGGTTCCTCGGCCTGGCTTGGGGCTCGGGGCTCGGGTCCGGAGGGCAGGAGGGCAGGGCAGTGGTCTCGGGGGACACTGGGCAGGGACCCACGGGGCGGGAGCAGCAGGCCTGAGGTTCTGCATTGGCCATCGGCACACAGCGTCGTCCTGTTGGGGCTGAGCTCATCCTGGAAACTCACGCCCACTCGCGCCATCTCGACAGCAGGGGCCACCTCGCAGCCCCTCGAGGAAAAGACTGGCTGAGGTGACTTCCCATCTGGCCGCGTCCCTACAGCCCCAGGCAGGAGGGCCTCCTAGAGGTGGTCTGTGGCGCTCGGGCCTGACACGGGTTTGGCAGGACGTGGAACGCCTGGTGTGGGCAGGCGGCTCGCTGCCTCTCTCCTCTGTCTCTGTCCTTCCGAGCAAGCTGCCCGCTGCCCGCTCAGCAGATTCTATTATTACCCCCACTGGAGATGTCATCCGCATGGCCCTTCCGGGGATGGGCAGGCCCTGCTGGCTCCTGACCCCAGCTGGCTGGGGGGCTAGGCCGCAGTGTTCCCGCTTCCCACCAGCGTGCAGGTCTGGCTGGCTGTCTGGGGAGCTGGTCCTGCTGAGGGCCAGGCGGGAACGGCCGGCGCGCTGCCAGTCCGGCCCCCACGCCTTGGCGTCCGTCTCGTGTGGCATTGGCTGGGCTCCCTGAGCCTGGCACCTACCTCAATCCTGCTCCCCGGGTTAGGGGCTCCCCACGTGCATCTGTGGAAGCTGCACAGTCGGGGTGTCTGGGCCGTGGGACAGGAGGAGGAAACCAGGCCCGGGCCTGCCTGCAGCCAGCACCCACGGCCCTTCCTCTGGGAGAGCTGCCCAGGGGCACTGGGGGGCTGGTCTCCTGGGGAGGCACCGGAGGGCCCCGGCTCACGTGCCCCCAGCCCCCACACGAGTGGGCCGGGGGGATGGGACACGTAGTCATCCGAGTGTTTGGGGAGACTAAGTCAGTGAGTGTTTGAAACGTGGATGGGCATTTTTTTAAACAGTCCAAATTTGACAGAGGGCAGAGTGGCCTGGCGGCCCTGCACCCCTGTGAGATGCTCAGTTTTTGTGATGTCCTCATGGAAACCCCCGTGGGGGACAGGAGGTGCTGGCACAGACCAGAGACGCTGGCCTGCTGTGCCGTCATTGTTGGTTCCTTCTTTCCCCGCCTGCCTGCTGGGCCTTCGGAGCCTGTGTGGCTTACAAGGCCTACCTGGCAGCACCCACCGCCTGGTGCCAGTGAAAGGGCTGCTGGGTGCTGGGGTCCCTGGGCCGAAGGGGGGGTGGGCTGTGCCTTCCTCTGCCTGACGACAGGCAACGGGCCGACGTGTGTCCTGTGTCGGGCTGGGGACCCAGCCAGTGTGCTGGAGGGAGCTGGAGGCAGGCCAGGACACAGGGGTATCGGGCCTCTGGGATGTGGTGCCCCCAGGTCCTGCTCCACAGCGTGGGGGCCGTGGGAGGCCTGGAGGCTTCTGGGAAGTATTTCCACACCTGCCTTAGATCCTGAGCCGCTCAGCCTGGCTCTGTGCCTGAGGGTCCCCCATGCCCAGCGGGTGTGTGAAGTGGGATGGGGTTGCACCTGCCCCAGAGGTGGCTGTCTGTCATCCGTGATGGTGTGTGTGTGTGATGACGGGCAGAGACTCCCTTGGGCTTCCCAGGGTGGGCTTCTGACCTCATCACCATGGTAACCCCATCACCACGCCTCCATCCTGCACCAGCTGGCGCACAGGGCCTGGCGGGTGGGAAGGCCTCAGTGCTCTGCTGGGCCGGGGGGCGGTCCACCTGTCCTGGAGACCCTCCCAGCCAGGCACTGGGTCGCTGACGCTCGTCGCTCCTGTTGGCCACCACTGCTCTGTCCCTCCATTGCCTGTTCCCTCCCCCACGTCCACACGTGTCCCTGGGGCTGGCCAGGGCACTGTGCTAGTGGTACCTCACGGTCACACATCACGTCACACGGTGGCGTTCCCACTGCAGCTCTGACCCTGATCGCACCCTCCCCGAGTCCAGCCTCCCGGCACACGGGGCCTCTCGCTTGCTGGACCCTCCCTTCACAACACCCTCTGCTGCCTGCTCCCCACAAGCCTCCAACCCCACCTCTTCCTGGGGTCCTTCAGGCCTGCCACCCACCTTCCTGTCCCCAGCCTGTGGGGCTTGGCCTGCAACCCAGCCTCAGCCCCCAGTCCTGAGGCTTCTGAAACTAGGGCACCAGCTTAAAAAAACCAATTTACCAGATTGAATTACTGGATAGAACTGGATTCAATCAAAATGTTTCATTGGTCTAATTTTACAGTATTGAATTGAAAAACCAGTTCATAAAAATCTAATGTGCTCATCTGCCACCATGGGACTGGCGACCAGGCCACCGTGACTCTGGAGGCTCAGGAGGGGTCTCCCCGCCCAGCGAAAGGGGAGGCTCTGGGCGGGGTGGGCCGAAGGGTCGCTCTACGCAGGGCACCCCCAGAACGAACAGTTTCACAGCATTTGTGCCCCACACAGGGTCCCCTTGGACACCCGCCCATGCCCACGTGTGACTGGCAGGGTTGTGGGGTCCGGCCAGGCTGGCGAAGCTGGGTGCCTCAGGTGCTGGCTCTCTCCTCCCGCCTCCCCCCAACCCATGGCCTCAGGCTGGGTGTCCAGTGCCTGGGGCGTGCCCTCAGGATGCCATGCTGAGCGCACAGTAGGCGAGCACCCCTCCAGAATGCTGGCGGGATGGGTGGGCTTCCCATGGCTAAGGGAGGCCCGGGTGGGACCTGCTGGGTCTGGGGTAGCCCCGGCCTGGAGGTAGGGACAAGTGTCCAAGCTCTGGACTTCAGCCAGAGGACTGCAGCTGAAGGGAAGAGCGGCCACCCTCCAGCCTGGCTCCAGGGTGGCTGGGCCCCTTTGGGGGCTCCTGGTACTGGGAGCTGCGGCACGGGCTGGGGTGGGAGAAGGAGGGGGGCCCAGTTGCATCACACACGGGCTGTCTCCTGCTGCCTGTGCGGTTGCTATGGCAACCTGGTGCTGCTGAGGCTGGGCGCCCCTACTCTGTCTGCTGAGAGGGAATCCCCTCCCCCTCCGCCGGTGCCCTCCCCCGCCAGTCTGGGGGTGGTGCAGCCCAGGAGGAGGGGGGATCCCACTGCCTGGAGCTTTTGCAGCCCCGAGTCCCACCTTGTGGGACGCAGTCCAGTGTCCACACAACCCAATGGGCCGGCCCAGGGCAGCGATTAGAAGCACTGGGTGGATGCAGTTTTGTGGGGGCTTCGTGCCACAGCCCCAGGCTCCTGACACTGCCTCCTGGACCCCCAGGAGTGGTGGCCCTTAGACGTGGGGTCCCTAGGCAGGAAGACAGGACAGGCTGGCACCTTCCTGCTCCTGCAGCCCCCACACTCTGCCTTGAGCGCCACCTGTCCCCCCAGCCCCAGGCCGTGCACCTGACCTGGAGGGCTGTGGCCGGGCTGGGGACCATTCCCGGCTGGCCGCCCGGCCCTTGCGTCCCTCTCAGGCGACCAGCTCCTGGCTGGTGTGTCGGGCATTAGTGTTTCTTTGAGGAGCTAGCTCCTCCTTGGCTCCCGGGAGAGCAGGCGGGCGTTGGTGGCTTTCTAGGGAGCTGGTCAGAGCCCCTTCCACTCAAAGGGGCATGTCCTGTCTACCCGCCTGTCACTCTCTGGGGGAACCAGGGCACTCTGAGTCACTTCTGTGGCTGCCTGCGTGCTGGGGGTGACGTTCATGTGACATTCCAGAGAAGGCAGACTGGGGACTGGCAGTGACCTGAGGATGCGAGGCTGACAGAGCGGCACGAGGGCACGTGAGGAGGCGGTCGTCGCTGTCCTGAGGGTGGTGCGGGTGTCACGGCTGTGCGTCCAGGTAGAAACTGACAACTGCACTTAGACTTCGCGTGTCGGTGACACTTCCATGGGGAGAGGAGTGGCTGCGAGGGAGCTGCTGGAGAAGCGGGTTTTAGGGAGCAAACCAGGGCTCAAAACACAAAAGGAAAAAGAGCCCATGAGCTCGGGCCCTGACCTGCGGTCACCTGGGTCTGCTGCTCGCACTCCCGCCTCAGGCAAGTTGCTGCACCTCTGAGCCCAGGAACTTCCCACCACGGGACATTCACGGGGTGTGCGCCTCGCGGAGGTGTGAGCAGTGCCCCAGGACAGTGACGTGACAGGGGTGACGTGCTTAGACAGAGCACTGGTGATGGGGCTGCTCTGTGTTTCTGTCACCTCGACTGCCCCAGGACCTCTGGGCTTCGGTGGCCAGTCCCCAACTGCAGAACACGCCACCTCCTCAGCCCATCGGGACTTTATCTGGGGCAGCAGGTGCAGGCGGGCCCATTCAGTGGCCAGGACTGACCCTCTGCCCGGGAGTCCCCCGGCCTGCCTCGGGTGGCAGGGCAGGCGGCTGGCCCCTGGGTTGGGCCCTCCCTGGTGGGGGCTCAGCCGGGGAGGTGAATGAGGGACAGCACCGGCCACCAGCCACCCCCAGTGCAGAAGGTCCTGGGCCTGGGCAGGGTCCAGAGAAGGGGACTCTGGAGACTGGAGTCAGGGGGCTTCGCCTGGCCTTTTGTGCAGGAGGCCCGCTTGCTGAGGGCTGCAGCCAGTGGCCTGCTCTGAGCCCACTGCCCGGCAGAAGGAGCCAGAAAGAAGAGGGGGTACTGAATGCCGCCTGCCTTTTCTGCTCCTGTCGCCATGGCAACAGATGGCAGTTTGGCAGGGGAGAGGAGGGGGAGGGCTTTGTACAAGGCGGCTCAGACCAGCTGGGGAGCCTTCAGGGTGGCAGGTCAGGGGTCTGGCCACCAGGCTGAGCAGGCTTCACCCCCCCCCCAGCCCCCAGAGCAGCTCCCACTGAGCTTCAGGGTGGGTTTAGACACACACCCATCTGAGCTTCCTTTCTCTGGGGCCTCACCTCTGCTCACAGTGGCCAGCTGGCCCACTCTCACCCACCCCTCCCTGTCTCCTCACCCCTGGGCCAGAGGGCCGGTTGGAAAGAGGCCAGTGCCCCTCCCGGACAGCCCACGCGCCTGGGTGGGCACCACATAGAGGCTGCAGCTGGGCAGTGGGTGTTGCTGTGCCTCGGCCCATGCCCTGTCCTGGAGTCGTGGAGGAGGCCTGGCTAGGGCACAGCAGCCTCTCCCCTGTGGGGTCACTGGCTGCAGGGGTGCCCACGCCAGGGCTGAGGGCCCACCCCTAGGCACTGCCCCATGACCATGTCCCAGCCAGCCCTGGGGCCACACATCCTCCTCCCTCTGCACCTGGGAGGGCCCAGGCCTGGCCCAGGAGGTGGGCAGGGGAGGGGCCAGGCTGCGTGTGTGGCAGGGGCATCACCTGGTCACACGGAGCCCGAACCTACCCCCCCACCCCTGCACCCCTGGCTTCTGTGGCACCGACCTCATCCTGCTCCAGGCCAGGCTGGCTCTTCGTGCACAAGTAACTTCCCCCCTGCAAGCTCCACCCAGGCTCTGCCTTAGTTATCTGTATGTGAGCATGAGTCCCTGCACGTGCACGAGGGTGAGTGTATGAGACGGCCCCCTTCCCGGGGCCGCGTGCACGCTCACATGTACCAGGTGAAGCCCAGCTGCGAGGTTCCCTGGTGAGTGCTAGCTCCTGAGCCGAGTCCTTGGGCCTGGCACCGTCACCCCATGGGCGAGGAGACTGCTGGCCGCCGGCTTGTGCACTGAGGGGACAGGCTGACCAGCCGGTCTGACATCGAAACCCTATAGTTGCACTCAGAGCCCCACCCGGGGCTGGTGGGGGGCCGGGGCAGGCGCTGCCTCCCGCCCTGGCCCACGAGGTGCCGCTGGTGTGGGGAGCCCTGTGCCCAGGTGGAGCCTGCCCCCCTGGCCTCCTAGGAAGGATGAGTGGCTCTGGGGCTGGTTTCTCTGGCATCCCACGGCCTCTAGGGCTCTTTCTGGAGCACGTGGGTCCAGCAGGTCCTGCCCCAGAATTACTGTGCTGGCCCCAATGTGTGTAAGCTCCCCTGGGGCCCCGACCATCATGACACGCTGGCAGTGCCCCCTCACCCCACAGCCTGCAGCCTGATGCCTCCCAGAGGTTTCCTTGGGACCCCCAAGGGCAGCCTTGTTCCTCTGAGTATAAGCCCTGACTCCCACCCACTCTCCTCAGCCCAGGGAACCTTGCTCTGTCCCCTGCCTCACCTTGGGGAGCCCCCCTTGCTCTTCCCCCTGCAGCCCCTTGGGGAGCCCCCCAGGGGGACTGTCCCAGGACAGGGTTTCCCCATCAAGGGCCTTGGGTTGGCTTGGGGGATGGAGGGGAGACTGACCTTCCCGGGGAAGCCAGGGGCCTGGTGAGAGGGCCGTGCTCCTTCGCCAGCTGGTCCCCCCTCAGGATCCCCCATCCCAGGCATGCTGATGTCTGTCCCCAACCCAATGTGTGGGTCCCAGCTTCCTGATATACACCCCCAGTCAGGAGGGGACTGGGCCTGGGGCATCCGGGGCTTGTGGGCTCAGCCCTGTCTTGGGCTCTGTGTCCCACCACCTGCTGTCCCCTGATCCCATGGAGTCCAAGTGGGTGCCTTCCCAGGCAGAGCTGGGGGGAGCAGGAGGAGGGCTCCTGCCCTGAATGTGGGGTCTGCGGGACGTGCCCCCACAACACTTCACCAGCCCTCATACTTCCTTTGGGGGCCCTTGTGGTCGAGGAGCAGGGGAGCTCGGCAGTGGCTGTGGCCCTCGGGGAAGGCGGAGGGACGTCCTGTGCAGCATGCTGGCTGCTGGTCCCAGCCGTGGCTGTAGGCAGAGAGAGGACATGGCCACCTGGCTGGGCTGAGCCGTGGAGACCAAGGCCAAGGGCAGCCCCGGCCAGGGACCAGTGCTGCAGGGCAGAGGACTGGGGCCACCCTTGGTGGCCAGACTCATCATTGGGGTGTGAGTGGGGCTGTCCTGAGAGCTGTGTCTGGCCACCCCCACTGGATAGCCCCTCCCTGGGGGCTGGGGGCCCTCACATCCTGGACACTAGAGCTGCCATTTCTGAACAGCCCTTTTTAATACAACAAAACCGTGTTCTGTAATAATCATGTGACAGGCAATGAGAAGAGTTTTTTTCTCCATCTGTGTGCAGCCGCTGCTCAAGGTAGTTCCGTGACTTAGTTTTTACCCATTTGGGTAAAACAAGAGTTTCAAGTCTGTTGCCAGCTTGGACCCAGAATGATAAGATGGGCAGAGGTCCTTACTGACTTCCGTGGCAAGCCTGGCACACAGCGTTCCTCCCCTCGGAGGGGCACTGTGGCGCCCAAGGGGCCGTGGCCACCCTCGCGAGGTGGGAGGGGGCGAGAGGCTCTCTGGACCACGTAAGGGGAGGCGAGCCGGCACCCTCAGGGGCGCTGGTGGTCTCCGTGGCTCCGTTGACTTTTATCAAGGTGGGCACTTGTTTTAGCAATGCGTGCGTGGGCTGAAATGGCGCCTCACTTTGGTGAGGGACAAGCTTCTGTGATTCCCGATCTGGTTCTTCAGTAAAATACAGTAAAAGTTGGCGCAGTACATGAGTGAGGAAATAGCCGCACGCAGCGCACACGCACCGCCTTCCCTTCACCAGAGAGATCACTCGCCAAACTCCTGCTGGGGCGTCCAGCCTTGTTGTCCCCCGCCATCCCCATCTTATCACGAGCGGTGACAGCGGCGGTCCTGGTCTGCAGCCACACCCAGGGCCTGTTCGTGGAACCACTTCCAGGCCCTCTGAGGTGTGCCTGTTGGTTGACTCTCAGAAGTGAGGCGCCATTAAGCGGGTTGGCGTAAGTGTCCCTGTGGGAGTGTCGTTCCGGCTGGGCTGCGAATGTGCAGGATTGCCCGCCGGGGCATGTGACCACCTAGAAGGACGATGGGCCCTTGTGCGCGGCGTCCTGCTCTGAGACCTGGTTTCTCTGCATTTGGGGAAATCAGGGGTTTCAAAGTCCGTTGAGCGGATTCTCTTTTCTGGCATCCCACAAATGTTTATATGCGTGCCAATCCATTTGCATCGCCACGACCTTCTGTCTCCAAGAGCCCTTTGGATTTCCTGGAGTTCCCAGCTGCCTTTCTTTTCTCATTGCGCTATTCACTATCAGTTCACCTAAAAATACATGTGTAAAGAAGCCATCACTCTGTCGAGTGCCTTATTTCACGGTGCCCTCCCCAGATAGACGCCCTGTCCGGGTTTCCCAGGGCCCACTGCTTCCTTCTGGTCAACCTCCGCATTTTGCCAGCTGACTTCCTACAGGGAGGCAGATGGGAGGAAGTGCTCTGAGTCTGAATGTCTGTGCTCACGGTGCCTCACGGGAGCCCACTGCCCCCAGCACTTTGGAGACTTTGCTCCATGGCTCCGACCTCTCCTGGGGATGATGGGAGGGAAGACAGTCCCACTGACCTGCCCTTTTCCTTGCCCCCCTTTACAGCACAGCTGCTCCGAAGTGTTTTTCTTGTTGAGCTGACATGTTTTCCCTGCATTTCTTGACCCTGCCACGCTACTGAAGTGACCTTCACACTGCCAAATTCATGATCACGTCACAGTCCTTACCCCATCGATCGGCAGCGTTCAACAGCGCTGAGTCTTGCCTTGTTTTCCTCCCTCCACTTAGCTTACGATGTTCCACATGCCTGGCACTAGTGGGGGCCCAGTGAACACTTGCTGAATGGGTGGGTGGATAGAGGGATGGGGGGATGGATGGGGACATGGGTGGATGGGTGGATAGATGGAAGGAGGGCTGGGTGGGTGGGTGGATGAAGTAAGCTCCTGGGATCTCACTTTCTAGAGGCCATCATATTGTGGGATGGGCAGTCCACGGGCTCTTTGGATCTGCTTGGGACATTTCTTGCATAATGTCCCCTGTCCCTTGTCCACTCTCAGCTACTCCCTGTGGTCAAGTATTGGGCTTCCTGGGTTGCTCATCTCATTGTTCTGTGCTCTCTGTCTTCTTACCTCTTGGGGCATTTCCCCACGTGTCTAGTCCTTATCTCAGCAGTTTTTTCCTGCCAGTTACTATTTATTGTCTTTAAGACCTTTGGCCTTTTTCTCGTTGTCCCATCCTTTTTGTAGATTTCTTGTTTTATAGATGTAGCAACTTATTAAATTTTGGTAAGTCAATGCAATAAACACTGAAAGAGTTTTTAGGTATCTGTTTTTACAGGTTCAGTTCTGTTTCTTTCTCAATTTGCTCTAGGAGCCTGTGGTTGGCTCTTTACCTAAACGAGGAGGCTAAGTGGGTGGCGTGGCCCCTTCTGTGTGAGACAGGAATGTTTTCTTGGCTGGGTCTCTCCAGGGGAGAGCCCTGCCCAGAGCTTAGAGAATGGTGTGTCTTGTGGGGGCGTGCTGATGGGCAGAGGGGATATTTCGATCCCTCAGAACAAGGAAGATTGGTTCAGAGTGGCCTCCTGGGGAGGCGAGCCGGCACCCTCAGGGGCGCTGGTGATCTCCGTGGCTCCGTTGACTTTTATCAGTGGCCACCGTGGCTCTGGACCATGCCCCTGGCTGCTTCTGTCTTGGCATGGAGAGAGGGACGCCAACCCACGCTGACCCCCCTCAGTTTGCAGCCCCATCTGCACACCTGACACTGACAACTGAGGCTCTCTAGGGTCCCCTGGAGACTGGCAGGCCTGACCGTTGTCCTGTTCCCTATCACCTGCCCCCTGCTTTCCTCCTTCCAGAGCTTTCCAGAATGTTTTGAGATGTCTCCTTTCCACTGCCAGGCTCCCTTTTTTTAATCCAGAGGGTGGAGTCGATAGGAGGCAGACACAAGGGACCTGGGTCTGTGGGGGGCAGGCACTGGCCCCAGCCCGACTCCACCCAGGGCCCCCCCACAAGCATCTACTGGCCCCTCCTTCCCCAGAACTCCACGCAGCTCTGCTTCCTCCTGGGTCACCTGGGCAGCAGGTCCTCTTGGGACCAGTCCTCCCAGCTTCCCTCTCTGGACCCGTGCCTCCGGGCTGCCTGCTTGGGAAACGCCTCCGGGCACCTCGCGGGGCCACAGATGATGCCGCTGCTCCTAGCTGTTTCAGGGCCCGTTGCAGCATCTGGGTGGGGTAGGGTCTGCCCTGCACCTGAGACCGGAGACCTGGTGCTCCGCGGCCCTTGGTGCCCAGCAGGTGCCCAGCGTCTCGCCCCTTTGCAGCTTTGACCTTGGGAGCCTGGCCTGAGTGTCTGACGGGGGAGGAGGGTCTGTGTCCCCAGGAGGGCCACAGCCCCCCAACCCTCCCACGGGGTCCTGGAATGAGTTCTTAATCCCGGACTCCAATTGGTGGTTTCTGTCAGCACCTCCGAATCAGTGTAGAACCGAGAGGGAGCTTTTGGGGAGGGGCCTGTGTGCTCATCCTCTGATTTTTCAGGGGCTCTGGTTCCAACCCCCTGCTGCTGCCTTAGGCCCCCCAGCTGGGCCTCTTGGTGGGTGTAATCCCAGGCTGCCTGTGGGGGGTGGGGGCAGCACAGTGGGCTGCTCGGGACTGCACAGCTGTGTATGGGCTTCTCAGCTAACCTTTACCACAGGCAGGAGGCAGTGTTAGGACACCCCGGAGGCTGCAGGGGCCACCCGAGCCCCCACCCTAGGAGGAGTGGGGGAGCCAGGCTTCAAAGCCTGGGCCCTGACCGCAGCCGTCCACTCAGTCCTGAGCTGCAGAGATGGCTGGCTGTACTTGGGGACCGACCGAGAAACAGCCCTGCTTATGTAAGGAACCAGAACCAGAATGCCTCTTCCCCCGCCCCCATCCCATGTCCCTTCCTTGCTTGGATCAAGGGCTGCCCAGGGGGTCCCAGTCAGTCCTGCCGAGGGGTCAGGTCAAGTTCTGGGACTGCGGGTGGGGAGGGAAGAGCTGGGCAGAGGAGGCCTAGCGGCCCTGGCACTGTGAAATATTTCAGGGCTTAATTAATTTAATTTGAGAGATTCCTTTTCAGAGCGTGAACAGTCGTCTCCCAAGAGACACGCGCTGCCTGCCTCTCCCGCCCGCCTGGCGCTGGTGGGCAAAGCAAACAGCGGAATCTGTAAGAGGGAGCGTCCTGGGGTTGCCCGGCCTCCCTCCCTCCCTCCCCTTGCTCCGCAGCCCCTCCCCCACCCATCGGGGTCCCCTTCCTAACCGCTGGAGGAACTTGCGTGGGTGTGAACCAGGAGGAGCCCGAAGCGTGATGGAGTGTGGGGGTGTCACTGGGAGCTGCGGCAGCAGGGCCGTCACAGGAAACGTGGGGGCACCCAGCAAGGGTGCAGTGGAGGGGGCTGCCATGCAGAGCCGGGCGGGGCGCGGGATCCGGCATCCCCCAATGGAGGAGGAGGAGGTGTTTGGGGAGTTCCGAGCCCCAGGAGAGGCTGAGAGAAGGGGCGCCTGCTCAGCACACTAAGCTGGGGCAGGGTGCGCGCGGTGGGGAAAGGTCGGTGGGGCGGGGGCGCGGGGAGCAGGCAGCCGGGCAGGCTGAGCGCGAAGGGGAGGCGCTGGGATCTCTGCGGCAACCCCTCGGCGGGCCCGGCAGTCCGAGTCCGCGGAGTGCCCTGCGGCCTCGCGGCGCGTTTGTGTGCGGGGCCCCGAGGCGCGGAGTGCTTGCGGTGGGCCTGCTGGGCCTGGGCGCCCCCTGTGCTGGGACCCGGGGAGCCCGGGGTAGGTGGGGCGGCTGGATGTTCTCGAAGCCCGGAAACCCAACCGCTGGCCCCGCGCTCCTCGCTCCCCAGGCGGGAGAGGGCTTTGAGGCCACAGGTGAGTGCGGGGCGTGGACCTGGCCAAGGAGAGGAGAGGCCAGCGGTGATGGCGGCCCCCAAACCGTCTTCCAGCGCCTGCGCCCGTCTCCCCGTCCAGGTGGCCGGCCAGCTCTCCTCCAGTCGGAGGGGCTTCCTGGGCCGGCCCGCGGCGGGGGTGCGCGGGGAGAGCCTGTCCCGCTGCCAGCTGCGGGCCGAGGGCGGGGCCTGCGGACAGTCCCCATTTACTTGTCAGGGGCGATGTCCACTCCGTGCCAGGTCCCGCCGGAGGTTAGGCCTACAGTCCCTGAACTCCCCCAGCCGAACACCTGGGGACCCTCTCCCCCAGGGAACGCACGGCGCACGGTAGGGCGGTAAGCAGTCAGGGGGACACAGGACAGTGCTGACAGCCAGTACCTGGGCCGCTGTCGTGGGGGGGGGCAGGCATCTGTGAACGTGGGGCGTGGGCCGCAGCGAGGCCCACATCTCACGGCCCCCACGTCCCACCGCGCCCAGCACAGCAACGTGGTCGCCTGGCCGTGCAGGCGGCGCTGGGCCAAGACCCGGAAATCCCCCCATCTCACAACCCCTGCCGCCGGGGGCCACCTCGGACACCACGGGCGCAGTGGACTCCGGGTGGCGTTGCTGGCGGTGGCGATGGTCATTCCCATCCGGCCGCGCGGCCTGCGATCCCGCGCTGCTCTGCCAGGGCCCCGCCCTGTGTGGGTTTTTATGAGCCCGCGCTTGCGCAGTGAGCCCCGGGCGGGTTCTGCCCAACGTGGGCCCCCCCCGCCGGAGGCCCGGGGCTCCTGCAGCGCCTCCCCACCCGACGGTTGGAGGGAGGTGTTCCCCCGGCGGCCTCCGACAGCGACAGCCGGGCCGTGGGCCCCAGGCGACTGGCAGCCAGGGCGTGCGAGCCCCTGCGCTGTGCACGGGCCGCTCTGCGTGCGCGGCGCTTCCAGGCGGCGCCTCCGGAGGTCGCTGCTGATTGGCGACGGGCCACCGGCGTCCTGGGTTTACAGGTGGCCGCCCGGCCATGACCTCCAGGCCCAGCACGTCTAGGAGCCAGGCCCTGGTGTGGCCGGAGGAGGAGCCTCGGGAGCCGACAGCCGGCTTCCAGGCACCCTGGCTCTGGTGTCCCTCGCGCTGTGGGCCGGGAGCAAGTCACCTGCTGGCCCTGGCGGGACCGGCCGGTGCGCAGCCTCGCGCCGCAGGTCCTGTCCATGGTGCTGAAAGGAGCTCTGGGGGCTTGCTGTCCAGGCTCCTCTGAGCCTCGCTGGCCCCGGGAAACGGAACACGTTCCGTCCAGCAGCTCTTCGCGCTTTCTCCCCACCTCTTCGCACGTCGCGCCATCGACTCCCTAAGCCTGTACAGAGCGGGTGAGGGGGCAGAGTTCGTGCCCGCACCTGCGGGGGGAGCTCCAGGGCCCGGCTTGGGCAGGTTTCACCCTGACCCCGAGCAGCGGCGGAATGGGCGTTAGGCTCACGCAGGCATCGCCCAGCCTGGCTCCCTTTCTGAGAAACAGCAGGGTTGTTGTGAGTATCACTGTTCAAATGGAAGACATTTGGGAGCCTTAGTTCTGATCAAAGAGTGGCATTTCTGGGACAGGTGGCCACATCCCGGCCTCAGCACTGCTGGAGCCCCCGTGCCCCAGGGTCAGCCATGACTCTGGGCTGCGTGGTCTGCAGCAGACAGGTTCCCCTCCACCCCGAGCCACGCCTGGTGCAGGCAGGGCACCAGTGAGAGCCTGCTGGGCCCATGCTGTGGCTCTTACTGAGGTGGCGGAACCCGCCCTCATGTGTACAGGCTGACGCTGGGCCGAGAGCTCTGAGGATGAGAACGAGCTCGGAGGGGCTGCAGACACGCCTGCTGTGGGTGTCGTGTCATGGCGAGCCACCTGAGGACAAGTGCTTAGATAAAGTCCTCATGCAATGGACACAACGTATTAGGTTTGTGAAGAAAGGAAACTCAAGGTAAATACTCGTGTGAGCTGAAGACGCTAGCACTGGTTCGCTAGGCTCCAAAACAAACTGCCACCCCCTGCTCGCTAAAGCAACAGAACCTTATTCCATCAATTCTGGAAGCTGGAGTCTGAGGGCTGGCTCCTCGGTCCACGCCCCACCCCCAGCTTCTGGGGGTTCTCCTTCTGCCCTTGTCTTATAAGAACACTTGTCACTGAAGTGAGGGTCCAGCCTAAATGCAAGCTGATCTCATATGGAGACCGTATAAGTCAGTTAACTTGCAAGGCGCTTTCATGGTTCCAGGTATTAGCGCGTGGACACGTCTTTCGGGGGGCCACCACTCAACCATACACACTTCATCTGTAGTTAGGGGCCCCCGCTGGATCCCATGGTGTCCCCAGGGGCTCCGGAGCTGGCCGCCAGGAGCTCTCAGCAGTCACCTGGAGCTCCCTTGCAGGACCGGCTCACGATGCAGCGACTGGCAGTGCCCTCCCAGCGCCCACCCTCATCTGAGCCCTGGAGGAGCTAGTCCTGGGAGCCAGGAGTCCCTTGCTTTCCACCAGCAGCTGACTCACTCACTACTCTCACCTGTGGGGAGCTGGCTAGCAAGTTGGGGGGGTGACACAGACTAGGGGAGAGGCTGTGGCTCTGCCCTCCTGCCACGTAGGCTGCCTGGGGGCAGGGCAGACCTGCCCTCTGGTCCCAGAGTTTTGCAGACAGCAATATGTTGTCTGAATGGGGCTGGGTGGGGGCAGTGGGGCAGGGAGCCTTGTGTGAGACCCTCCGGGGCCAGTCTGCTGCTGAGCCACGTGTCCCACCCTGTGAGGCTGTCCCCCACGTGTGCTCAGCTCATACCAGATGCCAGGCCTGGGTGTCCCTCTGCAGCCTGGCAGTCAGAGGACGAAGCCGATTCCTGGTCTGTTGCTGCGTGACGTTACCCCAAACTCATGGCTTGAGATGGCAAACACTGTCGCAGCTCCTGAGAGTCAGGGGTCCAGGGACAGCCGAGCTGGGTGGCTGTGCCCAGGGGTCCCACGGCTGTTGCTGTGAGGTCCCAGTTCCAGCCACATGGGCTTCTCCACAGAGCCCACAGAGCATGGCCTCAGCGCAGGACGTCAGAGCAGAGGTCCAGGGCAGGACCCTGAAAGGAGGCTATGCTGCGGTCATCGGCTGGCCTTGGGAGGACAAGTCCGTCCTTTCTGCCTCGACCCCTTGGCCACATAGGCCAGCTGAGGTGCTGCGTGGGAGGGGACCTCACTGCCAGGAGCTGGCTTCTAGAAGGCGGGGCTCACGGGGGCCTCCTGGAGGCCGCTGCCCTGAGTGACCAGGTGGCAGGAAGAGCCAGGACTGGGAGGGCCGAGGCCGAAGGGCCAGGTGCGATGGGGACACTGCAAACAGCCGTCCTGCAGCTAGCAGGGCCCGTCTTGTACCCCCCGCTGCCCAGGCTGGAGCCTGGGTCAGCTTCTCGGAAGTCCACTGGCTGGCTGGTCCCGGGCCTGTCTGCTGCATGGAACTCCCATCAGGGCTGTGGCCTGGGGGGAATGCTGGCCCCCCCCCAGTTCTGCCTCCAGAACCACCCATCCTCTCTTGCCCTTCATGAGGGCACAGCTGGGGGTTCCCGGGCTGGTGCATGGGTCCTGGCCTGGGCACGGAGGGTTGTGGAACGTGTGGGGACAGTGTCCTCAGCAGCTGCCCCTGAGAAGGTCAGGTCCCAGGATAGTCAAGGGCAGCCTGCAGGCTGTGAGCTGGATCCAGGCCACTCAGCAGGAAGCCATCATGTGCTGATGCCTCAAACGTGTTTCGTGCTGGGCGTAGGGACGGGGCCCTGTCCCTCGTCCCGTGGCCTCTGTCACAGCCGTCCTCTGAGCCTTCTCCCAGTGCCCGCTGGGGCTGCCAGCCAGCAGGAGGATGTGGTGCTGGCTCAGGGCGGCCAGCTTTGCTGATTCATTTTGTGGGAACCAGCGTGGTGCCGCCCCGCTCCTCCAAGGACAGCCCAGGCAGGAGGAGCACTCTGTCCAGTCTGTGCAGGGGCCACAGAAACTGCTTCCCACAGCCCCACAGTGACGTGGTAGAAAGTGGGTCACTGTTAGCTGTGCTCACGGCCCTGGGGCACTGGCCATGTGCTCCCAGAGGTGCGGTGGTCAGCAGAGGGGGCGGACGGTCAGTCTGCCGTCCTAGGGGTTAGTGGCCAGACCTGGTCTCCCCAAAGAGTGGGGGGGCTCCTGGGAGGTCCAGGCAGGCACAGCCCCGCTGGTCCTCCTGGCTCAGCAGGAGCCCGAGGGGTGGGAGCAGGGCTGGCAGTGGACCCAGAGCTGGAGCTCTGGGGTATTGTCCCCCCATGACCCCCTCTGAGCTGCCATGGGTGCTGCTGTCCAGTCACCTGCACCCAAGGGCCAACTGACATGCAGCTCAGGTCCCCAGTTTGCTGCACAGCAGGCAGCCAGTGACTCCTGAGGTGGGGACAGAGGGGCTGGGGCTTGTTTGTGGCAGGAGGAGAATGGATGGAAGGATGGAGCACCCACCAGCCAGAAGGCTTTTGGGGCAGAAACTCCAGGGCTTGCAGAGCTGACCTCACTGTGTGTGGGGAGGGCAGGGCTGTGGTGGGGGAGGGAGTAGGGAGGCTGGACTGGGAAGGACTGTGGCAGGGTCTACCAGTAGGTGGTGGCACTTCTGAGTTGTCGTGGGGCCTGTGCAGTAAGGCCCAGCCCGAAGACAAGGGGCAGGAGGGGTGGCGAGCCTTGGGGCAACTGAGTCAGAAGTGGGGAGGCCTCAGGTATCCCCGCCTCCCTGGAAGCCCCAGACCCTCAGGGGCTCTTTGTTTTCAGGTGGCTCCACACCCCAGGGCTGGGCACTGATGAGGACAGCACGGTCTGGAGAGTCGGTCATTTTCCGCCCCTTCTTCTGCCTACCCCCCACTCCTGTTCAAGCCGTTGTTTCTCAGCCTAGTTGTGTAGGACTCAGCTCCCTGGCCCACGCTGGTGGTATTAGCTCCCCCCGGCTGAGGTATTTGGTCACCGGTCATCGGTCTGCTGCTCACAGCAGCTCACGGCAGCTCTCGCTGGCTGCTGGCCACTCACACTGGCTGCCGGGTGCTCACTCCGGCCACTCACGTTGGCCACCAGCTGCTCCTGGCAGCACACGGTAGCCCGCGTCAGCCCACTGCAGCTCACACCGATCCTTGGCAGCTCACGCTGACCCCCGGCAGCTCACTCCGACCTTCGGCTGCTCATGGCAGCCCAGCTCCAGGGAGAGCTGTTGTTAACAATCTTAGCTGTCGAGGGCGCAGCTCACTGGCCCATGTGGGAATCGAACCGGGGACCTCGGTGCTCCAACCACCTGAGCCACCGGGCCGGCCCCGAGATTCGGTCCTTTGAAGAAGAAATGGCAAACAGACTCATTCCGCCCTTTGCTTTGTGTGCATACCCTGCGTGGGGGCAGGGCCAGCTGGCAGTGTGGTGGGCGTGGGCAGCGTGTGCCCCTCTATTGCCAGTCCCCATCTGTGGAGGGCCTTCCAGGCCTAGACACACAAGCGGTTCCAGGTCACTCTGCTGTGTTGTCACCTTATTCCTTCAGGCTCTTCTGCAGTGGATGGGACACAGGTCAGCCATTCCTGAGGAGACGGAGAGGCTAACTGCCTGAGTGGAGAGGGCCCAGGTGGACGGGGACCAGGCCGGCCCCACGGAGGGATGCAGCTCTCCCCCCGCCATGGCCTGCTGAGCTGGGCCTCCAGCCTCCTGAACTCCTCGCACTCATGCCTTGCCAAGCGGTTAAAGGGCGCCCGGGATGCACTGGGAGGGCCCTGGGGACGGGGACTGCCGGGCCATGGGCGAGGCAGGGCAGTCGGCAGGGAGAATGGTGAGCACCCTTTCAGGCCATGAGTGCGGGCCCACGCCCCGACACTCCTCAGCCCAGGACCCTCTCGGCCTCTTGAGCTCTTTTCCCGGTGGCCCTGGGGCTCCTTCCTGCAGTGGGGGTGGGGCAGCCGGCAGCCCCTCTGCGGGTGGACAACTCGGCCTCCCACAGTGTGACATGGTATACTTTCCCTCTCTGCGTGTGTGCCTGTGTTTGCTGTGAAGACAGTAATTAGAGACAAAACCACAATTGGATAATGAGTCTGAGCAGTGGGGCGGCTGTGGGCTTGCCAGCAAGGCTGCCTGCGTCATCCCCAGGTCCCTGCTGCCCGCTGGAGGTCCCGGGGCTGCAGGGGCTGAACACACAGGGGACAAGAGAGCTTCACCGAAGAGGGACCCCTGCACGCGGGGCTTTGAGGAGTGTGAGGGGTCTGCAGAGAAGACTTTTTGGGCAGGGAGGCAGCCAGTGGAGAAAGGTGAAGGGGACCGCCAGAGTTCCGGGTGCAGCTGGCCACGTGTCCCACAGGCCAGAGAGCGACTCCATGTGTGCTAATGGCGTGGGGCTTGTCCAGGACACCTCGCTGCTGGGACCTTGGTCCTGCGGCCTTTCTGAGTGCTACGCACTGTGACGTAGAGGCCACGTGTCCCAGTCTGTAAAATGGGGTGGGGACGGTTCCCCGTTCACACAGCGCCAGGCACAGGGCAGGCACTCAGCAGGCCACTGCCGTCATCACCGGTGGTGACCGCGTCCTCCCAGCTCTCCTTTTCCGGAGGGTCAGCGGCAGTGCTGTGGATCTGCTGATGGAAGGCCTGGCTCCTCCTTTGCTGGAAGCAGGACCGGACCCCCCGCTGTGCGTGCAGAGGCGTGTGCTGAGTCTGCCCTTGCACGGGCCGGGCCGCTCTGCCACTAACATGTCCCCACTGCAGTCAGCCTCGAGCGACGTCCCTGGTCTGTGCATTTCAGTTGTGTTACCGTTTTCACACCAGCTCAGTAACTGCACTGTTGGGGGACGTCACCTCATTCCCCAGTTCTCACTAAATGAACAGCCATGCAGAGCTTGGCCCTCCTGCCTCATCGCATCCTGTGCCCCGGGGGGTCTGCCAGGCTCACTTCCCGAGGTTTTCTGGGGTGTCTTTCCTGAACCTGCCTCATCTGGCATCTGTCCCGGGCTCGGGGACCTGGAGGAGCTTGTCCCTCTCAGATTAGCAGCCTTTGCCGCCTGTCCCCACTGTTCCCTGCTTCCTCTCAGCCGGTCTGCCTTGTCTGGGGGACTTGCTGTTGGACAGCTCCGCGTCGGACCAGCTCCCGCCCGGCTCCGCTTCTCGGCCAAGGCGGGGCTGGTCGGTCCTGGGGGTAGGGTCCCCCAGCCTGGCTCTGATGCAAGATACCGGTGCTGCTGTCCCCACCCCCACCCTCTGCTCTTCCACCTGCCTGGAAACACAGGCTCCTGCGTGGATCAAAGGCAGCCAGGGGGAGGCCCCAGGAGCCTGCAGCCTTCCCGCATGGCTCCAGGCATGGCCCCCACCCGCCCCCCATGCCCGGCCTGCGGCTGCTGTGCCCTGAAGCCACACGGCCTCACCTCTGGGCTGCAGCGTGGCAGAGGGGCGGCCGCTCGGGGGCCCTCCCTGAGATGGGCTCGGAAAGAGACGTGGGTGCAGCTGGCAAACGCATGCAGGAGGCAGATCAGGTCGTGTGAGATGCACGACTGGCTAGGACATATTTTCGGTGCATATGACAAGGGCAAAGTGGTGAGAAACCCCGCTGGCCAGGGCCACATGGGGCTGAGACTAGCCCAAACTGTTGGGAAACAGCAGGCATTAAGGTCACGGTGACAAGGGGCAAGCAGGGGGCGCTCTGGGCGACCTGAAATCGGAAATGACTCCGTGAGAATGAAACGGGGTGGGTGTCCCTGATGTGGTCTGTGTCCCTTAAAACAGCAGACATCACCTCCAGGCTGCGGTGCCGTGGGTAACAGATCGCCCCTCACGTGGCAGCGCCCAGGCCCCCCAGCCACTGTGTCACCTCTACGTGCCCATCTGGGAACGCCAGCCACCTTGGGGCATGCTGGGGTCGGGGTTCAGGCTCGGGGAGAGCACAGGGTGTCCCTGGCTGGAGGTCTCAAAGCGGTCCAGCCAGAAGGCAGCTGGCAGTGGGCTGGGCTGTCGTGGGAGACTGGACGTGCACATCCCAGCCAGGGAGGGGAGGGGAGGCAGGCGCCCAGCTGTGACAAGGGGCCGTGACCAGGACTGTGGGCCCTGGAAGTGTGGCTGTAAGAGCAGAGGTGCGTTAGCAGGGCATTCCCTCAGTTGGGGAGACAGGGGCAGATGGTGCAGGGCAGGCTGGGTGAGGGTGCTGCCCAGGAATGACCTGGGGATAGCAGTGGGCTGCACATACATGCCTGGCCACCGCTGTCCAGGGGTCTGCAGGCTGAAAGGAGGGTGATGGGTGGGGGTCACAGGGTGGCAGAAGCTGAGTGTGCTGGGGGTAGCGCCTCGTGGGGCCGGGCAGGCAGTGGCTCTCCTGGACCCAAGGGCATGTGGCTTCCCAGCTGTGCGGGGCAGAGGGACAGCTGAAGGCATGAAGGAGGGGATCTGAGTATCATGTGCCTGCATGAGACCCTGGGCTCCAGGAAGCCAGAGGGCCTGTGCGTGGGAGGAGGGAGATTGCGGGGGGCAGAGTGACGCTCTGACACGGAGCTGTTCTGCACAGTGACCAGGGAGCGTGGGAAGGCAGACGGTGACCATGAGAGTGTGGCTCAAGGCACACTGGGAGGGAGGAGCAGGGGCAGGATCCAGACCCTGAGTGAGGGGCCTGGGCAGGAGCTGGTGGGGTCCTTGGTGGTCAGGGCCCACAGCGGCCAGTCCTGGAGGGAGTCTGATGGGCTGCTCTCCCCCATAGGCCTTGTGAAGCTAGGGATTCACTGTGTCACCTGCCAGAAGGTGGCCATCAAAATCGTCAACCGAGAGAAGCTCAGCGAGTCTGTGTTGATGAAGGTGAGCTGGAGCAGGGCCTGGCGGTGCAGGTGGGGCAGGCGGGTGGGGCAGGCGGGCGGAGGGAGGGTGGCGCTGTTGGGAGGCCAGCCAGGTGGGCCCTCCTTGCGGCTGAGCAGAGATGGCTCCCTGCCCTAGTGTGGTCGCCACCCCCTGGAGCTGGTCCCTGCTGGCCATGCCCTTCCTTTCTTCCTGCCTCAGCCAGAGGCCTGGGGGACAGCCTGCAGCCCAGTGTCGTCCATGTGCTGCTGTGAGAGTTGGCTGGCCCTCAGTTTCCCTGATTAGAATCAGAACAAGACCTCTGCCTCTGAGGAGAGAATGGGAGTGACACGCCCCCAGAGGCCACCCAGCCCTTCCTCCTTCTCACACCCCTCCCTCCCAATCCTGGGAGCCCCCCTCCCTCCCTGCCCCTATGGGACTGGAGCAGAGCCACATGGGTGAAGCTCAGTGGGGAGGGGATACCAGTCTCGGGTTCCGAGTCTGCCTGCTCACGTGTGGGTGTGGGGCGGAAAAGTGGGGGCTCTCCCACCCCAGCAGCTGTGACCCTGAGCCCCCCCCATGGGAGCTTCCTCTGATATTCTCCCTGGTGAATTCACTCATCCTTCCCTTGTCCTCTGGGGATGCGGGAGTGCAGGGGCAGGCCTACCCTGCTGGGCAGATGGGTCACACAACCAGAGGGCAGTGATGGGCACTCTGCTTAGGTGGGTGAGGGCCAGTGACATCAGAGGACCCCTCTGGCTGCCCAGCGGGGGCCTAGGCTCGGCCAGGGACACAGATCGAGATCCTTGAGATGTCTGAGTGGACAGATAGCTCAGGGGACGGGAGCGGGGCGGGAGCGGGGCTGGAACGGGCCCAACACCCTGAAGGCCTGGCAGGGGAGCGGCCTGGAGGAGGCCCTGGCACCTGTGCGTGGTGCTGCGTGGGACAGACCAGCCCCCAGGGGAGATCCTGTGGCTAGACTGGCCCTCCTCCAAAGCCCATGTTGCCCCCATGAGCCCACTCAGGCTGGGCCCATGAGACCCTTACGTCCCCAGCAGCCAGAGGCACCTGGCACAGGGTGAGGGTGAGGGGGGGTGAGGGTGCCCCTAACGTCCAGCCCCACATGTAGCATCAGGCATGAGCCGGTGGTGGATGGATGCAGGGGCGCGAGGGGTTGAGCCCCATGTGACACGCCTGACCTGCGTCCCCCCAGGTGGAGCGGGAGATTGCCATCCTGAAGCTCATCGAACACCCACACGTCCTCAAGCTGCACGATGTTTATGAAAACAAAAAATATTTGTAGGTATTGCTGGGGCCGGAGAGTCGGGGTGGCCAGAGGGAGGTCGTGAGGCCTGGGCAGGGGCCATCCCAGGACGGGCCCCGGGCTGTGGCAGCACTAATCCTTGAGACTCGTGGGGACTCATAGCCACCAGCTTGAGCCATCATGAGGGGGGCAGCAGGCTTCCTGGAAGAGTGGGCTCAAGGGCCCCGGCGCTGCACAGATGGACCAGTTCCAGTGTTCAGCTGAGGATGGGGTGACAAGAGCTGCCCCGCGTTGGGGAGCCCTGAGTAGCAGGGACTGGTCACCATAGGCCTGAAGGGCCGGGAGGCGGATGGTGGTGCTGGGGCCGCGAACACTGGTGAACCCATCAGAACCGTGACAAGGGGACACACAGCCACTGCCTGACAGCAGCTCACCCCGCAGTGTCTTGGTGACGTCCCATGAGTTTGGGGAGAGGGCAGGTGCTAGAGCAGGCGTGGTCCACCTCCACATAGGGTGTTTCCCCGAAAATAAGACCCAGCCAGACCATCAGCTCTAGTGCGTCTTTTGGAGCAAAAATTAATATAAGACCTGGTATTACATTATATTATATTATATTATAATTGTATTATAATTATATTGTTATATTATATTAAATACCTGGTCTTATAGTAAAATAAGACTGATTCTTATATTATTTTTTGCTCCAAAAGACACATTAGAGCTGATTGTCCAGCGAGGTCTATTTTCAGGGAAACAGGGTACAACACGCAGGACGCCAGTCACCTCCTTGCTTCTCTTCTGTCAGGGACAGACTCAGGGGTGACAGGCAGAGTGCTTGGCTGTGAGGGGGCCACCTTGGAGGGGGACAGGAGGGGGGAGGGCCTAGGAGTCAGCCTGGCGGGGGTACAGCCTGGGCAGAGACCTGGTGACGGGGCCGCCCAGGTGAGGGTGCACGGGCGGCCAGTTCAGGTCCTGCTGGGCCCAGTGTCCTCCTGGGGTGTCAAGGCAGCTCAGGAAGCCTGGACACAGAGGAGCCAACAGGGACCCCAGGTCGGGGTACCAGCAGGGCACCCACCCTCTGGCCTGTGCTGTATGTGGGCCCTCCCGCTCAGGAGCAGGGCCGGCCCCCCAGGACACGCCCCTCCTACCTGGAAGCCACCCAGTGCCCCACCCTCTTCTCTGCAGACAGGCTCCTTACGCCCCAGGAGCCACCTCCACCTGTGACCCCTCGAGTCCTCCAAGACCAGCTCTGAAGGCAGCTGCTCCCCTACTTCTGCTCCCGAGTCCCCCAGCCTTGTCCTCTCCAGCCCTTGTCCTGTGCCCTGGGCATCAGGGGTTGATGGGACCACCCTGTACCCCCAAAACCAGCCCCCTCAGGCTCCAATGGAGCTCAGCTCAGACACAGCCGGCTCCTCACTCACCCCACCACCCCGACACCTCCCTGCCCCCACTGCCCTCACCGCACGGCCCTGCACAGCTGCCCAGAGGGTCCTGGTCCCTGGACCCCTGCTTGGTGACATGATGCTGCACAGGGCAGGGTACAAAGGCACCCTGGTGGCGGAGGCCACTCCGCCACCCCTGTGCACATGCCCACCCCTTCTTCCCCCGGCTTCTGAGACCCCATCTGAGGGCCAGCCTCTGGGGCTCCAGCCGTGTCCTACTCCAGTTTTGAGGACCTTCCTGCTGTCCTGGGCTTGCTGAGGGTCCAAGTGTCTGATTCATCCCCTGCCCCATGAGGAGCCCAACAGCAGCCACAGAGCCCCTCTTTCCTAGGGGCCCAGGGGTCCCTCAGTCAGGAGGGGGCCACGTGTGGCCCTGCTCCCACAGGGCTCCTAAGCCGCAGCTGCCCTGGAGGCCCCACGACCAGGAGGTGGGCGGTGGGGGCCCTCACGCCACTGGCCAGCGCTGCCCTGGCTGGGTGGCCCCGAGGTGGGCTGGCACGCCGTGGGCACCCACCCGACGCCTGCCCGTCTGGCAGATACCTGGTGCTAGAACACGTGTCTGGTGGGGAGCTGTTTGACTACCTGGTCAAGAAGGGGCGGCTCACCCCCAAAGAGGCCCGGAAGTTCTTCAGGCAGATCATCTCAGCGCTGGACTTCTGCCACAGCCACTCTATATGGTGTGTGCTGGCCCCACCACGTGACCCCACCCCACGCGCCCCTCCCCCAGCTGACCCCGCGGGCAGCAGGAAGCTTCCTGCCAGGTGCCCACCCACGGCTTTTTCAGGGGTTCTGGGGAACAGGGCGCCCTCCGTCTGGGAGCCCCAAAACAGGTGTGGGGAAATGGGAGCGGCCTGGAGGGGGGATGGAACCCCAGGGAGTAAAGCAGGGCCCGCCAAGGGGCCCGCGGGAGCACGCGGTGCGACCCGAGTCCTTGGCCCTCGGTCCCGCAGACCTCGCAGCCAACAGCCGGGCAGGTAACTTCCGATTGGCTGCCCGTGACATCACTGTGCTAGGCTGCCATTGGATCAGTGCTGTGTGGGTGGGGCTGGGGGGCGGGACCCAGGTCAGCCTTCGCCGCATCCCTTCCAGCCACAGGGATCTGAAACCAGAAAACCTTTTGCTGGATGAGAAGAACAACATCCGCATCGCGGACTTCGGCATGGCGTCCTTGCAAGTGGGGGACAGCCTGCTGGAGACCAGCTGCGGGTGAGTGGGCGCCCCCTCCCGGCCGCGGCCGGTTCTGCGCAGGCCCGCAGGTGGCTCAGTGCGGCGGCCCTAGTCCCGGCGTAGAGGCCAGGAGTGGTGTCCGGCCGCCCAGGCAGGGGGCCCTGCAGCCCCCGGCTCCCTCCAGCACCCGCAGCCCCCTGATTCTGTTCCTAGCGGTGACGCCATTGTGTCGTCCAGTGTGGGGGGTGGCAGGTCCCCCCGGGCTGTTCTGCCCGGCCCTGGAAGGCGGGTCCAGCGCTGGCTGGCTGCCTGCCCTGCCCGAGTGGGCGGGCGCGCGTTTCCTGTGCTGTGCACGCTCAGGGTGCTGCTGGGTTGGGGTTCCAGGCCATCGGTGTGGACCTTCCTCTGATGTCTGTGTGTCTCCTTGGCCCCGGCCGGCTGGGCAGCCTTGAGTGTGGCGGCGCCCCCAGGTCCCCCATGCTCGGGGACCTGCTGCCCCATGCTCGGGGCGGGGCAGCGGGAGGGCCGTGACACCGGAGACCCCAAAGGGTCCCGCAGTGTGCGTCCTTCCCAGGCGGAGTGGGCTGGGGGACCGGAGGCACCTCTTTGAGGCTCCGCTCGTTGTGGTCCTGGGGGCAGCCCAGAGGTCACGGCTGGGCGACGGCGACACCAAGCCTGTCTTGACCGCTGCTTTTGCCTTCAGGTCCCCCCACTATGCCTGCCCCGAGGTGATCCGGGTAAGTCGCCTTCGCGCCCGCAGCCCCTCCCCGCGTCCCTGCCTGTCCGAGGGGCCGACTCCCTCGCAGACCCTGCGTCCAACCGCAGTGCCCTTCGCAGGGGGAGAAGTATGACGGGCGCAAGGCGGACGTGTGGAGCTGCGGTGTCATCCTGTTCGCCCTGCTGGTGGTGAGAGCCCCGTCCCCGCGCCTGTCCGTCGGCACCTGCTCTGCCCGCTCTCCTCCTCGCCCCGCCCTCACCCCCCCTCTCTGCCACCTGCCTCTCGCCCCGCCCCTCCCCCAGCCCCTCCGCCCTGCGGTGACCCCGTCCCCGGCCGGCAGGGGGCGCTGCCCTTCGACGACGACAACCTGCGGCAGCTGCTGGAGAAGGTGAAGCGGGGCGTGTTCCACATGCCGCACTTCATCCCGCCCGACTGCCAGAGCCTGCTACGCGGCATGATCGAGGTGGACGCGGCGCGGCGCCTGACGGTGCGTCTGGCAGAGCAGGGTCAGAGGGCACGGGGCTCACACTGCACCCCTTCCAGGGTCCCCAGGGGCACAAGGTCCATCTCCGTGCGTCCTGGGGAAGGACTGGCGTGGAGAAGACTTCACCTGTGCCTGCAAGTGCGGTACACAAAGCCCTGCGCGTGCACGGGTGTGTGCGCATGAATGAGTGCATGCACAGCTGTGTGCGAACGGGTACATGGGTGTGTGTGTGTGCATGGTGCATACATAGGTTTGTACACACGTGCACAGGTGTGAGTACATACACAACTGAACTGGTATGTGGGTGTGCACAGTGTGAGTGCATGAGTGTATGCACATTGTACGCACAGGTGTCTGTGCACAGGTGAGAACGTGTGCAGGTGTGTGTGCATGTGCCAGGTATGAGTGTGCAGATACACGTGTGTGTGTGGGCACAGGGGCCTCTTGCTGGCCTGTGCCTGCAGGTGTAGTTCCAGAACGCTGGGTGTGCCTGGGAGACTCTAGCCCCCCCATACCTCCTGCTCCCCCCACCTCCAGGCCAACTCTGTCAGCTGGACTAGTTCCTCATGACCCACTGACTACTGGGGCATTGGGGGGGGGTCTGAGGGAAACCCCACTTCTGAAGGAAGCCCCCAGCCAGCCTCGTCAGGGGTTAGCTGGTACCAGGATGGCAGGTCCCCTGAGCAAGGGCAGCAGGACTCCTCTGGGCTGGCCTGTCCAGAAAGGGGGTGGCCGGGTGACCAGAGGCTACCCTCTCCCACCCTCCCCAACCCAGCTGTCCAGAGACTGGTGGATGGGGCCTCTGAGCCTCCTGCTCACACCTGCACCCCAGCCTCTCCCCACAGGTGGGCTGAGCCCCTGGTGCTCTCTGCTCTGCTCCTCAGGCCTTCTTCCCTGAGCCACCTCGGGGCCCCCAGCGCAGGCAGTAGGGAAGGGGGGCTCCTGCTCCCTGCCTGCAGCCCCCAGCATCCCAACAGCCTTTTCTCCATAGCAGCATTACCTCTTCCACTTGGGGTAGGCAGGGTCAGGGGGCTAGCCTGGAGCCTCTGGTACGCAGTCCCTCCCCATTTTCCTTCATCTCCATCCTCCCCCTCCCCTTCCTCATCACCGCTAGGTCTCCGTCTCTCCCTCCCCTCCCCTCCCAGCCCTCCTGCTGTCTGCACTCCTGTCTTCCTCCACAGTCATCCTCTCCTCCCCGTGCTCCCAGCTCCTGCTCCCTCTGGCCTCCTAACGTGGGCTCTGTCCTCCTTCCTCCGTACTAACTTCCTGTTTCTCTTTCTTGTAGCTAGAGCACATTCAGAAACACATATGGTATATGTAAGTAGCTTTTCCTCCCACTCCTGGCCTGCTTTGCCTGTCGCTGTGGCCCAGAGGGCCTGCTAGGGAAGGCGGGGGGTGGGGGACCGGAGCCCAGTGCAGGCCTGCCCCCAGCCTGGGCCCACCTCTCGGGGACCTCGTCAGGGATTAGCCTGCACTGGGCACAGGCAGGAGGCAGGTGAACAGGGGCTGGGTGCAGGGAGAGTAGGACTCAGGGTCCCCAGGAAGGGCGGGTCGGGCCGGAGGGCCTCAGGCCAGCCCGAGGTGAGCGGCCGCTGGTGGCCCCTGTCGTCCACAGAGGGGGCAAGAACGAGCCCGAGCCCGAGCAGCCCGTGCCCCGCAAGGTGCAGATCCGCTCGCTGCCCAGCCTGGACGACATTGACCCCGACGTGCTGGACAGCATGCACTCCCTGGGCTGCTTCCGGGATCGCAACAAGCTGCTGCAGGATCTGCTGTCCGAGGAGTACGTGCTCGTGGGGGGCGGGGGCATGGCGGCCCCAGGGCTGCCAGCGGGGCTGCCAACCTCTTGGGCCCTCCCATCCTGCAGGGAAAACCAGGAGAAGATGATCTATTTCCTCCTCCTGGACCGGAAAGAAAGGTACCCGAGCCACGAGGATGAGGATCTGCCCCCCAGGAACGAAATAGGTACAAGGCCCCGGGGATGCCCACGCCACCCGCCTGGCCCTGGGCTGCCTGGTCCTGACCCCCGTTTGCACGCAGACCCTCCCCGGAAGCGAGTCGACTCCCCGATGCTGAACCGGCACGGCAAGCGGCGGCCCGAGCGCAAGTCCATGGAGGTGCTGAGCGTGACGGATGGTGGCTCGCCGGTGCCTGCTCGGCGGGCCATCGAGATGGCCCAGCACGGCCAGAGGTACATGCCTCCTGGGAGGACCCAGTGCCCTAGCTCCTGGTGTCCTGCCTGCTCAATGTGGGTGCCCCTCATGGGCTGTGCTGGGCCTGGCCTAGCTTATCTCTGCCCCCCGGCCCTGCGGCCTGGCTGAGCTGGACGGGGCTTGGCTTTGTTGGCCTGGGCTGGGTTAGGCCATCCTGAGCTGGAATGAGCCGGGCTGGGCTGGGCTGAACTGGAGTGAACTGAGCCCAGCTGGGCTGGAGTAGATTAGACTGGACCGAGCTGGGCTGGACTGGCCTAGGCTGAGCTGGGCTGGGCTGAGCTGGACGGCGGTGGATTACACTGGGCTAAACTGAGCCACACTAGACTGGACTGAGCTGGGCTAAGCTGGACTGACCTGAATTTGGCTTTGCTTTGTTGGCCTGGGCCAAGCTAGGCTGGGCTGCAATGGTGTGGAGTGGGCCGGACAGCAGGAGGCTGGGCTGAGGTGCGGTGTCTGGACGGTGGTGAAGTGGTGCTCGGAGCTGACAGCCCAGCGGGCCTGCCCGCTCCCACCTATTGCTGCTCCTTGTTTGGGTACCTATGGCTGTGCAGGGGACAGGGACATGGGATTCTGAGGGCCGATGAGCAGGTCTGGGCCGTCCCCATAGGCCCCCCCAGAGGAAGGTGAGGGATCCTGGGCCCACAGAGCACAGCTGACTCCGGGCGGGGGCCCAGCGTCTTTGCCCAGGCAGGGGCTTCAGAAGGTGGGGACTTGGGGAGCCCTGGCTGCCTCTGCTCAGCTGGGGGCTGGATGTTTGAGCTGGCCAGGCCTGAGGGACCTGCCAGCAAACAGGAGCCACATGGCGCTTGGGTCACCATGAGGATTGAACTGAGCTGCTGGTCCACAGTCCCCCAGTGGCCCCAGACCGTGCCTAGGGACCCAGGCTGGCTCAGCCTCTGGCCTGGGGTCCTAGCCTTCCAGAGCCTCCTTCCAGGCCTCCAGACAACCATGGCTTCCCGCTCACAGGCTCTGGCACTGGGGTGGGGCAGGGGGAGGAGCTAGCCTGGGTCCTGCTTGCTGTGGGCGCACCTCTCCCGGCCGCCTGTCTGTACCAGCACCCCACACCCCTCACACCCCACTGGTCTGGGCCTCGGGCAAGGAGCTGGGCATGGAGCCCACTGTGCTGTGGCTTCTGCTGTGCTTTCCAGACCCGGCTGCTGCAGGGGCAGGTGCTGGGATGGGGTCGGTGTGAACCGGCCTGACGGTCCCAGGGTGCCCCTTCCTCCTTGCACCTCCCGGCCTGCTGCTCCTGGGAACTCTGCTTCTAACTCTTGGCACTGAGTGACAGTGGGCCGCCTGCTGGGGCTGCTGGGCTTCTGGGGCTGCTGGGCATCCTCCAAGGCCTGGCCAGGCCGCCCTGCCCAGCAGGTCACTAGGGGGTACGCTATGGCCCTGCGCTCTCCTGCCCAGTGTCCCCTGGCATCTGTGTGCCCTGGCCTGGGGCCAGGTGAGCTGCGCCCAGTTCAGGCGCGTGGAGATCTGGCTCCCGGGCGCCCACTGGGGCTGTGGGAGTAACTCTGTTTTCTCGCTTTGTTCCTGCTATAGTAAAGCAGTGTTCAGTAAAAGCCTGGATATCGCTGAAGCCCACCCCCAATTCAGCAAAGAAGACAGGTATACACCTTGCCCACCTACCCCACCCCCCAGCTCCACAGGCCACGCGGGCCTGCTGGCAGCGTTGGGTATCCAGCAGCTGCACCCAGCCCTCTCCCCTTTAGCAAGGGAACCTTCCAACAAGCCAGGGGCAGGGCTGGGGCAGGCCAAGCTGAGGCCCAGGCGGAGTGGGGCTGCTGAGCGAGACTGATGGCCAGCAGGAAACAGGCTGGGAGGCCCACTGTGCTCTCCCTGCTGGGCCCGAGTGGCTACAGGTGTGAGGCCCCTTCCAGCCCGCCCTTGCCCTGCAGCCGGTGCGTCTCATGGCCTGGTTTCTCCCCTGTCCAGCGCTGACCCCTGGCCCCTCCATCCACCCTGCTGCCCACTAGGGCCCACGTGGAAGTGGCAGCCCCAGGCGGCTCAGCCAGCCCAAGTCCACCTGCAGGCTCCCAAGTTGGTGGCAGGAAGTGTGCTGGCCCCAGGTGTCTCTGCATGGCCCTACCTTCCCGATCCCTGGACACCCCACCCCCCACCCTGCACCTGCAGGGTCTGCTGCCTGAGGGCCACAGAGGTGAGGCCTTCCCATTGGCCTGTGGTCTCCCGGCACCTGCCCCCACCACACCTGCTCTTCCTGTCTCGGCACCTGCAGCTTAGTCTCCAGGGGCCCCTGGTTAGACAGGAGGGTGTGGAGATGGCTTCCAACCCCTTCTTCCTCTGGCTGCTTTTTGCTTCCTTGTGCCAGGCACAAGCTCACGCTGGCCCGGTAGGGGGCCCCGGGCACTGGGACTCATTTGTGGCTGCTGTGGGGGCCCCAGCTGGGGCCAACCAGCCCTCACAGCTCCCCTCTCAGCATCTGAAGGCTTTCGCTCCCAGCCTGACTCTGTGCGGCCTGCGGTCGGGGCTGGGTCAGGGGCAATATCCCTGGCTCTGTGGCTGTGTCAGGTGCGGGAGTTGGAGGGCCATGGCCGTGAGACTCCAGCCCACGGGTGTGGTGGAGCAGCTGAGAGCCAGGGTCTGGCCAGTGCAGGCTGCACTCCTCCCCCAGGCCCAGGGGCCAGGTCAAGGCTGGGCTGGCCGGGTGCACAGGCCCGGGTGGGCAGCAGGAGCAGCCTTCACTCTCCTGTCCTCTCCTGGGGCAACCTCGGCCCCCATTCCCATTTCCTTCCTCTAAGGACAGTAGGTGCCCAAGGGAGAGCGGACATTTGTGTCCCCTCAAGGCCACGTGGTGTGGTGGTGCAATGCCTAGCAGGCCTGCCCCTGCCCCGTGGGGACCAGTTCCTGCCCCAAGGGGAGGTGGCCACATGCCTCCCAGCGTGGCATACTGGGCCAGTGGTCTCCCTCCGGCCCAAGCCCAGGCAGGGCCCAGTGGGGGCCAAAGCCACAGTCTGTGCCAGTGCCCACCCAGCCTCGACTTGTCCAGGCCCTCCTGCTACGAGGAGGGCCGTGGGCTGGCCTGCTGTGGGCTGGGCGGGCGGGCCGTGGACATGGAGGGCTGGCTAGTGCCCCGCTGGTGGCCTACATGCTGGGATGTGAGGCTCTGGGCCAAGTGACAGCTCAGCCTTGGGAGTCAGGCCCGGCTCAGGGCAGCTGGAGTGTGGTGTGGACCTGGCACAGGGGCCGGACTCTGTTCCCGGAAAGCCCCAGTCTGCCCTCGTCCCTCCACCCGCCCACGCCCCCCACAGACCCTGTGGAGGCCTTCTCTGCTCTCCCAGGCCTCAGGCCTGACAGCTCCTGCGTGGTGGGGAGCAGCCCCGAGGCCGCAGCCCTAGGGCTCTGACTGGGGGTTGGGAGGCCCAAAGGGGCTGTGGGGCTCCTGGGCCTGGTGGGAGGCGAGTGGGGACAGCAGGGCAGGCCCAGGCATGGCCAGGTCTCCGGGCCTCTTGGATGGGGACCTGGGGGGAGAGGAGCCGAGAGCCTGCGGCCCCTTCGCAGGCTGAACCCGCCCTGCACCTGTGTCCCCAGGTCGAGATCCATCAGTGGCGCGTCCTCAGGCCTGTCCACCAGCCCTCTCAGCAGCCCCCGGGTGAGTGACCCGCCCTCCGCCTGCCTGGGCCCCCACACTAAGGAGGGGAGGCTCAGCGGCCCTGGGAAGAGGCCCCCGCCTGGTCCCCGCCTGCTGCTGGGGCCACCACGTTGCTGCTGCTCTCGCTAACTGCACGTTTTTTTGTTCTGTTTTGTTTGTTTTCTCGTGTGTCATTTGTTTTCTTTTGTGGCAAACGCTCCCACCCCACACCTGCCTGTGCCCGCTGGTCCTGCCTTGCGGCCCTGGCTTCTTTTTGGTCCCCCTGGTGCTGTGTGCATGCGGGGGGTGGGGTGGGCGCGTGCATGGCCGACCCCCACGCTCTCCTCCTGCCCTGTAGCCTGTTAGGAAGTTTGTCCTGCCTCCCCCGCCCCCCGGGCTCCCCTTCGTGGCCTGCACCCCGGCCACCTCTGTGGAGCCCGCAGCTTGTCGCAGCACCTCTCGGCCCGGACACGTCCTCCCTCCACAGGCCGCCCCTCGGCCCAACCCCAAGACCCAGACCTTGCCAAGCAAGGCCAAGCTGACCGACAAGCCTCTACAGGGCACCAAGTCGAACCCGCTCCCGGCCGGCGCCCAGGCCCGGCCCCCGGTGCCCGGCAACCTCGGCCCCCAGCTGGCCCTGCCCCCCGGGCCGGCCACCCTGCCGGCCTCCACCCGGCTCCCGCCCACTGGAACTGAACCAAACACCAAATCTGTCCCCACAATACAGGTGACCCCTCACCCCTCTCCAAGGGGCAGTCCCCTCCCTACCCCCAAGGGGACGCCCGTGCACACGCCCAAGGAGAGCCCAGCGGGCACGCCCAACCCCACGCCGCCGTCCAGCCCCAGCGTCGGAGGGGTGCCCTGGAGGACACGGCTCAACTCCATCAAGAACAGCTTCCTGGGGTCACCCCGCTTCCACCGCCGGAAACTGCAAGGTGAGCGCAGTGACAAGGCAAGGGACAGGTGGCCTGTGGGGGGCAGTGCCATCGTCGGGGGACAGCAGGGTTGGCTGAAGGCCAGACAAGTCACGGCCAGATTTCAGCACCAGAGGTCAGGACAGCTCCCCATGGCCCAAGGCCCCGAGGTTGTGGTCAGGGCTGGCCTGTGCCCGCAGGCGCCCAAGGACGGGGGTGGGGTGGGCGGGTGGTTCCACAGGACGTCCACATGCAGGGGAAAGGGCGGAGTGGTCACCCCTGCTCTCCCTGTCCCTGTTTGCAGTCCCGACGCCAGAGGAGATGTCCAACCTGACCCCGGAGTCCTCCCCAGAGTAAGTGGTCCCTGCCATGCGCTTCACCCACTGGGGGCTCCGGTCTCGCCCCTCCTCCCTGTGGCCCAGGCTGCCGCTGGCCCCTCCCTCCAGTCTGCGCACTGTGGGCGCCAGGCCAGCAGCAGGGTGGGGGCCGCTGGGGAAATCCAGCTTTGCTCAGAAGCCACAGCCTGGGGTGAAGAGCCTGGGCTGGCCGGAGGCAAGGGGCACGGCCACGCCTGCTGAGCCCTGGCGGCTCCCACGGCCCTGCACGTGCGGGGTGGGCGGCCGGCCGGCGGGAGGCTGCGTGACTTCACACAGGCGGCCAGAGTCTGACGGAAGGGAAGTTATCATTGTGTCGCGGGCTCCGGGTGAGGCTCCGCTGGCACCCAGGCCCCAAGGTGCTGGTTTAGGGACTCGGTCATCCCAGGGCTGTGTCCCTTCACTGGCAATTTGCTGCTGTCGTCGAAAGCTTTCCCAAACATACTCTTAACGGAATTGTTACATTCTTCAGAAAGGTTGAAAAGCCACCACCGTCGCCTGACGTTGTCAGGTGGCCTGCAGCCTCTGCTCAGTGAATCCCTGTGGAGGGCTCGTTCCTCCACCTGAGGGGCCAATGGGAATGAGCAGACGCGGTGGCCCTGGTGGCCCTGGGAGGCTTGGTGCAGCCAGCCCCACAGAGGACATGTTCCTGGTCCCGAGACGTCTGTCCCTCAGCTGCCAGAGTCCCGCGTCAGTCAGGGCCCTCAAGAAACAGCCAGGAGGGTGTGTGGGTGGGCAGGTTGGAGACGACGTCTGGCCGGCAGGAGACTGAGGTTGGGGCACCGCGCGGCCTCTGCAGGCCTCTGTGGCCACGGAGAACTTCCTCTTTGCTGGGAAACCCAACCTTTGCCATTAAGACTGCGACTGACTAGACGGGGCCCACCCACGCGATGGGGGGCGTCACCGGCTACCTACCACGTCTACAAAATACCTTTGGAGAAACAATGCCCTATGTTGGACCAAACTGGCCACGTTGACACTTAAAGTAACTGTCACAGGCCCGTCCCCACACGCCCTCCACTGGCCTTTCTGGCTCAGCCAGACAAGAAGCCAGGTTTGCATTGTGACTCTTCCATCTTCATGAAGGAGGAGACAGCAGAGCCCCCCCAGTGGGCTCCCAAGCTGCCCCCCTCAAGCATCTCCTGGGCTCCAGGCCCCAGCGCAGCGTGGGGACCGCGGCAAGCCGTCAGGGCAGGAGCCCGCACTTGCCAACACAGCACATGGCGGGGAGGGAAGCTGAGTGAGGCTGCGGGGAAAGGACCCGTGTCTCCAGTTCTTCACCTCGGCATGCTGCTGGCGAGCTCCCCGGGCCAAGCACAGGCGGCTCCGGGGGACGCGGGTGGAAAGGGCTGTGTTGGCAGGCTGTTGGTGTCCGGAATTCTCAAGGTGGCTGAAGAGCAGCTCCGGAAATGAGCGAGGGAAGAAGTGCCACGGCCAGGAAAGCCACTGGCAGTGCGCTGGAACAGCAGAGAGCGCTGGGGAACGACCTGCCAACGCGGGTCGAGACGCTGCACGGGGCACCGGGCCGCGCTCCGGTCCTGCACATGCGGGCTGACCACCTCCTCCCGGGGCCCTGCGTCTGCATCACTGACCCCAGTTTGAGGGGATGCATTTGATGGGTGGAGCCCTGGTCACGTGTCCACATTGTGGCTGCAAGGGAGGCGGCAAGAAGGTGGCCTGGGTGTTCTCTAGCGAAGACTGCGTGACGACGGACGGCTCCCAACACTCAGCAGCGTAAACAGTGTCCTGATGGTCTCAGTCTGTGGGCAGGACCTGGCGCACCCAGCCAGCCCTCGGCTTTAGGGCGCCGACCGGGATGTGCTCATCGCAAGGCTGGACGGGAGCAGGACCTGCGGCTGAGCTCAGGGTGTTGGCAGGACTCGGGTCTGTGTGGGCCTGTCCACCGGTCAGCGGTTCACCAAAAGCAGGGGAGACCTGCTAGCAAAATGGGAGTCATGGCCTTATGGAAACTGATCTCAGAGGTGACATCCACATTTCCGGTTTTCTTGGTCGGAAGCAAGTCACAGGCCTCGCCCATGCCCAAGGGAGAGGTCTGCATGGATGTGAATCCAGGAGGCAGGACGTTGGGGGCGGCTGACGAGTCCATCCCACACTGCTGTGCTGTCATGGGGGGCGGGGGAGGAGTCACACCTCAGACGGGTGGCCCCAGACACAGGACAGTGACGAGACCAGCGTGGTGACCAACCAAACAGATTAAGGGAAGCCCTGGGCGCAGGTGAGGTGAGGGGCCAGGCAGGGGGTGCTGCCAGCCCGGGTCTCTGCAGGTGCAGCCTCTGCCCTGCCTGGCATAGCAGCTGGGTCCCTGGCGTTTGAAGCCACCTCTGTGACCCACAGAGTGACCTGGGCTGGTTCAGCAGGGAGGTGGGCAGCCGGGCGGCCACCAGCCCCTGGGATGGAAGGTATGGAGGGTGGCCTGGGGTCCCTGGTCTCCCCCATCCATACCCATGCAGCTCCCTGGCCTGCCCCAACCACCTCCCGTACCTCCAGCACTGCCCCTGCTCCCCTCGCAGTCCCAGGGCGGGGGGAACTTTCCAGAGACGTGCCTTAACAGAGAAGAGCAAGGCTGGGGTCAAGGTGGGCTCTCCTCTCCTTTCTGGTGGGATTCCAGTGGGTGCTGTCTGGGTCCAGGCAGTGGGGGAAGGTGGGGTGTCAGGCCCAGGGCTGTGGGATAAGTAGTAGGGTCAGGGCCAGGGCAGGGGGATGGTGTCAGGGTCACGTGGAGGGGTCAGGTCCAGAGGGGCTGTCAGGGATGAGGCAGGTGGGGGTCAGGGTCAGGATGGTGGGGTTAGGGTCAGGATGATGGGGTCAGGGTCAGGATGAGGGGGTCAGGGTCAGGAGTGGATCAGGATGATGGGGTCAGGGTCAGGAAGAGGGGGTCAGGGTCAGGATGGTGGGGTTAGGGTCAGGATGACGGGGTCAGGAGAGTGGGGTCAGGGTCAGGAGAGGGGTCAGGAGGGTGGGGTCAGGGTCAGGATGAGGGGGTCGGGGTCAGGATAAGGGGGTCAGGGTCAGGATGAGGGGGTCAGGGTCAGGATGAGGGGGTCAAGGTCAGGAAAAGGGGGTCAGGGTCAGGATGGTGGGGTTAGGGTCAGGATGGTGGGGTTAGGGTCAGGATGGTGGGGTTAGGGTCAGGATGGTGGGGTCAGGGTCAGGATGATGGGGTCAGGGTCAGGATGAGGGGGTCAGGGTCAGGAAGAGGGGGTCAGGGTCAGGATGGTGGGGTTAGGGTCAGGATGGTGGGGTTAGGGTCAGGATGGTGGGGTTAGGGTCAGGATGGTGGGGTTAGGGTCAGGATGGTGGGGTTAGGGTCAGGATGGTGGGGTTAGGGTCAGGATGGTGGGGTTAGGGTCAGGATGGTGGGGTCAGGGTCAGGATGGTGGGGTCAGGGTCAGGATGGTGGGGTCAGGGTCAGGATGAGGGGGTCAGGGTCAGGATGGTGGGGTTAGGGTCAGGATGGTGGGGTCAGGGTCAGGATGGTGGGGTCAGGGTCAGGATGGTGGGGTCAGGGTCAGGATGGTGGGGTCAGGGTCAGGATGGTGGGGTCAGGGTCAGGATGGTGGGGTTAGGGTCAGGATGGTGGGGTTAGGGTCAGGATGATGGGGTCAGGGTCAGGATGATGGGGTCAGGGTCAGGATGAGGGGGTCAGGGTCAGGATGGTGGGGTTAGGGTCAGGATGATGGGGTCAGGGTCAGGATGAGGGGGTCAGGGTCAGGATGATGGGTCAGGGTCAGGAGTGGATCAGGATGATGGGGTCAGGGTCAGGAAGAGGGGGTCAAGGTCAGGAAAAGGGGGTCAGGGTCAGGATGGTGGGGTTAGGGTCAGGATGACGGGGTCAGGAGAGTGGGGTCAGGGTCAGGAGAGGGGTCAGGAGGGTGGGGTCAGGGTCAGGATGAGGGGGTCAGGATGAGGGGGTCGGGGTCAGGATAAGGGGGTCAGGGTCAGGATGAGGGGGTCAGGGTCAGGATGAGGGGGTCAGGGTCAGGATGAGGGGGTCGGGGTCAGGATAAGGGGGTCGGGGTCAGGATAAGGGGGTCGGGGTCAGGATGAGGGGGTCAGGGTCAGGACGAGGGGGTCGGGGTCAGGAGAAGGAGTCAGGGTCAGGGCAGTGAGCTGGTTCCCTGCCAGAGGGGCGGGGAGGGCAGGTCTGTTCCCAGAGGCTCAGCATCGCACATAATCAGACTCCGGCTCCCCCCCCCCCCCCGCAGGCTGGCCAAGAAGTCCTGGTTCGGGAACTTCATCAGCCTGGAGAAGGAGGAACAGATCTTTGTGGTCCTCAAGGACAAGCCTCTGAGCTCCATCAAAGCCGACATCGTTCACGCCTTCCTGTCGGTGAGCCTCAGGCCCCACACAGGTCATCTGTTCGCTCACTCGGCAGACAGACGTGTTTCCCACCTACACTGGCAGGGGCCCCTGGCCTGGGGTGGAGCAGGCTGTCATTCTGAGCAGCCCTAGGTGTGGGCCGGGCAGGGGTACGGGGAGCTGGCGGGTTAGGGCGGGGGGCGGGCCTTGACAAAACAAGTCCCACTGTGTACAGGCCCCAACTGGGGCTGGGCTGTGGTGGCCAAGGGCACTGGGGACCAGCTGGGCCTCTGGCCACCCCCACATGCTGCTGGCCTCCTGCGGCCTGGTGGCTTTCTGAGGGTGGCTGCACTCAGGCCTCCCCTGGCTTCCACTTGTCCTTGCGAGGTTATCATGTGCGAGGGGCAGAAAGCCCGCCAGGGGCCCGGCCCCGCCTGTGCTGCGCTCACCATCGGGGTGGGCAGGACCTGCCTGGTGGTGTCTCCAACTCAGGGAACCCCCACCACCCCGGCTTCAGCCAAGGTTCCCTGAGGGCCGTGAGGACCGCTCAGTGTTCTCACCAGATGTTTCCAGGGGCCAGGAGAGCCCAACGCCAGGCAGGGGGTCGGCCTCGAGCTGGACGCAGGCATCTTGCTCCTCTCCACTGCCCTCCCAAGCCCCTGGGACGCCAAGAACTCCCAGTGACATGGACTCAGGCACTGCCCTCTTCAGCTGCCCGATGCAGGCCGGCTCTTCTAACCTTGAGGCCCCTGCTATGCGCTCTTGAGAGGCAGAGCCCTGTCCTGGGGTGACCCTCTGAGGCAAGACCGCCCCCGGCTTTGCTGTGAATAGCATTTCACATGCTGCTGCGTGACCCAAATATGCTGAGGGTGCCGGCCGGGTGCTGAGCACTGCAGGCTCCCAGAGCCAGCAGGGCAGTGGGGCACTGTCCCCAGCAACGGCCATGTGGCCTTGTCCTCAGGAGGCCGGTCCTCAGGAGGCAGCAAAGGCTTCACCCCTCCACCCTTGGTCCTTGCGGCTGCTCTGAGGGGCGGCCCCGCCCCACTGTCCTCCGTGCTCCTCTCCCACCATAGAAAGCAGTGCCCTCAGGACCTCACTCTGTCCTGCTCTCAGCGCCCCTGCTGGCTGGCCCTGCTAGGTGGAGGCCAGCTCCCTAGTTGGCAGGTTCCTTCTGGCCACATCCATGTCACAGAAGCAGCCCCGACGGGTGGCTCGCGGGGCCAGCTTCCCAAGCTGGAGCATGGCATGCGCTGGGGGGGCCGGGTCCGTGCTGACGCCGCCCTGCCACCCTGCAGATCCCCAGCCTCAGTCACAGCGTCATCTCCCAGACCAGCTTCCGGGCTGAGTACAAGGCCACGGGCGGCCCCGCAGTGTTCCAGAAGCCGGTCAAGTTCCAAGTGGACATCACGTACACCGAGGGCGGGGCGGCACAGAAGGAGAACGGCGTCTACTCCGTCACGTTCACGCTTCTGTCAGGTGAGCCGCCAGGCCGAGGGCACGGGCTCTGGGCCCCCCTGCCCAGGCATAACCCCCTGTCTCCCCCAGGCCCGAGCCGCCGCTTCAAGAGGGTCGTGGAGACCATTCAAACCCAGCTGCTGAGCACACACGACCAGCCATCGGCCCAGCACTTATCAGGTGAGGCGGGGCTCAGCTCGGGCAGCCCCGCGGGCTGGCACGCAGGGCGTGGCCCCTCCCACTGCCCCCCCAGCTGCGCCGCGCCCCCAGGGAGCAGGGCCTCCCCAGCGTGGCGGGCCGGCCGTCTCTGCACACCCAGGGAGGTAGGGCCCAGCACACCACACTGAAAAGGCGCCTCTTGTCCACTGTAGAACCCTCCCCGCCAGCGCCAGGACTAAGCTGGGGTGCTGGGCTTAAGGGCCAGAAGGTGGCCACCAGCTACGAGAGTAGCCTCTGACGCTGGCAGGTAAGGTGTCCGGCCCCGCCGCTGGGGCAGGGAGGGGGCTGCGGTCAGGTCCTCTGCCAAGGGCCAGGCTGGCCCTGAGAAGGGCACCATGTGCCCACTCCCATGGCCAGTGGCCAGCTCCCGGCCCTGGACAGGCCACACAGGACCAGAACCCAGGCTGAGGCCCAGGCCAGAGAAAGCAGGCTCTGGGAGAGCAGTGACCCAAGTCCTGCCTGGAGCCCTGCCCCCGTGGGGCTCCCCCGTAGCACCCTGCAAGGGCTGTGGCCCTGATGCCCAGTCCAGCTGACACGTGGCAGGGCTGCCTGCCGCCTGCCTTCCCCAAGATGGGCCTATGACGATCTGGCCCTGAGCAGGACAGAGGGGGCCTGAGGCTCCAGTCAAAGCAGGGGCACCCCAGCTGGGCCTAGAGAAGCCACACAGGAAAAAGAGCCGCCCAGGCCTGGAGGCGCTGGGGGCCCGGGAGCCAGAGGGTCACGCTGCTCGGTGTCTGGTGGGGAGCGGGCTGCAGCAGGGTGGGTGCGGGCAAGCCCATGACGGGCACGGGCACCTGCGGGTCACCATCTTTTAGTGAGGTGTGCGGTGCCTGTCTGGACAGCGGTAAGGGACAGGGTTGCCGTGAAGCCGGCTGTGGGACTTGGGCTCCGGGAGCACAGCGTCCAGCCCAAGTCCTGCCTCTCTGAGCACCCTCCGGCTGGCTGCGGCCTCGGTGGGCCTTTTCCAAGCCTGTTGGGTCACCTTCTGTGCTTCTGTGTGGGGTCCTAATGGCCAGACTGGCCCACCCGTCCACCCTGCCCCTGCCATCCTCATTCCATCATCTGTGTGTCACCACCCTCCTTTTCTCCCCCACTGTGTGCCTCATCGCCCCACTGGTGGGTCGGGGCTGCAGCACCTCCCAAGGAGCAGGCCCATTCTCCTGGCCCTAGAAGCCAGGCTGCCGGGGGTCAGGTGCCTCTGGCTCTGCAGCCTAAGGTCTCCATCTCAGAGCAGGGCAGTGTGACAGGGAAACAGGCCGGGGAAGGACAGAGCTTGTGCAGGAAGGCAAGCAAAGCCCAGGGCGTGGCGTGCTGCCCAGAGGGTACCTGTGCCTGCAGCCACCCAAAGCAGGGGCCCTTGTTGGCCCTGACCTGTTTTGCCCTGTGCCCCAATCCAGGTCTCTGGAGACTCTGGGGGGCCCACTGCGGGCCCCAAAGCCGTCTCCACTGCCCTCCTTCAGGGTGCCCTGTACCTGGGGAGTGCAACCTGGGGCCCCATTGCCAGGCCTCCCCCATGGGTCTCCTGTGCGCCAGCATTTCCCAGCACCCTTCCTCCCAAGAGTACTGGGTGCTCTTGTCCAGCAAGGTCAGGGCCAGCACCACCACAGGAAGTGGGTGGAAGCAGGAGCCCTCAGGCACCAGGACAACATCCCAGTAGGGCCCCCAGCCCGGCCCAGGGAGGGGATGTGGAGAGGACACATCCTCCCTTACCCGGGCCTTAGTGAGAGCCTTGGGGCAGCAGCCCCCAACCCACGGCCCTGGTGCCTCCCCTACCCCAGCCCTCCGCCAGTACCAACAGTCCCAGGCTCAGCCACCGGTGTGAGAGGGTGTGGCTGAGGGGCACGGTGAGGACACGGAGGTGGCCAGCACAGACCATGGCCAGAGCCCTGGGCTTCTCAGCTCCAGAGCATGTGTCCTGAGCCCAGGCCAGGATAAAGCAGAGGGCCAGGTAGGCCTAGGCCGCCCAGGGGGCAAGGCCATGTCCTGTCCTCAGGCTCTGGTCTACTGCCCAGGAGATGGCCGGCACTTGATGCCTGTATTGAGCCCTGCCCACTCCAGGCTCCACCCTCTGTTGAGCTCCCGCCCCACTCTTGACTCCGCCCTCTGCTCTGAGCCCCAACCCACTCCAGGCTCCACCTTCTATTGAGCTCCGCCCCACTCCAGGTTCTGCCCTTCTAAACCCCACTGCATTCCAGGCTCCAGTCCCTGCCCTGAGTCCCTGCTCCAGACTCCGCCCTCCCGAACCCCACCCCACTCTGGGCTCCGCCCCTTCCCTGAGGGCCTGGCCATGTGGCAGTGCCAGCTGAGGTCCTAGAGGTCCTAGCGGGAAGCCTTTTTCACACGTCTCCCTCCCTCTCTCCGTTCTGTGCTCCAGACACCACTAACTGTATGGAAATGATGACGGGGAGGCTTTCCAAATGTGGTAAGAACCCCTCAAGATCACCTGGGCCCTCCCAGCCTATCACCCCCACCTGCGACTTGCTCCCAGCTGGGTGCTGCCCTCGCTGCCCCTGGGGCTGTCCTGGGGTCCCTGTGTAGCTTGGGGCCCACACACACACACAGGGGACCCAGCATAGGCTCCCCACAAGTCCAGCCACGCCTCTGCCAGGAGCAGCCTCTGTCACTCACCTACCAGGGCCAGCAGAGGCCTGGCGAGAGTGATCTCAGTGCTCAGAGCAGGAAAAGGTCCCTGTGCCCTGCGGCCAGGAGGGGTCACCTGTGTGGGCTCTGGCCTGGGGTTAGCAGGAAGCCGGCACCAGGCCCTCTGTCCACTGGAGGGGTCTGGGTGGGGGGTGGCGCTCCTGCGGAGACCACACAGGCACTCCCTCCCCCCTGTACCTGGCAGGGGGAGGAAGGGCCCCACATGCTCTGAGCTCAGGTGGGGGTAAGGTTTAGGAACTTCTGAGCCGACCCATAGCAATGCATCTGGACAGTGAGCACTGGGCCCCCCGGGAGGGGGTGGTCAAACCATCCCTGTCCCCTTCTTCCTGACCTCAGGACATTCCCCACTCTGGCTGCCTACCCCCAGCCTTCCCACATCCAAGCTTTCCATGCCTGTCCACCCATCCGTCCATCTGTCTGTCTGCTGCTGACCGCTGTGTCCACACTCTGGGCTAGCCAGGGGAGGAGTGTGGCAGGCACGCTGGCCCCAGCCCCCCAGGCCAGAGCAGGCCCCCTGGACTTGTGCAGTCAGCCACCAGTCCCAGGGTCCTGCTCAGCCCCGGGGCTCGTGGCAGCCGTCTTTATGCCTCTGTGGTCACTGTTGGGTGGGCCAGTCAGCAAGGCCAGAGGGGAAGCTGTCACTGGTGTCTGAGCGCAGTGCGTGGCTGAGGTGGAGGGGAGGGCTGGGCCTGCAGGGCCAGGCCTGCTGACGGGGGAGGGGTCTCCCTCCTGCCCTGGGTTCCGACCCCACAGCTCAGAGGCCTAGAGGTCCCAGCTTCTGGTCCCCACAGCACCAGCCCCTGGCACACAGGGACCCCCTGCCGGCCGCCTGCCCACCCTGCTTGCTGTCGCCTGTCCCCGCCCCCCACGCCCATCTCAGACCTCACCTCCTTGGGTTTTTCTTTCTCTAGTCGAGGCCCTTTGGTTCATTTGTTTGTTTGTTCTCTTTCTCTCTCCTTCCCTCCCTTCCTCTTTCTCTCCCTTTTTTTTCTTTTTTCTTTTCTTTTCTTTCTTTTTTTCTTTTGTCTTCTGTTCTGTGTACCCAGGCAGCCCATTGAGTAACTTCTTTGACGTAATTAAACAACTTTTTTCAGACGAGAAGAACGGGCAGGCGGCCCAGGCCCCCAGCACGCCCGCCAAGCGGAGTGCCCACAGCCCACTCGGTGACTCGGCCGCTGGCCCTGGCCCTGGAGGGGATGCCGAGTACCCAACGGGCAAGGACATGGCCAAGACGGGGCCACCGGCCGCACAGCGCGAGCAGCCTTAGACACATAGCCCCTCCCCCAGCACGGCCCTGACAGTGGCCACCAAGGCCACCTCGCCACCCGCCCGCCTCCCGCCCTGTGTGGACCCAGGGCCACGCTCATCTGTCCATCTAGACTGTTGCGAAGCCGGGGAGGAAAGGAAAGGGGGCACTAGGGCCACTGCCTGCGGCTGGACCTGCCCATGCCCGCTCTCTCTTTCTCTCGCTGTCTCTCTCTCTCTGCCTGTGTCTGACAACGTCACTGTTTCCACTCTGATACCAGGAATTATCCCGAAAAGTTAACATGTCACCTCCACGAGGCCATCCTCTTGGGCTCCGCGCCGGACACCGGCCGACTGAAGGCAGCTGCTGTGGACCTGCCCTCTGCCCTCCTGCTGCGGCCCGCCCACCTGCCCGCTGGCTCCGCCCACCCGCCCGCTGGCTCCGCCCACCCGCCCGCTGGCTCCGCCCGCCGGTGAGACGGCGCTGCCGGGTCTCCGCTCCGCTCCGCATGGCCACCGGGAGGAGGACCTGGCTTCGAGGGGAAGCCGCCTCCGGCCTCGCCGACCGGACTCGCAGTGACCAGAGCCCTCGGCTGGTGCAGCCTGCCCAGGCCGGCCTCCAGGGCGGGCCCGTGATGGGCGAAGCAGCTTCTCCTCGGCCGTGTCCTCCCCGCACCCCCTCCTCGTGCCGAGCGTGGGCGCGGCCCGGCCTGCTGCTTGTCCGCACCCCGCTCCGCAGCGCGGGCCTGGCATCCGCCCTGGCCCAGGCCGACCTGGACCCGGAGGCAGCCACGCCCCGGGCTGGCCGAGGAGATCAGTATTATTTATTTGCTGTTTTAACTTATTGAGTTTCTTTACTTCTCTGTTCAGGGAAGGGGCGGCAGCAGCAGCGCCCTCCTGCCGTCTGTCGGTGTGTCTCGGGCGGGGTGGGTCCGGGCGCCAGTGCCCTGAGGCGGGCCCGCGGGGGCGCCAGGGGCGGCGGGGGGCAGGCCGGTGGGTGCAGCGCTGGCAAGCTACTGTAAACTTTAAAGAATTCCTGCAAGATATTTTTATAAACTTTTTTTTCTCAGTTGTTTTTGGAAAAGGGTGTGGGGGTGGGGGGAGCCGCTGGGGCAGGGTAGGTTTGTGTTGGGCTCTTGTTTGGGTCTTTCTACACACACATATATATATTTAAAGAAAGGCGCGGTCCGCTCTATCCCGGGGTCTGCCGCGTCACCGTGGAGAAGCGACTCCAGGTCTGGGGGGCGCCCGGGTGGCCGCTGTCTCCCAGCGCGACGCCACCGCCGGCCCCTCCGACAGGCCCGGGATGGGGACCGTCTTGTTTTGTGTCTCGGAGCAGGGGGAGGAGGAGGGCCCTGAGCGGGCTCCCCCCCACTCACAGGACGGCAGGGGCACCGCGGGTTTTTTTTTACTAAAATGGCAAAAAGTAAACAAAAATACATAACCAAGGACAAAGCGGCGTCCTCCTCCGTGTGCTCTGTACAGCGAGGTCGCCTCGCTTTGTCCCCGTCCCCAGCTTCTGCTGGTTTCTTTCCGTGGGTGCGGCCCAGTGCGGCCCCGCCCAGGCCGGCACAGGCCCCGCCCAGGCCGGCACAGGCCCCGCCCAGTGCCCAGGGCGCGGCACCTGCAGGCTGGGGGCGGGGCCACTGATTGCATGCCTTTGCTGTAACAGTCCACTTTGCTTTTGGTGTCTCTCCCGCCTCCTGCCCACCTGCCCTGCCGCCCCTCCCGTCGCGAATAGATTTTAACGCTTCTGTTACATTGACCCCACCCCACAGGCTGGGATTTCCATACATAAGAAAAAAAATTAAACACCTATAACAGCAAAAGCCACGCGGTACAAGCGGGAGGGGCTTCTCCAGAGGCAGAGGACACCGAAAGCAATACCTCTTGTTAGCCTTCCTCTTTTGTACTTGGGACACACGCAGACGTCACGGAAACGGACAAGCCCCACCCAGTGTACCCCCTGTCAAATAACTGTGAGCAACTAGTTCCGGAACAATAAATTCCTTCCGTAAAGACACCGACGCCAGTCTCCATGCAGGCGGGCGGGCAGGGCAGGGATGTGGGGTACGCTGGGACCCGCTCTTGCCCCGATGTGTGACGTGCGCTGCTCTGGGCTCCGCCACGTGTGGATGGCGCCACCTCCTACCCCCGCGGAAGAGGACAGACCCATGTGCAGACGGTGGGGGGGGACCCCACAGGCTGCCCCCAGCACGAGCCAGGATCGCCTGTGGGACTGGGCTGGGTGGGGGAGGAGAGGCCCAGGGAGGGGCACAGGGAAGCACCCCCCGAGTTGGAAAAGCAGCACTGCCCCTGCGCTCTGCTGCCACCGGAGACCTCATGGGGTCACCCCCACACCTGGGCTTTTTCCTGGAAGACGAACCTTTTTTCCAATCCTTTTCTGGGAAGAGGTGGATGGGTCGCTGTGGCCCAGCCCTGGAAGCCATCGGCCAAGGCTGGCAGGGAGCCCCCCAGGAAACCACAGGCTGGCCTTTCATGAGGGGGGAAAAATCCCGGCCATGCCCACCACACCCGCCAGCCAGGGGTGTGGGCACCTCGACCACACACCAGCCAGCTGCCTCCTCTGCTGCTACAACGCCAAGGACAGGCCCAGTCCCAAGAGCCACCAGGCCACCCAAACCCGTCGTGAAGGCAGCACCTGGGAGCCCACCACAGAGCCCGAGGACAGGAAACAGCAATCATCGACCAGGGGTCCGAGCAGAGACCACAGTGCCCGCGGAGAGGTCCTGCCACTCGGCATGCAGTCCCGTACGGGAAGACGGGTGCAGCATGGCCACCAGGCCTCCAGAGTGCCACCATGCTGGGTGGCTGGCTGTGGTGAGGTGTCCTGTGCATTGTCCCTGGTCCCACCCGCTAGATGCCAGGAGCCATCGCCCACGCCTGCGTGACAATCACATCTGCTCTTAGACAGGGCCACACGTCCTCTGGGGGCAGAATCTGCCCTCGAGTCTGCAACACCTCTGCTGGAGGGCCAGGAGGGCCCTGTGCTTGCCGCTCTGGCTCGGTAGGGAGCTCGGGGGCTCTGCTCGAGGCCCAGGACGTGAATAGGAGTCTGCGGACACAGAGCCGGGTCCTCCCCTTCTGCCCAGCCCTGCAACCTCACCCTGCCTTTGGGGGACGCGAGTGCCCAGGAGACCTCTGAAGCTGAGGGGACAGGGCGGCAGAGCGTCCTGTCAACTTTGGCTTAAAAATGGGTGGAAGGAATTTGGCTGCTACAGTTCAGCAAAGGCACAGGGCTGACTGGCCCTTGGGGTCCCAGGTGGCGGGCCACGGAAGAGAAGCTTCCCGACCTGTGGCTCTGCCTCTGCCTTACTGGCAGTGCAGCAGACCTCGTCTTCCTCTACGTGGGCCTCAGAACATTTGCAGTCCACAGTGCCAGCCCTGGTGGGCACATGGCTGGACACCCAGCAGCTCTGCCAGCTTTCCGCCTGCCCAGCTACACCCCCGTCCGCAGAAGGGGGCCACTCTGACACCAAGTGACAGAAACCAAGGCAAGCTAAGCCCCAAGCTGTTAGTACTGATATTTACTAGTATAAAATAACATGTAAAAACCAATGTGTGAGGACTTACTATGTGCCAGAGCCTACTGAGCCCTTGATGCTGAGCTTTAAGACGAATGGTCCTCACATGCTTTCTATGACGCAGAAATTAAAACGGGTACGTGACAAAACAAAAGCATACGGTGTGAGGATGAGCTCTCAGGCCGAGTTCCGATCTCAGTGCCTACCATCACCTGGACCTGTGAAGATGGACCGCACGCAGTATGCCCACAAAGGACTCAGGGGAGGTGGTGGAAGAGACAACCTGACACACACCCCGCTGGGGGGCTGAGTGCCGGCAGGTGGCACCGGCAGGAGGCAGCACACAGGGAGGTGTGTGAATGGCTGCCCAGCCCAGGCTCTGCTCTGCCAAGGGCCGCCCCTGGATTTTGCCCACGTCCTCAATGGACAGTGGAGGCAGAGGGCCTCGCAGGCTCCTGAGCAGGGAGGTGGAGCGGTTCCTGGTATGGGGAGGCCTCCGGACGTGGAGGGGGGGCCCTCTTACAGGCCAGCTTCAGGGTGGGGCACCCCAGCAGCCACGCTCCACAGCTCCCATCAGCCCAGGCCACCAGGACCCCTCCTTCCCGGACTCCTTCCCCCTCACACTTGCCATCTCCTGGACCACCCCACTCCCTACCACCAACCCCTCTCTCAGTGTGGGTCAGCCAGGGATGCAGGTTCGCAGGGAACAGAGAGGGTGGCCAGCGACAGGGCAGAGACCCAGTGGTGGACTGCAGGGCAGAGATGTCTGCTGCAGGGCAAGGCAGCTGGGGCTGCTGGGTGGGGCTCAGGCAGGACGCAGGGTCCCCGAGGTTGGGCGTGAGGCCAGGCCAGCAGTGCTAGGAGTGGAAGTCACCACGGAGACCCTGCTCATGTCCTCACACGGCTCCGCGAGACCACGGCCCATCTTACAGATTCATGTCCTGTTGCTGCTCTAACAAGTCTCCATAAACCTAGAGGCTTCAAACAACACAAATTTATCTTCTGTCCTGAAGGGCAAACACTGGGTCTCAGTGACGGGGCTGCGTCCCTCTGGGGAGAATCCACTTCCTGGCTTAACCAGCTTCCAGGGGCGCCTGCAGGACTTGGTGTCTGGCCCCTCCTCCGCCTTCAAAGCCAAGGACGTCCTGGTCACGCTGCCACCTCTCTGGTCCCCTCTTCGGCTTCCCTCTTCCAGTTTGAAGGAATCCAGATCACCTGCCCATGTCGAGCTGAGCTGCCTGGCGATGGTGATTCCATCTGCAACTGCAGCCCCCTTTGCTAGGTGACAGTCACAGGTCCCGGGATGAGGATGTGGACACTGGCGGCAGGGCACCCTTCTGCTATCACAGGCTGCCCTCGAGCAAGTGCCACTCCATCTCACAACGAAACACACCTCCCAGATCGCTTCTGAGCGTGAGTCAGGTGGGGACAAGGCTTTCAGCACGAGCCATCCCAGCACATAACCCCTCTGCACACGTGGACCTCGGAAGGCACAAACGCCACCTGCTTCCAAATACAATGGCAGAAGAGGCACGGGACAAACAGGGAGAGAATGGATGGGGGGGCACTGCCTACTTGCTAATCCAGCCGGGCAAACTCCACAGGTGCCCAAGGCCTGGGCCGGATCCCGTGGCTCAGGCCCTGCCCCGGGTTCTCCCTGCTTTTTAGAGACAAGGTAGCAGGTGTCTGCGGCTGAGCTTTCACCAGTCTGCTTGCCGCCCACAGAACTTTGGGGGGGGGTGTCCAAGCCTTTCAGTTCACCCACCCTGTGCCCTCCACGCCAGGCTGGAGGGTTGCTGAGGGTCTGACTCTCCAGGACCGTGTGGGTGCCCTGTGGGTGGCGTGGGGACTCACTCCCTAAGGATCCTGCCACAACAAGCGGGTGGTGGAGACGACCAAGGTGTCTGTCAGTCCCATGCAAAGAGCCTCTGTGTGACGAACCCTGAGCTTGCTCATCTCCTGAGGCATTAGCCAGGCTGTGCGGACACCCCGACTTTTCTAGGGCGCGCCTCCTAATTCCAGTGTCCTGCACTGCGCATGGTCGAGACTTTCCCACATAACTGTCAGTTCCCTTCTTTAGCCATTCTTCCCTCCAGGTGCCTTTCACCTCGAGTCCACTGTAAGCAGCGGGAAGAACATAGGCTGCGCCTTCAACCCTTCCTTGCAAATCTCCTCGGCCAGACACCCAGGCCGCTGCTTTCCACGACTGCAGGACACAACTCCGCCAGCTTCAAGGGTCTCGTCCTCCGGGGTCTGGTGACAGGTCTTCCTTCCCAACAGTCCCTGCACCGGCCACACTGGTGCTGCAGACTTGGTGATGACTGGCATTCTGGAGACGAGCCGGTTTCCCGGCTGTGCCGTTTACGGCTGAGCCTGCGGCATCCGTCTAAGGAAATCACGCTTTTCCTCTCCCATCCTTCTTCGACACTCCCCCAGCCTCTGCCACTGCTAATCCCAAAGCCACATCTGCATTTACAGGTGTTACAGCAGCACCCACTCCTGGAGCCAAAGTGCATTCATCTCCTGTAACAAGTGACCACAAATGTGGTGACTTACGACAAAACGGCAAAACACAGGTGTCATCTCACTGTGGTCTCATGGGACTAAAGCCAAGTCAGCAGGGCCGGTGCCTTTTGGGACTCTGGGGAGAAAAAGTGTCCTCCCTTTGCCAGCTTCCAGGGGCGCCCACAGTCCTCGACTCATGGCCCCTCCTTCTATCTACCCTGGGCCAAGTCCTCGTAGCTCCCTCTGCTGGGACACCGTCTGCCGCCCCCCTGTCCCTCGTACAAGGACCCTCGTGATGACCTGAGGTCCCCTGTGCCAGTCCAGCTGATTACAACCTTAATTCCTCCTGCAGCTTTAGCTCCATTTAGGACAGGGACACCTTTGGGGAGGCCAATGGTCTGCCTCCAGACGGGGCTGGGGGAGGAGAGATGGGGGAGGAGAGATGGGGGAGGGGAGAGGGGTGGGGGAAGTGGGCGGAGGTGTGGGCACAGCGGGACTCCACCTTGAGTCTGCAGGTCGCACGCCCAGCCCTCTGCCCTGAGCCCACGCTGTTGCTGTGCAGGCCTGGAGGGACGCAGAGACATGGCTTCCCAAAGCCACAGGGGGCCAGGGCTCTGGGTCTCGCAGCAAGGAGCAGGTGAAGAGCACAGGGCACTGCCCCCGCCCTTGGGAGGTGTGCAGGCTGGCCTAGTGGGCGGCACCCCCACACGACCAGCACTGGTCCTCATCCTGGTCGCCTGTCCCGTCCTGGGTGCACGGCCTGATGGCTGGTGCTGTGCCCATGAGCCCTACGTGCCCGGGGGTTACACAGCCCTTTCCTTAGTCAGGACAAAATGACCACGTGTGTCCTAGAAACCTCCCTGCCGATTTCCTGTGGCCCCTCGTGGAGATGTCCTCCCCCCCAACACACACACTATCTCAGGTTGCACCCAGCAGCGTGAACTGGAAATCCGTGTCCTGCTGGCCCCTCCAGCCGGCGGCCAGGCCCGCTCCCTGCACCGCCTCCTGGGACTTTGCCCAGCCAGGCCCAGCTCCTTGTGGGCCCCAGGAGGTCCTGCTGGCTCCACACCCAGCCCCGTGGTCGAGTCCTGAGACCTCTCACTGGGGGCGATGCCAAGAGGTGGGGAGACACATGGGAGGGGCACTCCAGGGGGAAGGGGGGCTCATGCAGCCTGGTGGCCCAAGGGTCCACAGTGAGGCCCAGGGAGCAGATGGGAGGAGGGAGGGACAGACGGGGACGGGGTGACCGGACGGTGGCTCCCAGGCCTGGCAGTGCCCTCCCCCGCCTCTGCTGGCCGTAAAGCTCTTGGCCGCAGGGTTTGGGGAGCAGTGGGCTACGTACCAGTAGCCAGGAGCGCACCTGCAGGGAATGGGGTGGTGGAAGCTGAGTCAACGTCTCCCGGTCTCACTGTGAGGGGCAGGGCTCATGTGACCGGCGCAGTGTGTCCAGTGACCTGGGGGACAGAAAGGGGCTTGGCTGCCCCTGAGTTCCTGACCCAGTGGGGACAGAGGCACAAGGGCCAGGGAGGTGGCAGTGGGCTCCCAGGAACCTTCACGCAGGATGGGCCTTTGTCCAGGGGCTCAGAGCATGAGTACATTCAGCAGGCAACATGACGGAACTTTCTGGAACACGTCGAAGTGCACGTCGAAGTCACGTTAAAACAATCCTGACGTCCACCTTCACACTGAGTCCATGGGGTTGGGGCTATTCAAGCACCTGGAGTTTTAAAGCCGCCCCAGTTGGCACCATGTAGCCGGCGAGGGTCAGGGGTGGGGTGGGGCCCTGTGGGGAGGCAGGAGCCAGGCTGTGAAGATGAGGTACCCAGGGTTCACTTGGGCTTTCTGGGGAGCCCCAGGGCTGTGTGGGGGGGCAGGTCTTGGGCAGGAGAAGAGGCCACCATCGCCAGGAGCAGCGAGGAGGCTGCTGAAAAGGTCAGGAGTGAAGGTGGGTGGGGGGTGGGCTCTGGTCTCCAGCCAGGTAAACACAACAAGACTCCACTGGCCACAGGGCTTTTCTGAAGCAACTGAGCTCTAGGGCCAGGTGGACGTCAGCAGGGCAGGAAATGCAGGACCCCAGGGGGTGATGGCCAGGGACCGGGGAAAGAAACCAAGGCCCAGAGCCCCCACCACTTTAGGGGTGCAGGGGGTGAGCATGACAGAAAAGAACAACCAAAGAAGGCTGTCCCCACGTCACCAAGGGCGATGTCAGACAGGGTGGGGGACCTGCCAGTGCCCATCGTCTCTGCCCAGGCGGGGCCTGCCCAAGCTCTAGGGTATAGTTTACGCCACCCATTTGTTCCCCAAGCCCTGCCCTGTCCCCGCTATATGCACTCACCCCCCTCCGGAGCTCTCCCCAGCCAAGGGTGGCCCCTGCAGTACAAACCCCATGTTAGGCCAGCTGGGAAGACCCCCAGCCAACTCCTGCCCACACTCTAGGGTCCCTGCCACCTGCATGAGGAGCACACAGCGTAGGGAGAGTGGGCCAGGCCCCTGGGGACTCGTGACACAAGGTGTGTCCTCCCACCCTCAGCTTCCAGTGTGCGGCCCTGCTGTGGACCCCGGTCAGCGGGGCAGGCAGTCACTGGTCAGCGGCCAGCACAGGTCCGGGATGGCAGTGAGAAGCCCACACCCTCCAGGCCACAGGGAGCATGCAAAGACCACCAGTGTGAGGCGAAGGAGGGCACAGGCTGTGGTGTGTGGCCCTGGCACCCTCAGCATGGGTCACCAAGACGCTGAGGACACACACAGGCGTGACCTGAGAGAACGCTCTTTATTACGACCGGACAGGGGAGCAGGGCGGGAGCTGCTCTGCCTTCTGCTGACAGCTACACCTGTGCACAGGCTGCCAGCCCCGGGAAGCTCAGCTGAGCCCTGCTAGGCCAGGGCTCTCCCCGGGCAGGGAGCAGGGGCCACAGGCTCAGCGGCCCTACAGGGCACCACCGCCCTCCATGCCCAGCCGCCAACAGCCAAGATCCCGGCAAGGCCGGGAAAAGAAGAGGAGACAGGAGGAATCTAAGATAACCCACCCCTGAAACACAAGCAAACACAGTGGAAAGGGAGGTCTGCAACCCAGGTCCTCCCAGGAAGGTGCCCGTCTCTCATACGTGACTTCTCTCCAAACGGCAGAGACCCCAGAGCAGGCAGGGGCGGAGGCCGGCGGAAGGCCAAAGAAAGGAAAACCCCACAGAAGGAAACAGAACAGCGGTCCCGTAAATGTTTGCTGAGCGAACGAAGGAGTCCAAGGTGCTTCTTGACACGCGCACTCGTCCATCCAACAGGAAAACGGCGGGAGCCAGGCAGAGCGCCGCAGGCCGCCGCGTCAGGGCCCACACTCGGCGCGGCCGGCCCAGCCCGGCCTGGGGCAGCGTCGCCTCAAGACCTCCCGCGCGAGCGTGCCGGCACGTGTGCGCACACAGGCAGGCACACGCAGGCACACGCGCCACCGTCTCCGCACACGTGCACGCCTGTCCGGCGGCGTGGCTCACCTCTCCTTCACGTGGTTCTGTGCCCCCGTGCCCCCCCCGCTGGCCCCGCCCCCGCCGGGGCCCCCGCCACTGCACAGCACCTCCGTGAGGTCATCCATGACGGCGGTCTCTTTGGGGTCCAGCAGGTTGAACTCCCTGGCGAACAGGATGAAGTGGACGTAGAGCGTGTTCAAGTGCCCGTGCAGCCCGAGGGCCAGGGTCTCTCTGAAGTGGGACGAGTAGATGTGCGCCAGCACGTGGAACAGGTACCTGCAGACCTTCTTCACCAGCGCCTCGAAGGAGCTGGGGAATTCTCGGCCTGCGGACACGAGCCGGCGTCGCCTTGCTGTCCTGGGCACCAGGCCCAGGAGCCGGCACCTTCTGCAGGGCCTCCTGCCCAGCCCTCCCCAGCCTGCAGCCCTCCCTGAGCAGCCCACTGGCACACACGCGACTGGCGTGTCCCCGTGGTCCAGCCCCAAGAGCTGGTCCTCCCAGGCTGCCCGGAGGGTGGCTGCTGGCCGAGCAGTACTGGCCACTTCTATCCAGGGGCCTGAGACCCCGCCACACGCTGCCAAACCTGGAGTAGGCCGCGGCACGGCGTGTGCTGCTCTGCCAGCTGCTCCAGGGCTCTGTGTCCTGGGCCACAGCAGGCGCACGGGTACCTCCTGCCGGCCAGGCTCCACCCTCGTCAGCTGCCCGGAGCCCCCGCCAGGCCCTGTCCAGCCTGCTGGACACAGCAGGTGCTGCCCGGCCCACAGGTCCCAGAGCCGGGGGGTATGGGGGGCTTGACCCAGGCTGGGCTGACCCCTGCCAGACGGCATCTGCCTTGCTCTGCAGCCCAGTCCCGGGGTTGCCCACCCCTCCTTGCTGGGAGGAGGCCTCACTGGGAGAGACGTACCATATTTAGTGGGGAACACGTCCTCGTCAGTCACTAGCTTCTGTACGGAGCTCATGACGAAGTCGACATACTGGGGGGCAGTGCACTTGACCTTCTTCCCCCGCTCGTCATACCAGTAGTACTGTCTGTGGGGACAGAGAAGCTGGTCACCATGTCACCCCCACGTACACAGCCTCCCTGGCTCGGCGAGTCTGGGGCCTGCAGCAGTCAGGAGGTGGCACCAGGTGGGCAGCCACCAGTGGTGGAGGTGTGGCAGGTGCCCAGGCTTCTGCTCCCAGAGCCCCCAGGGAAAAGACTGTGGGACCCACGGCTGCATGTGATGAGCGCTCTGCTTGTACCAATTCCGACCAGCGTGAAGGACAGTCGGCGAGTTCCCTCATGTTCTTCAAGGTTTCTTCTTTTAAAGAAACACGTGTTCTACGCTAACTTAAAAGGCGTCAACGGTACGTTCTTACCGGCTGCAACGCCGGTTCTTTTCCCATCTCTTGCGAGAGGCACTGCTGGACCTGCCGGCCAGGCCTCCACCCTCAGTAGCACCCCTGCCTCCATCCAGAACTAGAAGCCAGATCCCCTCTGGGAGCCCAGCGGGGTGTGTGGCTTCTGCCGACAGGAACCTGGCCCCTGGGCCCCCAACCCCAGCCCGCCAACCTGCCCTCGGGCACAGGCTAGCCAGTCCTCAGGTGAGAGTGGGCCAGAGGATTTGGGGACATGGACACCCTGGGTGGCCTTCTCGCTGGTAAGACCAGCCGGGAAACCAAGCAAGGCTCCTTGTTCCTTGTTCACGTGGACATGAGCTATCCTCCAGCAAAACAGCCCTCCGCCCCCAGGAGAACAAACACAAATACGTGTGGGCGCCCCCAGCAGCTGCCACTCTCCCTGGGCTCGCCTCCCCACCCTGTTCTCCAGGCTCCTCAGCAGGTGGCCCTGCGCCTGCGGCAGCTCACCAGAGGCCCAGACCCAGAGCCACAGGAGGGAGGTGGGGGAGAGGGGGTGGAGGATCGAGGGAGGAGGGTGAAGGGTGGAGGGGTGAGCGCAGGGGGGTGGAGAGAAGAGGGGGGAGGGCAGGCACCTGCCTGCTCAGCAAAGTGACCGTCACAGGGTGGGACTGCATGTGTGAATGAGGGAGCACCCCCTCTGCAGCCCAGACCCCAACCCATTGCCTCCTGACCCAGCCAGATGCTAGCGGCTTCACACCGACTCCTCCCTCTGCTCAGGGTTCCCCACCCTCCTCATCCATTCGCTGAGAACCTGGTCTGAGCACCGGCTGACACTAGGAAGCCCCACCCCCTGCCCCAGGCTGGGACTCCAGGCTGATTTCCTGAGCTTACCAAGCAGCCCTGGGGGACAGTCAGGAGGACTCACCCACTCCCGCCATCCTGTCAGGCCTGGCGTCAGGACAGCAGGGGTCCCCATTTCTGACGGCCCGCCTGACCCTGGCCAAGTGACCTGGGGACAACTGTGTCTGTGCCTCCAATGCCCCAAAGCCCACCACCCAACAGGAGCCAGGCGCTCTTCTGTGCTCCAGGATCGATTAGCTCACCTTGGCCACGGGCGGAGCTGAGGGGGGCGTGAGGCTGGGAAAGCAGAACCCTACACTAATGGGCTGACCTCTGGTTAGGACGGGGGCACAGCCCTAACTGCCACTCGGGCACCAGGCCCTGTCCACCTGAGGTGGAAGGTTTGGGGCACAATGGAAGACAACTGCACCTGTGTGCCACCTCAGCATGGCCCACCCTGCAGGGGGCTGCCAGGCACCTCCTGGCACCCACAGGGGGCCCAGCACCTGTACCCCGCAAGGCCCGGGTATGTGAGCAGGCAAAGGGTCTGGTCAGGACAAAGTCTTTGGCAGCTGTCAAAACTCCCTGCTTGCCCAGGAAGTACGAGTCCAACTAGACCCCCACACACCGGGCAGCCCTGCCTGACCGTCCTTCCCCCACCCGGGCACTGGGCAGTGGGTATCGGCACGGGCATATCAGACCATGTGGGGAAGTGGAGACAGAGCGCCTTTCAGTGCGGCTCTGAGAGAAGATAAATGTGCCACCCTCCAGGACGGCCCAATGTGGAGCCCCGGCCTCCGGGGGCGAGGCTGAGACCCCTGTCCATAGGGGCGCCAGCAGAACAGGCCCAGCACCCCACCCGGGAGGGTCAGACACCTGAGCCACCGCTTCCCACGTGCTCATTGTGGGGTACACCAGCCACAGGTGCCAGAGTCTCAGAAAAACACGTGCGCTCACAAACTGGGACACACGTCTCGGCGACATGAGGCCTGAGGACAGCTCCTAAGGGACACTGGTCACCCCACTGCTGGAAAGACCAGAAATGCTGTCAACGTCCTCTTGGTTTTTAGGTCACTCTTAGCTCACCCCGTAAAGCTGAGCTGTCTGGCGAACGTCCCAGGCGCTCCAGCCCACTCACATCCACCACCAGCACCACCTCCCCCAGGCACAGCTCGGCTGCCCTGCCCCGGGCCGGGCTCCGCCCTCTGGCTGGTGGCAGTGTGGTTCCTCCTCCTTACTGGCCAAGCTCCTGCCTGGAAGCTCCCCTTTGTCAGGTGGGCACCTGCTGAGGGACACCTGGCTGTTCCCAGTCTGGGACAACTGTGCTCAGGCTGTCGTCCTCTCTCATGGACGGGCTTCTGTGCACACAGACCCTCGTTCTATAGGGTGACTGCCTCACCCAAGGGGCAGCCACACGGTTCTCTGAGGGGCTGTCTGTCGGCACCTCAGCCCTGCACGTCCGGCCAGCACTCAGCCGCCAACAGGCGCGCCCACAGCAGGGTCTCTGTTTCCCCGCCCCCGCCATGGTGTGAACCCTCTCAGCCGCCTGCCCTCCTCCGGTCCTTGGGGGACCTGTCTGTCCAAGTCCTCTGCCCTGCCCATCATGGGCTGAGATCCTGCTGACGAGCTGTGAGAGATCTTTGTCACTCCAGGTGCCACTCCCTTCTTGGCCGTGTCATTCGGCTGGGTTTCCCTCCTCTCCCTATCTGTCAGGGCCAAGTGCTACATGTCCATGAAGTCACATGTACTGACTGTGTCAACGGACTGGGCCTTGTGTCACGACCCAGAACTCACTCCCCACCTTGTGCTGTCCTGACGAGTCCCTCCTCCCACGTTTTCTTCCACATGTCTGAGTTTCACATTTCCATACAGGACCCGTCTGGAGCTCACGCTGGCAAAGGTGTCAGCTTTGGGTCAAGGTCTGCTGCTTTTGGCACGCAGATGGCCCGTTTTCCCTTTCGACTAGTTGAGAAGACTACCCTTTCTCCACTGAGTTTTTTTGCGTCTGTCAAAAACAACAAGGGCTGTTCCTGGACTCTGCCCTGTCCCACTGACTGGTGTGTCTCCCTCCACCAACATCACACCGTCTTGTTACGGCTCCTTCACAAGAAGTCTTAGTCTGAAAACTGGGCACTTGGTGTCTTCCAGCTGGGCTTTCCCCAGAGTTGCAGCCCTTCTGTGACCTTGCCCTTCCACGTAAGTGTTAGAAGCAGTGCGTCTGATGGGGGATGTGCTCCTGACCCACGTGCGGTGTGCCCCGAGCTCGGGCGGGCACAGCCCATGGTGCCTCCACAGGTATGCACCCAAGTATCTCACGGTTTTCAGGGCTGCTGGAACTGGCACGTGTTAATTATTTGGGGTTCCGTTCGTATATACGCTAGGATACAGAACCACAGGTTCTGTGTGGGCTGGGGGAGCTCACTAAATTCATTCATTTATTCAATTTTTTGCTAGAATCAACTGAGTTCTCTACATAGACCACCCTGTTATACGTGAATGGAGACAGTTATTTCTTCTTGTCCAATTTAGATGCCTTTTCGTCCTTTCTTTTGCCTTATTAATAGCATTTTGGCGTTTTGTACTTAACCAAGGAATTGGTCCCTTTATTCTAAGCTGTCGAATTTAAGTACGCAACATTTTTTGTAACATTTCCTTATTATCCTCTTAGTATCTGCTGGGTTTATAGTGGACGGCCCCCCAACCCCCTGCTTCATTCTTTATATTCATAATCTGTTCCTCTTCTCTTTTTATCTTTGTCAGTCGTGCTAATGGTCTATCAATTTCATTGACATTTTCAGGACTCTATTTGCTTTCATCGATTTTCCCTGTTTTCAGAAACCACTCTCAGTGACTTGCGCTCTTATCGGGCCTTTTCTTCTGCTCATTGTGGGTTTATGTGACTTTTTTCTCGTTGCTTAACATGGGAGCTGAGATCATTGATGTGAGATCTTTCTTCTTCTAAAACAAGCATTTAATGCCATAAACTTCCCCGTACGCACTGCTTTAGCTGCATCCCACAAATTCAAATACGCTACGCTTTCATTTGTGTTCAGCTGAACACATTTTCTGATTTCCCTTGAGAATTCCTCTCTGACCCATGGATGACCCAGAAGTGTGTTCATTTCCGAATGTTTGGAGTTTCCTATTATCCTTCTGTTATGGAGTTCTGGGTTAATTTCGTTATAGTCAGATAACTTACTTCATAGGACTGTGATCTTCCATTTGTTCAGGGCTGGTTTATGAACCAGGACAGGACGCACTGGGTGGCCTGAAAGAATGGGCATGTTGCTGCTGAGGGTGGGGCATAATCGACTGCAAGGCTCAGTTCCAGTCGAACTGGTAGTGGTGTTGTCTGGTCTCTGCCTTGCTGGCTTTCTCTCTACTAGTTCCGACTGCTTCCAACGGAAGACTGCTGAAACCTTCGGCTATAACGTGAGTTCTGTTTCTCCTGTGGTTTGGTTCTGTCCATTCGCTTTGTGTAAAAGCTGCTGCTTGCTGCACACACCCCTTAGTGCAGTGACCCCTTTGTAAACATGCAGTCATCTTCTTCAGCCCTCAGTACTGGCTTTGCTCTGCAGCCCGCTGTCCGGGCTTACTGACAGCCACTGCAGTTCTGTCCTGCTTAGTGTTTCGTTGGCATACCTTCTTCCACCCCTTTACTTTTAAGCTACTGATGTCACTGCATTGAAAGTCAGTTTCTTGTCGACGTTGTATAGTTGGCTCAGTTAACAATTTAAAAACCCATTCTTATCACCTGTTTTGTCATCGGCATGCTTCCACCACTGACATTGACTGTCACTGTTTTAAGTTCACCATGACCTGTTTACTATTTGTTTCCTTTGTTTTTCATCCTTATTTCTTCTTTCCTGCCTTCTTACAAGAAAATAAACCTCCTTTTCACGTATCCTGATTTAGACGGTGTCATTTGCATAGTGTTTTCAGAGGCTGCTGGGACCAGCACTGCCACGCCCACCACAAAGCAGGCCACCCCACATGTCCCTGTGTCCCCGTGCTAGCACCGTGTGTCTTCCACCTGCACGTACTGAAACCATCTTTGCTCGTCCACCAAACATGCTTTAAAGGACTTAAGAGCACAGGAATGGCTTCTGTAGTTCCCGTCTCTGTTGCTCTCCCTCCGTGCTGATGGCCCACATCTCCTCTGGTGTCATGTCCCTCTGTCTGGAAGGCTCCCTGGAGAGGTCTGCTGGCTGGCACTCTCATGGTTCTCTGTCCAGTGAGCAGCTCCCTGGATGTGGGGCTCTCGGTGACCGCTGTCACCTTCTGGCACTGGAGAGATGCTGTAGAGCCCCTTCCCAGCCCTGACGTTTCTAATGGGAGCGTCCCCACAGGTGCTGTGTGGGCCCTGCCACTGGTAAGGTTTCTTGTTTTCAGCAGTTTGGTTGTGACTTGTCTGTGCAGGGATTCTTTGGATTTTTCCTCTTTGGAGTTCTTTCGGCTTCTTGAATCTGTAAGTTTGTCTTTGCCGAACTTGGGAAGTTTGTAGCCATTATTCCTTCAAGTATGTTTTCAACACGGTCCTTTCTCCTCTCCTTTGGGACTCCAACATTAGCCTTGGCTTCTGTCCTACAGACATTGGCGGGGGGCATGGGCCTGGGCCTGGGCCCTACTTCAGGCCCCAGGTGGACGTGCTGGTCCTGGGACAGCGAGTGGCTCTGTGGACCTCGGACAAGCCCGCTTTTCCTCTTAACCTGTGTGAGTCGCCAGCCGTTGCTCGCACGCGACTCCCAGGGAGGCACTACTCGTACATCCATTCAGCTGAATGCACGAGCAGGAGGCGGGCTCAGGCGACAAGAAGGAGCAGAGGCTTCCCGTGGCCCAGATCCCCCAGTTATACAGGGCACGTCAGCCTACGTGCAGGGCTGCCCAAAGCAGACCCGGCGCCCTTTGGAGGAGCCTCTGCTCAAACACACTGATGCTGAAGGGCACCTGTGAACGCAGCAGCAGGTGAAGCCTGGCTCCCCACCGCCTGCCATGGGCCATCACTGCCACTGTGTCCACTCTGCAGAGGCCAGTTACATCCCACGTCGACGTCCTCCTGCCCAAGCTCACCTCGCGCTTGCGCCCTGCATTGTCCCATCCTCCCCTTGGCTGTGTTCCTCTGTGGCTAGCTGGAGACATACATGACGAACGAATAAGCAATAGAGAGCTGCTGTCATCTGCACTTGCTCCTGTGTGACGCAGCCCTGAGCTGTGACCCACTGGGGACATGAGAGCAGGGTCCAGAGGGCTGAGGGCTGAAGGGGGCACCTCTGCCATCTGCCTGTGCTGAGGCTTTGGGTGGGCTCCAGCGAGACCAGAGCTCAGCTTCTCTGGCCTGAGCTGGGTCTGTGCCAGGAAGCCTAGCCAGCAGTCTGCAGGCAGAAGACACTCAGGACAGGCTAGCAGGGGCTAGCGGGTCACACGCTTGTGTCAGTCCTCTGACCACGAACAGGAACCATCAGAAAGGAACTCCCGTGTTGCCCCTCAGCCATCCGGCCTCCTGCCTGCATGTGTCCATTGGCCCTCACTTCTGCTACTTAGGCTGGCGGCAAGCCCGTGCCACATGGGGGCTCTCCTACCCACAATGCACTCAGGAGCAGCTGCCACGGTGGCAAAAACCCAGGCCCCTCAGGGACAGCTGATCACTGAGGACGGACGTGCATGCACACCAGCTTCCAGACACGGGTGACCAGCAGCAGGCCTGTTGAGACCCCAGACCCACACACCCTGCCAATGAGAAGGTGCCTCCACCTGCCATCCCTCGCCACCCTACCTCTCCACCGCTACAGCAGGAGCTCTGAGGACGAGACTTTACTCGGTGGACAACAGCTAAGGCAGGGAGGCTCCTGCAGCTTCCCAGGGTTTGCTGGGATAGGAAACTGACTGGTGAGTCCTGTGGAAACGTCCCTGTCTCTAGAACATGGCCTGTTAGCCTCTGGCCAGTTCCTAGTGCCCTGTGCCCTGCGGGAGCAACACGGCCAGTGCCCCTTCCCTCGCTGAGCTCCGTTCTGTTCCTCTGCCAGGCCCTGGCCCCCATGGGGACTGGGGACACTGCTGAGGAGAGCCCCATGCCGTTGGACACTATGAGTGGGTATGACACCATGAGTGCGGAGCCCAGCAGCAGGGCCATGGCCCCACAGCCCACCCGAGTCCCCAGGGCCGGCCACAGCCAGCCACAACTCACGTGTTGCACACGGCCATGGTCTGGCAGGCGTCTCCCGTGCAGAACTCTGAGATGGTGCTGTACTGCAGGTTGACATGGTGGAAAAATGTCGTGGCTGCAAGAGGAGAGAAGCGTGAACACCACAAGCCTGGACGACTCCACTGCGCAGGGACAGTGCTGTCTTTAGAGCCTGGAGCAGCTGGCACACACCACAGACTGAGGACAAAGGTCCTGGCACGGAGCTTGGGCCCTGGGAGCTGGCCACCGGCTCCCACCATAGAGGTGGGCACACACCCGGACAGCGCGGAGCTGGGCAGAGGGCCGGCACCGTCTCCCATGTGGTGAGGCAAACATCCCACCTGCCCTTGAACTCATACTCCTGCTCTCACAAACACCGGCTGGATCAGAAATGCCACCTGGCCACTGATTAAAGCAGAAGCAGCTGCAGCCCATCGCCCTTCAAAGAAGAACCAGCTCCCCGTGGAAGCCGCCATTTGTGCAGGCATTCTGTGAGCCCTGAGCCCCAGGCCTACCCCTGCCACGGGCCATGGCCTCGCAGCCACGTTCCCATCCCTGTCCCTCCCTGGCACTGGCGTCCCAGCCTCTGGTGCAGTCAGGACCCACACCTAGTCCTGAGTCCACTGCAGGGCCGGCCACCCCTGCTGCAGCTTCCAGCTGATGGCGGTGCTCTGGGGCTCCCCGAGGACCTGGGGCCCCGCCCCACCCCCACGCCCCGCCCCCGCCCACGCACTGTTGCTGGCCAGCCACTCGTTCAGGTCGATCTCGCGAGGCAGCACCACCAGCTCCTTGAACTCGCAGTCGGTGATCCTGGACTTGGCGTACTCCGGCTCCAGGTACACCTTCTTCTCCTCCGCTGCTGGCTTCTTCCCGTTGGGCTTCGCTTTGGACTTCCTGCCGAGACAGGGAGCATGGGTCATCGCACAGCAAGCGCAGGCGTGCAGGCCATGGCCGGGACCCGGAGACAAGCGGGGCTGGCCCTGCCACCAGCAGGGGCCTGTGGCCTGAAGCGCAGAGCTGCCCTGCCACTGCGAGGGGGAGACTGGGGTGCAGAGACACCAGCCAGGGGCCCGTCACGGAGCCACACCTGGAACTCGGCCCACGAGGGCTGGGGAGGTGGTCCCACTAGTTATCTCCTCACAACGTGTGACAACTCGGCCGTTGGTCTGGGCTTCCAAGGCAGGACAACCAAGCAGGACACGGGGCCGGGCATCACTGCTCCTGACCTCTGAGCGGGGTCCCACAGGGCGGGCAGGTGGGCATGTGTCCTGTGCACGGGATCCAACGGCCCCCTACTGGCCACCCCTGAAACGCAGCACGCCGGCCTCCAGGCTCACCCGTCCTGCATGCCCGCGCTCCCTCCCAAGCACACGGTGCAGGTGTCCCGGGACAGGCAGGTGTGAGCCAGACGGGCCAGAGACTTGCAGAAACCGCCACCTCTCACTACAAGTTTGTCTTGTTTAGGAAAACAGCTGTTCAACGGTTTTGAAATGTCTTTGTTCCCATTTGAACACGGCGAACATGAGGAGCTAAACCCCGGGAGCCAAAGCTCTTTGGTGCTGAGGGGGCCTCATCCCCTGGGGGTGGGGTGCATGACGCCAGAACCAGCCTCCCACCGGCGACCCCAGGACAGAACTGGGGCCAGGGTGTTTGTGGCCAAGACAGGCCAACAAGATGGCATGTCCCCCAAGAAGGAAACTGCCCACAGTGGCCCAGAGCCAGGGCTGGGAATGCGGGCCCAGGCTGGGTGTGACACAGGTCCATGTGTCTGTCACACACTGGAGCCCACCTGGCAGAGGCCCCCGTGCAGGCCCACACACCGCCGTCCCAGAGGTGGCCACCCCCTGCCCAGGCACAGGCCTGCCTGTCGCTCTTGGCGCCAGCAGGGGGCAAGGCCGCCAGCCTCCCACACCTGGGGACAGTCCAGTCCTTTCAGGTTTGAACTTGGCTTCTGGGAGACAGCGGAGAAGCGGAGGGAAAACTCGTCGCAGTGCAGACTGCTGTCTTGGCTCTTATCTGGACGCTCCCGTTCAAGAGTGAGGGCTGAAAACAGACCGCAGGCCAGCTCTGCCACAACGTCTTACACCTTCCAGGAAAGGCTGCCTGGGTGACACTCTCAGGGAGGGATCGTCCAGGAGGGGCCCCTTACCCTGGATGGAGGGTGACCAAGGGGGCAGTGCCCCAGAGGGACCCCCAGCAGAGTAGCAGCCTTGCAGGAAGGTGTCGTGCTGCCCGCCTGCCTCAGGGGAGCGTCAGACGTGCCCACAAAGCGCTGCTGTATGTGTCCCCGGAGCACAGCAGTGGCACCCACCCCCCGCCCCCCGTGGCCCTGGGTCCAGCGTGCCAAGGGCCGGGCCTAGGGGCTCACACTCCGAGGTCCTCAGACCACAGGAGGAGGCGCAAACCTGCTCACCCGTGGGACAGGGGACGGGACAGGGCCATCCTAAGGGCTCTCTGTGGCCCTTCCCCCCAGCCCTGATGAGGCACACATGGGGGAAAAGGGGTGAAAGGTCCCTGCAGCTCCCTGACCTTGTCCTTTTTTTGTTCTGTTTTGAAAAGTTCCTGGTGGTTTATTTAAGAGAAACAGGAAGGGAAATGCTCCCTGAATGCCTGAGCTTCTCACGCAGCTCTTTCCCTTAAAAGGCGAGGTGTGCCGGGCTGCAGCGCTGGGAGGGGCCAGTACCAGGCAGGCCCGCAGTGTCTCGGGCAGTGTCCTGGGGACGGGCAGGACAGACCCTGCCCCCAGGCTCCCGACCCCATCTGTGAGCTGTCCGTGGGTGTGTGGGCGGCGGGGGAGCACAGGCGTGGATGCCACGCAGAGGGGCACTTCCAAAGATCCCCATTGGAGTGGCGGGGCTGCTCACTGGGAGCAAGTGTGGACAGGAGTTTCTCAGGACCCTGCCGCCCCTCGGCCCGAGACAGGCTCCCGGCTTTCCCCAGGTTGGGCCACACAGAGGGAGAAGCCGCAGGAGGGGCTCTGCTGACGCCCCTGGGGGCAGGCCATGCCCCTCCCTGCCCGCAGCCCTTCTCCTGACCCTGGCTCTCTGCTGCTGAAAGAGATGCCACCCTGTCAGAAAGCCACAACTGGCCTGGACGGTCCCTGTGCCCTTGGCCCCAGGCAGGAGGCTCCCTGAACCCCATGCCAGCTTCTGTTCTGACCACGCACCGAGTGTCATCCGCGGGGCAGATTCTCAGCGTGACGGGGCCAGGCTGACTCTCCCTCCCAGAGGCGAGTACGCACAGGCCCACGGCCACTCCCAGGCCAGCCACACAGCCTCGGCCTCCGGGGCTGCAGGTCCCATGTCACATGGGTGGGACGGGGTGAGGTGGGGGCCCGGGCTGCGAAGCCGGCTGCCCGACCCGTCTCCCTGCTTTGCCGTTTAGAAGCCGTGACAGCTGGGGACTCAGGGAACATGCATGAACATCAGCCTACGGCGACAGTCCCACGAGCCGCCATGCACAGCCATGCTCCTGTAGCCTGGAGCAGCGGCCACATGAGCGGCCGTGGGCAGACAGGCAGGAACTGCCACCGTCGTGGGGCATCACACACTCCGTCTATGAGACCCTGTCCAATGGCACACCACCAAGTCCCCCAGGAAGGCCCCAGCAGTGGCCCAGTGTGACCCAGGCACAGACATGTGATGTGACCCATCCGTGCCGAGTGAGATGATTTCAGCAGGTGTGACGCCTGGGGGACACACTCCCTGGAGGTGTCGTGGGGGCTGCTGTGCTTTCCATCAGCTACAGGCGGAGTCCAGCCCTAGGAGCTCGGCCACACCGTGGGGGACCCCCCACCTACCCGCACTGGGCGCCTGGGGTGGCTGGAGCTGAGGGACACCTGAGTACCAGTCGCCGACCCGGCCGCTCAGCCCACAGTAGTGGGCGGTGCCCAGGCACGGAGCCCCTTTGGGCCACCGCCCGATGGCCTGACTGGCATGGTCCCTCTCCCAGGAGCAACAAGTAACTTCCAGGTTTCGGAAACAGCATGAAGCCTCAAAGCCCCAGTCACACGGGTGAGGGCTGGGCGGGTCGTCTCCCGGCAGAGCAGGGCCGGCTGTGCCCCGTGAGGTGGCACTGGGCCAGGGAACGGGCAGGGCGGAGGGTGCACCTCTCTGCCGAGGGTCCCACTCAGCCTGCGACCCCCCCAACCCCTCCCCGGATGCTGGGATAGCTCAGGCCATCGCCAGGAGGTTGGGAGAGAGAGCCCTGGGGAAGGAAGGGAAGCATGGAGAGCCTGGAGCAGGCAGGGTGGTGGCTGCGCGTGGGGACAGGCTTGGGGCGAGGAGGTGGGGGTCTGGGGTGGGCACAGGGCCAAGGAACCTGAGGTCCGTGAGCAGTGGACCCCCAGAAGCCACTCTGCGGAATCGGGCGCTGTTGGCGTTTGAGAAGGGAGCCCAGGGCGAGGACGCCCGCGGCTGACAAGATGGTGGACGCCGCGTCTCACTCGGCTACCTCAGGGGGGGCTGTGGGGCTCAAGGCCCGAGAAGAGCTGTACGGGCGGGCGGCGTGCGGGCACCTGCTCCCGGCTGGCAGCACCGCCCAGAGTCAGGCTGACAGGGCCAAGCTATGGGGCCAGCCCTGTCACCGATGGCCGGGGCACAGACACCCAGGGCACGGCTGGCACAGGGGGCTCTCAAGCGGCCGTGAACCTCCTGTCCCCCAAGCTTCTGATGCAGAGGCCTGCAGTGGGGGCTGCAAATGGCCCTTGTGACGCTCAAGAAGCTCCCACCTGGGCCCAAATGTCCTGGAGCCACCGCAACCCTGTCGTGTCACAGAGCCTCGGGAGCACTGAGGGCTGGGAAGACCCCATGGGACCCTTGTCAAGTCCCATAAAATCCCCACGGGCTGCAGCTGGGTGCTGCGGAGAGGGACACCAGGTCGCTTCTCCTGGCCTCACCGCCAGGCGGTCAGCACCCCAAACAGTGGGTTTTCACAGCTCCCGGGTGGCGGAGGATGGCAGGCGGACCCGCTGTGCGTGTGTGCGCCTGTCAGGAGCTATGGACCCTGACCTGCGGCCACTGCACGGCCCCCATGCTCTACTCTCACTTCTCGACCTGTGAACAGGCCACTGTGCGTCTAACACCTGGCCGGGGGGTCACCTTCGCCACGAAGTCTTCGCAGATCCCCACGGGAATGGCCTTGGCCCGTCTCCCAGAGCCTCTGGCATCTGCAGCCACACACCACGGCTCAGAGGGTCAGTCCCGCGTCAGCGTTTGCGCCCCCTGCCCTCCCCACCGCGCACATGGGCACACACACCCGGAACACACACGCACGTGGTCCCCTGTACTGTCCACGACGGTCACTGTTCCCCATCAGAACCAATGCCCTGGAGCAGTATCACCTGCCTGCCCATGGTTCCAAATGTCACACGTAACACAATGAAGGCACAGCTTTCGTGAGCCGGTGGGCACATCTCGTAAGTCATTGTGAGCCCTCTGTACGTGGCATGCAGGTGACCTGCTGTGGGGAAGAAGCTTGTGGAGGGACAGCTAAAACCCAGAGGTGCCCGGAGACAGTCGGAGGCGCACACACAGGGGTCACTCCCCAAGGACCAGCCCGACCGGACTGGCCCTCACCTCAGACCCTCACAAGGGGCTGCTCAGAACCGGAAAAGCAAGAGATAATTTCTTTTGGAAATCACGACCCACCGAAGCCACAGGCAGACCTAAGATTATGGCACTGAAGGAGACCTGGCTGAGTGTACACTGTGACACTGAGAGATGCCGGCAGAGCTCCGGAGACCGTGAGGGTCCTTCCCCCTCCGGCGGCCCCCACAACACAGAAGTGCCCACCTGCGAGGGTGCTGCCCAGCCCCCACGCACACACACTGCCCTGAATGCCTGGCACAGCTGTGTCCACTCTGGGACGAGCAGGCACGGGACTGGCTCGCCCTGAGCCTGTGTGGGGGACACTGGAGGCTCTCCGGCGGCAGGTCAGAACAAGAGGTGGGCACGGTCAGAACGGGCTTCTCTGGCAGCACCCAGGCAACGGCCGGGCAAGGACAGGCTCCAGTAAACCCGCCTGGGGACAGCAGGCCAGGCACCCTGTCAGTGGTGAAGGGCCTGTCCAGTGGGCAGGACTGCTGTGGTCACCTGCCAGGTGCAAAGGTGCCGGCCACCCTTACGGGGAGAGGACTCCTGCCCAGAGCAGCAGGACACACAAGACTTAGGGGACATGTCACGCAGACCACGTCCCTGACCAAACCCTGAGCTGGCAGAGGGGCTGCACGCCAGGGCTCTACCTGGGAGGGTGGCAGACGCAGCAGCTCCTCCTCAGACTGACCCCAGGAGCAGGGGCTAGGGACAGCCAGACGCCAACCCCGCCCCCTCGTTCACCTGAGCACTTTGCCGACGGCCTGAAGCACCATTTTGCAGCTGAGTCCAGTTTTGGGGGCCTGGCTGAGCAGAGCCCGGTCTGAGGAAAGGCCAGCGTGGTCTCCCAGCATCCTGGGGCAGCGCAGAGGTGGAGAGGGAAAGTGGGAGCCCAGCAGGGACGCCGCTCCCTCCTCCCCCATGCCTGGGCCGCGGGACTGAGCCAGCTGACACCAGCCAATGAGGACGCAGGGGAAAGGAGGGCTCGGGCCCGGCAGACACAAACAGCTGCTCCTTTTACAGGCCAAGGCCAGCCAAGTCTGGTTACACGAGGGCGTGTCCCAGTCGCCTTTTCAAACTGGCGCCTCTCGGGCGCTGCTGTGGGGAGGGCACAGCCCGAGAGAGGGCCCAGCAGCTCTGCCCATGAGCTCCTGGGCCGACGGCACCCCTGCCTGACCCCAGCCCGGCTGAGACAAGAAAGCGGCAGGCTACGTCCTGCTGGGCAGTGGGTGTGGGTGCTTTCACCTGCCGTGTGGACAGGTACGCCTCCACACGGACAGTCTTGGGGAGACAGGGCGCCAGAGCAGGCGCAGAGCGGGCGCTGGGAGGAGGCTGGCCCCGTCGCCACCAAGGGCAGTGGACCCCGATGGGCGTGTCCACAGCACCTTCCCACGCAGGTGCAAGAACTGTGTGGCCAAGGCCTTCCTTGGAGCTGGCCTACAAACCGGAGACCAGGAAGTCCCGAAACCTCAAACATCTGACCAGTGAGTGACGGCTCACGGTCACTGAGAGGGCCCACTTTCAGGGCATGGCCACGGGTCTGCCAAGCCCATGCCCGCACCCCGCCTCAGCCACACCCCACAAAAGGCCTGCTGACCTTCTCATCTGTCCAGGTTCACACACTGCACAGTGGCAACTCCAAAGCCACTGAGAGGACGAGTCAGCAGGCAGCGAGGAAAGGCTGCCTCTGCCCTGGGGACGCGACCAAGGCTCTGGATGCCCATGAGGACCTCTGTTCTCGCAGGACACCATCCCCTGGCGTCAGCATGAACCCCACTGCCTGTCCGGGGCACAGACACCAGCGGGATGGGTGGCCACAGAGCCCCAGGCGGCTGGAATAACTGAGCCCTGCAAGGGCGTCTCGGCCCCTCTTGTTCTGCTCCGTGCCCTGGTCCTAGAACCAGCCACTTCGCGAGGAACCCTGGTTCCTTCCACGGAGGAAATTACACAGCAAGACCAGGTGCTGGGTGCACACGCCGTGGCTGGGCTGGCGGTGTCCAGGCCCTGTCAGCTCGCAGCGCCAGCAGATGGCTGTGCACGACCGACACAGTGAAGCCCCCACCCGGTGGGCGTCTGTGTCTGGATCGGCCTGATGCCTCCCACTCTAGCCCGTCGCCCGTGGGTCACTACGGTCTCCTCCCGGTTTGTCTGTCCTGCCCTCCAACAGCGAGACAGCTGGTAGCTTCTCACCGCTTCGTGGAAACCAGAGGAGCGAGCTCAGGAAGGAAAGCGATTGCATACTCGTTACAATGCAGGAAAACTCAGTCCACTTCAAAGCCAGCGAAAAAAGCTTCTTGTTGAACCCAATGAAAATGGAAGAGAAGAAGGAAGGAACCACCCCACTGACAATGAAAACACAACAGGTATTAATTGTAACACAGCAAACGAGAAAACCTCAGAGGAAGATATGAAAAGGGAGGCAAAGGAATGCAAACTAAGAATCAGAAATGAGAGCTTCTAAAATGAAAGGTGAGCTACTGTGTTTCCCCCAAAATGAGACCAGGTCTCATATTAATTTTTGCTCCAAAAGACGTATTAGGGCTTATGTTCAGGGGATGTCATCCTGAAAAAAATCATGGTAGGGCTTATTTTCCAGTTAGGTCTTATTTTCAGGGAAACACGGTAGAAGAAACACAGAGCCAGCGCGGGGGACAGGGAGGGAGTTTCATTCCCACGACTGCTGTGATGCGGATACTGGACTTGACCCCCACCACCAACCACAAACAAGCACACGCTGGCCGGCGTGCAGGCTGGGCCGAGAGCAGGGCATGGAGAGCTGCTGAGCACACCTGCCTGCTGCAGACCCGGGGCAGGAAGGCAAGGCCGCAGTCTTGGCAGCCGTGGGGACAAGGGGCGCAGCTGGGGCTCGCGGGCACCGGACAGGGTGGGGCTGCCGGGAGGGGGCTCTAGGAATGCAGCCGGCAGAGCCCCCTAAGCCTTTGTCCAACCACTCGGCTGAGAGCGTGTATGGCCCTTCTGCAGGGAGCCGTGAGCTCAAGGGGCGTCCGGAGGCTGGAGGGGCAGGAAACAGCGTCCGCACAGCCCAAGCAGAGACCGAGGGCCTCTCCGGAAGGCAGGCTGAGCAGCAAGGCTGACGCAGCCCCACAGGAAGGGTTTCTCTGCTCCGGCCCTAAGAGAGCTTCCCCAAGCCGCACAGGCTTCTGCCGAACCAACAGCAAACGATCTGCCTGCTGGAACCTCTGCACCACACTCGGGGGGACAAACCCCAGGACCTTCAACTGCTCTGCCTCCACGATACCCAACATCGGAAAATACCGGGTATGTGAAGAAACAGAAAACTCTAACCCACAATCAGGGGGTTAGACCCAGACCCAGACCCAGACACAACAAAGATGCTGGAGGTAGCGAAGTCTTTAAAGAAAGCAAATCAATACATTCAGTGATTCAAGGATTTAGAGGAAAGGATGACCATAATGAGTGAAAAGATTAGGGCTCCCAAAAAAGATATGGGAAGTCCAAAAGATACAAACAAATTTATCGAACTGAAGACTACAATATCTGGGATGAACTTCTATGGGACAAACTTATCAGCCAATTAAACAATGCAAAGAAAAGGTAATAATAGGAATATAACATGAAATTTGTAGAATGCAGCTAACACTGGGCCTGGGAGAAATTTACAACTACAAATGCTTATGTTAGAAGAAAAGACTTGAAACCAGTATCTACACAAATAAAAGGCGTAACTGTGGGAAAGGAAAACGTCACCTTGTTTGGGAAATAATATAGTTTTATATACAGAGAATACTTTATAGAGCTACAAAAACTAAACTTAGCAACATCAGAGGATACGAGGTCAATATACAAAAGTTAATTTTATTCCTATATGCTAGCAACAAACAGAAAACACAATTTATGAAACTGTTGCTTACAATAGGATTTTTCAAGTTTAGGAATGAATTTAACTAAAAATGTCCAAAACCTCTCACTGAAAAGTACAAAGCATTGCTGAGAGAAATTAAAGACCTAACGGAATGAAGCAATTCACCACGGTCATAGATTAGAAGACTCAATATTGTCTCCTTTCTCAGTTCAACAAAGATTTAACACAATCCTATCCAAATCCCAGCAGAATTTTTGGCAGAAATTGACAGGATGGTTCTCACATGTGTAGGGAAATGCAAAAGGACTCAGGAAAATTCAATCGTTCTTAAAAAGAAAAGCCAAGTTGGAGGAGTCATCAATTTCAAGACGTAGTTTGGAAGGACAGTATTCAGATACTGTTACTGGAGATAGACACAGATATGTAAATGGCAGAGAAAGTTCAGGAGGAGATTCACACTGACTCTGTAACTGGACTTCAAGAAAGGCGCTAACACCGTTCTGTGGGGGAAGGAGTCTTCAGAAACAGTGCTGGGGAACGGGGTTTCCCTGAGAAAAACAACTCACCCCCTACCTTCCACTGTAAACAAGAGGAAACTCAAGAGGTATCAGAGAGCTCGGCAAATCGGCACCACTTCTGAAAGGGAACGCAGGAGATGGTCTTTGTCATGCTCTCTGTCCAGCCCCACTGGGACAGTGCATTTGGCCAACGGTGCCCAGACCCAAGGGCAGAACACACACACCACCCGCTCTGCACAGTTCTGATGGCGGGAGGAGGCGTCTTCACGGGCAGCCCAGCGCTTCACACACTTGCTCGCACAATTGGACCAGGCTCTAGGCCCAGGGCCACCGGGCTGGAGAGCACAGAGCGCAATAAAGCTGTGTCCGGACGCCCTGTTGTCACAGACACACAGTGGCCCGGAAGTCCAGCCTGTGCAGCACATGCCATGCCAGGAAGGAGCCGAGGCAGCAGGCTGCAGGAGCCACTCCCAGCCGCGTGCTGAGGGAGCGGTCTGGGAAGAATCCAGAAGGAGCTGCTGAGGACCTGGGCTCCTGACTGAGAAGGAAGTGCCTGCCGGCTGGCCCTTCCTAAAGGCAACTCCCTCCTTCCGGGATAGCAGAGCCTGCAGGAAACGGGGCGCGTCCCAGGCAGAGGGGTGGGCATTTCCAAAAACACACTGCCTTGGATCTCGGAGCCCCAGAAGCAGGCCAATCCCGACGTCAACGACTAGAGGCTGGGCATGGCACACAGCCCAGGAAGGTGCCAGGAGCAGGGAAAACGGGGATGCGTCTCCCCGCGTCTCCCGGGGGGCAGGCTGAGCAGGCCTGAAGGAGGCAGCCCCTGGCCCTGTCAACGACGTCCTCTCGGCTCCCAGACCCGGTACTGGCCCAGCGGGGCGGGGCGCCCGTTCAGTCCGGGCCCTGGCACGGTGTGTGGGCGCGCATTAGGAGGGAAGCTCTAACCCTGAAGAGAAGCTGGAGAGCTGCAGACCCGTGGCGGCCTGGCGTCGGGCAGGCACACGGCTGTGCAGTCCGTGCTGGCGCCCAGGGCAGCCCCGGAGGAAGGCCCTGTGTCCTGCGGTCCTAGCTCAGCGGCTCCCCCTGAGCGTGCGGGAACAGCGCACACAACTGCACCTCTTCACGCCCAGGACAAGTGAGGAGGAAAAGAGCACGACCCCAGGTAGCCACACAGCGGCTGCCATGCACACACGTGCAAACACAAAAACGAGCGTCCACCTGAGCGAGCAAAGCCGCCAGCAGGGGGGCCCACCTCATTTACCCCTTGTCTCCACTCAACACGGGCGTCGGGACCATCCGCCTCCATCCGCCTCCACGGGGACTCCCATGGCCACACACAGCAGTGAGAGTGTGTGTGTGTATGGAGGTGCGTGTAACTGCCGGGCAGGTGTGCTCCTTTCTTCCTATGCCCCTTGCCGGCAGCCCCAGCCCGTGGAGGCCCCCACCACAGACCCCCGCCCGGCGAGGCCCTGCCCCCTTCCTGCAGACGCCCCTGTCCTCCGGGGTCTGCTCTGACGTCAGCCCGTCACCAGCACGGCCAACACCCACTGCTGTGCTGCTTGTCCTGCTACCACACACTTGACTTCCCATCAGCACCACCAGGCATCACGTCAGGGCCCCACCCGCTTTGTCGCCGGCTGCATCCCAGCACCCACAACCGTCCTGGGAATGGGGTGGGGACCGAGTCCTTCCTGACTTTTCCAATAAATTACTGTCACACTGTTGTCTTCCCTGGGATCTCCTAACTCGACTTTCAGACATATTTCAGACACATTTGGTGACATGCTCTTTCTCGGCACAACTGTCTGCCAGGGACCACCTTCGGCTGAGGTGACAAGTCACCACCAACGCCCTGTCACTACTGCACGAACTTCTCCCTACAGTGAAGCCTACCTGCCACACCGGCTAAGAGGAAATCAGGTTTCCAAACACCGAGTTCTGATGTCTGGGAGAGACGAGAGGCAAGCACAGGCTCCTGGCTGGAACGGTGTCCAGTGGACGGCTAGGAATGTTCCCATCACTGGGTGCCGGGCTCCACAGAAGGTGCACAGAGCCCAGAGGCACCCACCCCGGTGAGACCGCTGGCCACTGAGGGTCAGGACCCCGGGGACGTGGCTGGTGTCAGAGCCCGTCTCTCCTCGTGCTCCTAGCTTCACCTCCTTTACACCTGCCACTTCCAGTACAGGACAGACTCGGGTGCTGATGGCTAATCAGGCACCCTGCCCCGAGGCCCCAGGGCGCCAAGCCCAAACACACAGAAAGAGGCGTGCGTCAAACTGGAAATTTTGCTCGGTAACAGCAGGACCAAAAACCCAGTCTCGTATGTAAAAAAGCAAGCGGCCCAGAGTGACGTGTGACATGGAGCGCTGTCATGATGGAGGGTGATTTAAAACACACCTTCTCTCGGGCCGGCCCGGTGGCTCAGGTGGTTGGAGCTCCGTGCTCCTAACTCCGAAGGCTGCCAGTTCGATTCCCACATGGGCCAGTGGGCTCTCATCACGAGGTTGCCAGTTCAACTCCTCAAGTCCCGCAAGAGATGGTGGGCTGTGCCCCCTGCAACTAGCAATGACAACTGGACCTGGAGCTGAGCTGCGCCTCCACAACTAAGACTGAAAGGACAACAACTTGACTTGGAAAAAGTCCTGGAAGTACACACTGTTCCCCGATAAAGTCCTGTTCCCCTTCCCCAATAAAAAAAATCTTAAAAAAAAAAAAAACACACCTTCTCAAAACCGTAGCTCACACCTGACTGCACTGAACAAGTTGAAACTTGTCACCCATTGTCACTAAGGTTTGACGTGTCTGCCCACATTGAACTTCAGTGCCTTTCCATTGGATGGCACTCGGCAGCAGCATTCACTGTATTTTGTGATCACAATGGAAAGGCTCCGTGTCACACATCGCGTCTGGTACAGCAATTTCTGTCAAATAAACACATTATGGTGTGTCCTCATCTACCTTAGTCACTGGTCTGGCACCATGCGACTCCTATCTCTTCCCCAAAGTCAAAAGGTAAATGTTTTTAATCGATTCAGGACATCGAGACAGCCACGACAGCCAACTAAAGACACTCAGGAAAGAGGACTTCCAGAACTGCTTCAGAGAGTGGCACGAACGATGGGATACGTGTGTTTGAAACAAAGGGGAGTCTTGTGAGGGGGACTAATGGCAAGTGTCTTTTACTGTGATACATTTTTTTCATTTAAGCATTCACCATGTTGTTCGATCACACCTCCTAAATAACACTCCACAAAGCTGATGGGAGGCAGACACACACGCAGGTCACGCACAGAGAGAGCAGGGCTCGCGCCTGGGCACCCAGTGACCTGGCCACGGAGTCCTGCCGAGAGCTGCAGTCCACAAAGGCCCACCGGCTGCGCTCCCGGGGCCAGAGTCAGGGGCCGGGAGCAGCCAGGCCCAGGGCCTGTGCGGTGGCAGCTCTCAGGTACCATGATGTGGCCGGTGGCAGGGACGGTCAGTCGGGAACGCACACACAGGGACGCTGGGAATTGCAATGAATTGTTGAACAATGTGGACCAGAACAAGAGGACACTGTCTGGTGTCTCATTTTCACACCGGATGGTGAAGGAGGTGTTAGTTTCCTCAACTCTTATTTGTATAACTGACCTACTTCACACAAGTCGCTTTGCCTGTTTTCAGAGAAAAGGGACAGAAAGGTTTGGGGGACTGGAAGGGCCCACAGCAGCCATCCTCTTGGGTACACTGTCCTGGGTGTCCAGACAGCACTTGATCGCTCCCCACTTCTGGCCCCCAGGGCTCAGCCCAGGGCTCCCCACACTGGACACCGTCCCCCGCGGAACCCCAGCAATTCAAACCGCCAGCGGCAGCAGGCAGGCAAGCACGTCCCTGGAATGTGGAAAATGAACCCTTGCCACGGGGGAGAGTCACTGTCCCCATTAATGGAAGTGGCTGGGAGTGAGCGGGAGAAGTGCTTCCTTGTTGCAGACAGCCGGAAGTGCTCAACTCCTGGCCCAGCTCACGAGCTCAGAGACAGGGGACAGCTAGAGCTGCCACACAAATAAAACAGGGCTGGCACCAAGGAGAGGGCACTCAGGAAGCCCTTGCAGAGTGAGCAGTAAAGGAGAGACAGACGGGAGAGAGGGGTGTGGCCTGTGGCAACTCCAGCTCTGGGCAGGTTTTCTGCAGCGAGAGCCCCTGGCACAGGGCCGGAGGGCCCCGTTCCACCTGGTGGGACAGAGGACCCCAGCGTCCCTGCAGGCCAAGTCCACCAGGGCAGGGACATGTGGCGAGGCTCCGTGTGGGCCGGGTACCCTGGGCGTGTCCTGGGTGGGGTACAAAGAGCCTTTGTGTGCTTTCCTGAGCCGCCCCCACCCAGGCCAGCAGCCCTGTGTGCTCCACGGGGAATGACAGAAAGGGACTGACTGCCTGGAACCCCTGACTCCTGGGCCTTGGCACCCCCACCCCGTTCCCACTGGCCTCTGCTGCCCAGGGTGACACCCTGTGGGGGGTGATGCCAAGCCTGGTGGTAACACCATGTTCGAGGTGACACCTGCGTGACTGCACAGAACTGCCCCCCAGCACGCTCCGCTGCCTTCCCCTAAACATCCCCATTTTATGGAGGAACCTGAGGCAGATGGAGAGGAAATTCAGATCCCACACAGGTGGCCTGCTCGTCTCTGCTCCTAATCAAGACCCATCCCTACGACCCCCAAGGAGGGGACAGGAGCATTTCAAAGGGAAGGAAGCTTATTTCTACGCTGGGCCAGGGCTCGGCTGCCCCCAGAGGAGAGGAGTGGGCCCTTGGGGGCCCTGTCCCAGCAGTTGGGTATCTGGCTCAGGGACACATTAGCTCCAGCTCCCGCGGGAAAGCATCACCTGCTTCCCTCCCACCCCAGCCGGCAGAGGGACATCAGCAAAGGAGAGAGCCTGCGTCCAGCATGGTGCCAGCGGCCAGCAACGCCTCCCAGCAAAGAGAAGACAGGCTCCATGCGCCACCAGCAGTGATGGCTGTGCCCCGTCCAAGGCTCACCTTGGCACTGGCATCTGAGCGGGACCAGGTCTGCCGGGGGGAGACCTGCCGGGGCTCGGAGGAGAAGCAGGGCGGGGCTCAGGCTTCCCAGCCCTGCACACCTTGCACACTCATCTGACACCCTGCGCCACGAGGCCGAGGCTGTCAGAACGCTCCCGCGGGGGGCAGGCAGAGGACCTGCGGTCAGGCTGGAAGCCCAGTGCCCACCGAAGCCCAGCCAGCAGGGTGCTATGGAAACGCAAGGACACTGGAAAGCAGAGCTGGGTCAGGCAGAAAGTCACTGCACAGGGAGGAGGGAGGCAGGCTGCACACTGCACTGGGGCCAGGAGCCAAGATTTTCACACAAGTTTAGAAGGCACCACCAAAACTGTTCTGTTTCAAGTTCAAGTCAAGCCAAACTCCAAACAATTAAAGCGGCTGTTGGAACCTGCCTAGTCATCCAGCCTGGCCCCCGGCCACCACTGACCCAAGAGGGCAGAGGCGCCCAGGCCACATGGCAGCCACCTCTGACAATTCTTCCCTCCTACCCCCACCCCGGTATCTGCCAGACAAGTGCCTGCCGGCTCAGGCACCGGCCAGGTGGCCCAGTGGTGGAAGGCTGGCCGAGACCCATGAGGTCAAGAGCACCCCTCTGTTTAATGCAGCAAAGCCCACACGCTGCCCAGAGATGGGGCCCCAGCCCCTTGTCCCCCCCAAGGCCCAGGCGAGGACAGACGTAGTCACAAACGCAGCACAGGGAGGACCGGTGCTCATAACTCCCCCGTGAGGCACATGGGCTCAGGGAGAGGACGGGTGACGCTCTGTCTCTCCACCCAGGCAGGCTGTCCAGGCTGCCTAGGAAAAGGGCAGTGTGTGTCCTGCCAACCTGTCCCGCCCTCCCCGCTGGTATAAAGTCCTCGGCTGCAAGATTTAGCTCAGGCTCAGTCCACAGGAAGGCGGCTGGGAGCCCACATGGGAGGGAGCAGTGCCTGGCGGGACACGGCGCCCACCCCACCCACGGGGCCTGCGGAGACTCGGGGCCAGGAGACCTCAGCCCCCGCGCCCAGTGCCACCTCCCCACACGGACCTGGCCACCTGCAAGTCCTCCAGCAGAAACACTGGGAATCCTTTTTCCCAAAAAAAACCCACTGAAATTGAAGCAAGAAAACAGCCTTGCACTAAAAAAACGCAAGGGAGAAATAAAGGGCAGAGTGCCACTACGCTGTATTAGGGCAATGGGGACATTTGGGGGGGGGGGAGGACCCTGAGAGGTACAGGCTGAGGAACGCAAGGGAGCAGGAGGCCGCCCCACCCCTCGGCCCTTCCCGCTCTGCTCCGCGGGCTCCTGGGAGGAGTGGTCCCTGGGTCACAGGGCCCCAGACTGTCGCCGCACACGTGCCACCATCAGGTCTGGGGGTGTCCCCATGCCCGGTGCACATGGAAGTCCTGAGCAGCGTCCGGGTGTCAGGTGTGCACGCACACACACAGAAGGCCAGCGCCCCTGGGCTATGGCACCACAAGGGCGGGAGGGTCAGAGGCCACCCGAGAGCCCTGCCCGAGAGCTTTGCCCACAGCCACCCTGCTGGGGCGGCCTGGCCTCTGGCTTCCTGCTGTGGCATCGGGTCTGGTGGGGCCTGTCACTGCTTGTTGTGTTGGGGGAAGAGGACACAGCAGGTCGCCCACAAGAAGACTGAGGCGGTGGCCACCCGGCAGTGCTGGGAGAAGGGACGCTGACTCCCTGCTGGTCAGGGTGAGAGGGCACATTCTCCCCTAATTGGAAATGCTGTTTTCTCCTCTGAAACAAGAGGGAGGCATGAGATGTGGGAGTGCCCGAAAGGGCGAGGAATGCCAAGATGCCAGGCTCATACTTCAGATTCCTGGAGGGGAGGCCCAGCTGGCAGAGGGCTCGGTGCTCAGGCCCAGAGCGGCCTTGGGACAGGATGCTCGCCAGCTGGGGGTGCGTGTGGGGGGACGGGACGCAGCAGGCCCAGGCAGGAGCCTGTCTTCTGACGCCCCAGCGCTCAGCGAGCCGGACCTCCCACCCTGCTGCTCCTGGACACTTGAGGTCCGCCAGGCCCCCGATGGCTGTGCTGATGGCCACACGCCCTGGTCCTCACACAGCTCTTTCTCAAATCCAGGCCTGTTTGCTGTCACTTCTTGGCTCAAGGTCCCCCAAGGCCCTTGTGCTCCGAAGGCTCTCCAGGGCCTTTGAGGTATCCATGCCCCTGCCCACCTCCCAGCCTGGCCTTGGGACGGGGCACAGCCCCCTCAGCACCCCGCCCTGCTGTGTCCCTGGGCCCCAGAAGCCAGCCCTTCCCTCCTTCCTGCAAGTCTCTGCCCAAATGTCCCGAGACTCCCCTGGCACCCCCCTTGCCCTGCTGCGTAGACATGAGTTCAGTGGGGGCAGGAAATGGGCCTGTCAGCCTCAGGGTCCCCTACAAGGCCCAGCGGTGGGATGCGCTTCTGAATGAGCGCATTCCTGATGCAGGTCAGTAAGGAAAAAGACGACCACTCTGCCCCCCTAAATAAGCAATAAAGGCGAGAAAACACCATCCACGAGAGAAAAAACCTCCGAGTGGTAGAAGGGGAGATGGTCTCCCTGCCTCAAGAGCAGCCCCCTGCAGACAAGACTACCGTTGGCTTCCTGAGGGGAGGGCAGGGCCACGGCCGGAGGCTCGGCCTCACTGCCCCCCCCCCCCCGGCCGCAGTGTGCTGGGTCGGAGGTTCTACTACCAGACGGGTCACAAGCACGGGATCTCGGGGCGCGGTGCTCCCAGTGGCCGAGAAGACAGGCCTGGCGACGCCCGCCGGCCGGCACCTGGTGCGCCAGCTGAGCTGCCCACGGTGCAGACGCGGCCGCGGTTACAACTCCCTTCACGGTGAAATACAGGACCGCGGGGGAGCGTCCCTCCACTGCTCGGGCTCTTCCCCAAAAGGTCTCCAAGTCAGCGCTGCACGTGTCCTGAGGAGAACGGGAAGATGCTGGAGCAGCAACGCGACGTGTCTCCACCAAGGTCACCTGACGGCGTGAGACGTGCCTCCTACAAACGGACGCCGGGAAGCAGCAGGCAAGTCTGGCTGATCGCGCTGAGCTCCTCCGAAACAGCGCCAACTGACCGGCTGAACGGAAGTCCGGCGCGTGGTGGGGTGTCGCACTGGCAGGGGTGGCCTAGTGGGGGCGGGGCGGCGCTGCCCCCACCCACCACATTCCCTGGAGACACTTCCGGAAAGGGGGTCTCTTGGGTCTGCACATGAGCCAGGGTCAGATGTCTTGCACCCCCACAGGAACTGCTGGGGCCGATGTGCCGTCCCCGGCGGGGGTCCTTTTCTGACGGCGGAGTCTGCGGACGGCTTTAGTTTCTGGTCGGAGTTGGTGTTGGGGTAGCTGTTGTCTGGGTCCTGGCTCTGGAAGTTCCTGGAGTCCTTCCTCTATGGCCGCTGTTGTGTCATGTCCCGTGGTGCCCCTGGGGACGCTCAGTGGGTAGGGTACTTGTGCGAGCTTCAATCTGAACACCCCGCCTGAGCCCGACACCCCCTCCTGCTTCCGGCGCTTTCCAGACTCTCCACACAGCAGCACCCTGGCAGCAGCACCCTGCCCGAGGCTCTGTCCTCACCCACAGCCCAGTCTACACCCAACTTCCCGTTCTGCTCGCGGGGAAATGCACCCAATTTCACCTCCGGCCCCTCCTCAGGTTTCCAATTTGCTTCCATTTCTCATTTCCCCACATTCTCTAACTCTCTGGATGTCCCTTCTTTGGAGAACCTACTGTTCTTTTTGGGGTGCTACAGTGTCAGGTCTCTGAGGAAACTGATGACAGCTGTTTCGCTCGCTTGCTCAGAGCTGCGCCCTCCTTCCCCACTGCTTTGCTCTGTCTTTCTCACTGCGGCGTCCCTCACACACCTGGCGAGCCCCAGCTGCCCCTCGTGTTTAGAAGTGGGCACTGAAGGGCTCCCTGGCAGCTCCCTGTGCATGGGGGCGGGGAGGCGGCAGGCTCCCTGGCAGCTAACATGGAGGACGTGTGCCCCCCACCCCCGCACTGCGCAGGTTTTCCTCTTGGGCTGTTGGGACCCTGGGGTCCCGGGGACTGAGAGGGGGTAGGGGAGCGGCGCGCCAAGGTGCTGGATGGGGGATGCTGTGTTTGCAGGAGGTGCCCCCAGGGCAGACAGGGCGGCGGGGTGTCTGGCGGCTCCTTAAACGCACCTGCAGACCCCCAGCGAGCTCCTTCCAGGCCTCGGGGAGACGGGCTCCCCCTGCTGGCCCAGGCGCCCCTTTCCTGAGTCCGCATCCACTGGACCGTGGGATTACCGACCTCGGAAACCTGCCTGCTGCTCCCCCGCCCCACTCTCTGTCCCTGGGGGTTTCCGCCCACCCAGAATTCCCCAGTTCTCATTTCAGTGGGGCTGGGAGGGAGCAGGAATGGCCAGACGTCCAGCACATGGATTCAAGCAGCACAACCACAGGCAACCCGCGATGTGGGCACACGGCCCCCCTTCCCTTTCCTAAGGCCTCACCCAGGGCTACCAACTGATGCCCCCCCTCCCCGTGTGTGTGGTGACAGGGGAGACAGCGGAGCTGGACCCCCGGCAGCCTGACTGCTGGGCCTGTGTAGGGGCCGGGGTGTCTAGCACGTGAAGGAGCCACGGGAGGCGGCAAGAGCTCTGCTCAGGGGCCCCCACTCAGCTCCGGTGGGCTCCCGGAGGGCCCTGCCTGCCAGGGTGCAGCTGCACTGCACTGTGGGTCCAGCTGGCGTCCTGAGCCTCCGCCACGCGCCCCAGGCCTTGCACCACTCCCGGGCCAGCCCCTCAGCACAGCCCCTCCCTGCACCCCTGGCCCCATGCCGTCAAACGCCAACAGTCGGAAAGCCACGGCCTTGACCAACCCTGAGGGTCAGTGTCCAAGGCCATGAGTGACACCTGAGTCCCAGTCTACCTTCTGTCTCCATGGGGACGTGCTCAGAGGCCAAGGGCAAAGCACTGGACTCTCCACCCGGAAGCCAGCCACAGCTGCTAAAAGCCTTCTCTCCGCAAGGGAAGGCTGGAGCACGGGCACAGGCACACACAGGCCACTCAGAAAAGGCCCGTGACACACACGGCGGCTGCGTTTGTGGGACCCACTGCCCCCACCAGCACGGGAGAGGCCAGCAGTAGGTTCCAGCAAGATCAGAATAGAGAACCACCCACTTTTGTTTCAAAGAAAGAAACAAAATCAAGAGAGAACACGCATGTCTGGGTCTAGAGGTGCATGTGTCCCCCAGAGGGAAGCACACGGGGGTGGAGAAGGGGGAGGTGACACAGGCATCAGTTTAGTTTTGTCTCCTTATACAATGACAAGAACTCCATACAAACAACGCTCAGAACCACAGCGTGAGGACGCCCTACCCCATGCCTCTGGTGGCCTCCTCTTCAGTGTGGCCCCCAAGTCCAGCAAGAGAAAATGAAAGGACGCTGGAAAAAACAAGGCGCTTGAGGGAGCCTGGCAGGGGCGCGAACCCAACAAGCCTCTCTCCGCCCTTTAGAGCCAAGCTTCTGGAAAGCGCTGTCTTCACTCATTGGCTGCACCTCCTCGCCTTGGGCACGCCTGCCCCTCTAGCCACAGCTGTCGCCAAGGTCATCTGGTGAGTGCAGGGGACACGTAGGCCTCCTCGGTCAGCACGGGGTCCCGGGCCCGCCCTCCCTCCGCGGAGCTCTGGGCCGGCCCACTCGGGGCACACCTCGCATCCCGGCTCCACCAGGAGGCTCACAGCAGCCCACGCTCACTGTGCCCGAAACCCCACCAGGAGCCCAGGCCGGCATCGGGTCACGCCGCCGTCCCTGCTCACTCACGTCCACGCCGGGCAGCATTTCCCCGCGTCCTCCACACTGCGAAGCCCGTTGCCAATTCCCTCACTTATTTCTCGAATCTGACCTGGAGGGGGGCTGGTGTGGTGAGGCCAGACTGAACTCAGGCAGCTCGCAACCGCTCCCTGCCCCGTTTCTGTCCCCTAGGAGACTGTCACACTGGGCACCTTCCATGGTGCGCAGGCAGGCGGGGCAGTTGGAGCTCAGGTGCAGCCACATGATCCCAGCCTGCACCTCGGTCACCCCGAGCTGGCACTGGGTCCTAAGTCACCCCCTTCACAGGGGTCTTAGGAAAGCACACCTTGGTCCCACTGAGCCCCGAAGTCTTCCGCGTGCACTGAAAGCACCGCCCCCACACCGAGCTCATGGGGCTACATCTGCTCAGGTCACCTCTTCCGGCTCGCCCTGCACCATGGCCTTCACTTGTCCTTCACAGGGAAGGTCTCCACTGGTACTGGCCAGGCTGCGACGAGGCCCAGGTCCCCAGCTTGCCTTGCGGGGGCCACATCCACCTCCCCACCTGCAGGGGCCCCGACTCCCCGCCGAGGCCCCAGCCCTCACGTGCACACCAGTGGGCTCAGTGGGGAAGAGATGAGCGTGATGGCCTGGCCGCACCCGCAGGCGAGGGCACAGGCGAGGCCCACACAGCCCCGGGCCGCTCGGCTCAGCCACCTGCACGGTAATGGGCAGTGCGCTCGGCCCTGCTCCGGTGCCAGGCACAGGGCGAACTCATGACATGCCACACGGCCCGGACACCTGCCTGCAGGACAGCGGCGTCTCCGAGGACAGGGACAGAGAACTCAGTACAGTGGTCCCTCGGTTTTCGAACGTAACCCGTTCCGGAAGCCCGTTCAAGCTCTGAAATGTTCAAAAACCGAGGCACGGTTTCCCCATAGAAAGTAACGCAAAATGGATGAATCCATTCCAGACCTTTAAAATCAGCACCTAAAACTGCAACTTTAGCATGAATTTTACTATCTAATAATACCCTAGACCCATAACATTTCCAGCGTTCGTAAACCGAAACGTTCGTCAACGGAGACGTTCGTAAACCGAGGTGCCACTGTACCTCCCTCCAAGTGGGTGCGTGCAATGGAGGAAAGAGCCCTGGAGAAAGGGGCAGCCCGACCAGGCGGGGAGGGAGTTTCCTGGAAGCGGGAGGTCAGGGACGACCTCTCTGGGGACAGAACATCCACTCTGAGATCTGAGCCACGCGGAGGGAAGAAGATATGGAGGGAACAGCAAGTGCAAAGGCCCTGGGCACAAAGGAGCCTGCCCCGCAGACCAGCAGGTGGCCAGAAGACTGCAGCTGAGCAGGAGGGGGCCACGGGTGAAGAGAGGTGGCAAGGGCCTGAGAGTCTGGGAACGCTGGCTGGCGTGCGGGTCTGGTGCAGAGAAACGTCCTGGGTGCTGTGGCCCATCTGCTGCTACAGAAGCCGGCTCTGCTCTGCTGTGGGGCACCAGTCAGGGTGCCACGGAGCGGCCCAGAAGCAGGTGCCGCAGGCTCACGAGGCTCAGTGCGTGGCCAGCACCCGGCGGACGTGGGCTGTGTTTGGGAGGTGCTGCTGACCAGCACTGGCCTTGAAGGAGGTTCGCAGCTGCCGCTGGCCAGGCGAGGACGGCACTCCCGAGGGGGCCTGCCGGGGCATGCGAGCTGAGGAAGCGAGGGGCTCGCTGAACACCTGCCGCACGGGACGGGGTGCGTGGGGGACGGGAGAGAGCTCGGACGCGTGGGCCGCTGTACTCAAGGGAGCAGTTCCGGCCGGGGCACAGGCTCACAGCGGGAAGACGAGAACCAGCAAAGGTACCCAGAGCACTCTCCAGGCCTGAAATGACACGTGTGACTGTCCCCTAGCGATTTGCTCCTGAGTGCCTGGGAGACCACTGAACAGCTCTGACTCTCTGTCGTCTGACAACCCTGAGAACAGCTGCAAGGTCTTCCTGTAGCTCACCGCTGAGACCTGCCACCCCAAGGGGCACAGGACCCCATCCTGCTGCTCAGCCATCCTCCCTCGTGTGCCCCCACAGCACCCTTGTGCACATGTGTGCGTGGTGTGTGGGCTGTGCCCCTGCCAAGCAGAGTGGGCAGCCTTTCTGTGCGATGCCCTGAGCTGACAAGGGTGAGAAACCAGACCATGGTCTCTGCGGAGAAAGGACACTGAGAAATGCGACAGCAGGGAGCGAGGGCCACCGATCCCGGCTCGCCGGCAACGGCTTCATCAGCCTGTCCTGAGAGCCCCTGACACAGCAGAGGGACATCGCGGGCTGGACCACTGCGTAACTGATGGACAACTGCCCAGGCTGCTGCGGCCAGTGGCCATCCTGCACAGAGCAGCGCCCGGGTGGACACTCGGAGACTCGTGTGACTGAGCGGCTTTGGAGGGCACAGCAAGGGGCACGGGACCCGCCCTGCAGCACACTATAGGCCATGCTGCACTGGGTACCTTCTCCAGAGTCCTGCGTGCTGGTACGGGACAAGCCGAGCGAGAAATGGTGCTGTGGCTGAGAAGCTCAAGTTCAGCCTGGTGGGAGACGGCTGTAAGGTGGGCTAGCTGGAGGCCAAGCTCGGGCCACACTGCCACAGGGAGGGCAGCGTGTCTGCGAGTGCCATCTGTCCACTGACACGGCCAGGAAACAATGCCAACCCAGAGCAATCGGTACCCCGGTACCTGGGACGCGGCCTCTGAAAACTTTTTCCCACGACAGGAAACCAGAGCTCCAGTCTGGACCTCGCTGTCACAGCAGAGAGCAGCGACACTGGCTGTCCAAGATCACTAGGGTCACTGTCACCAGGACAGGAACCAGCCTGAATAAGCTCCCAGGGGACAAAGACGGGACACAGGTGAGCATCGATGAGAAAGACAGCTGAAAAAGGCTCTAAGACCAAGACTGTTGATCCAGGAGTACTTATGAAAGACACGGATTTTAAACAGTCTCGGTCACTGTGAGAAGACTCCAGGGAGTCAGCTCCTGAGTCCTGAGAGCTGGTCAAGAGCGAAAGAGTCAAGCCCTTACCCTGAGCTCCATGTCCCTGGGAAACAGAAGCCGAGAGGAGGAAGTCTCTCCCAGGAGCCTGTGGCCAGAGCCCTGCTCGCCGGGCGTCCGGACACCGGAAGTGGCCTTCATCAGTGCACCTGTCTGCACCTCAGAAAGGTGAGGGCTCACACCCACTCCCTCCCTCCCACCCAATGCGAGCGCAGAGGGGAGATGAAAGTGAAAGCATGTGCCCAGCTCAGAGGGCGAGGGGAACACAGGAGGGCTGTCGTTCTGAGAGAGGTTTTCTGGCCAGTCCAGAGAGACAGACGACGAGCTCCCTTCCTGCCCATGGCACGGCCAGAGCCTGGCATCACCTGGCAGTCGCCTCTTGTGGACAGACAGCAGGCCATGTGCAAGGACGCCAGGGTTACATCCCATCCGTCGGCACTCCCTGGAGTGCAGAAGGAGGGGGTCAGTGGCCCGTCCTCTGTTTTGAGGGGGCCGAGGGTCTGTGTCCGTCTCCCGAGTGTCCTGACCCCAGGACAGAGCCCTGTCACTGGTGGGTGGGTGAGCTGGAGATGGCAAGGCCGCCGTGCCCTGAGCTGTTGTCACGCATGGTCCCCCTTACAAAGCAGCCGCTCCAGTGCCCTCCAAGTCCACCGCGGGCTGGGCTCCGGGCCCCACAAGGCAGGCTCCTTAGGCCAGCCTCAGGGCGAGGATCCGCCCACTGCCACCACGCCAGGAGCCCCGTGCTTGGTGCCCAGCTGCTCGCCTCAAAAGGGGCCTGGCAGACCTGGCCCGCCCGACGCTCCAGGCCACACGCAAGCTGCACGTGTGGGAAGCGCCTTTTGGCCTGTCTGGGTGTCCAGCCAGAGGCTGCACCAAGGCCACAGAGGGGGCTGCAGTGGCCCATGTGCCGGGTTCTCCGCACCCACTGGGCACACACCCCTAGGCACCTGTCCCTGGCCAGCCCAAGAGACCCTGGGACACAGAACATAAACATAACTGCCCTTCCTCCAAAAGGACGGCCAGCAAGTGCGACCGACAGGAAGGGACAGCAGGAGCAGGAGAGACGGGAGCAAGAGACCGGGGTGCGAACGTGGCGTTCTGGGCAGCCTCTGGCCATCCCAGTGGAGGGCGGGAAAGCAGACTGACACTGACTGAGACGCTGGCCACAGGACAGAGGGGGACGCTACCACTGGGGACTGGCGAGAGTTCTAGAAATCTGTGAGGAGACACCACGGGGCTTGGCGTGGCCATGATAACAGAGCAGGTCTGTACACGAAGATGCCCCACGAGCCAGGTGTTCTCACCAGGTCGAGGTGGAAAAGGAAGCCCCCTAGGCGCAGAGACAGCGTCCAGAAACTACCAACCGACTGGGTCCAGCCTGTGCACTGCACAGATGTCAGCATTTGCAAGCTCACCATGGGGTGAACGGGCGTTTAACGCAACCGTGCAGATGGGGCAGAGACTGGCTGTCCTTTTGGACAATCTGAAGCGAAGTAGTGCTGAAGCAGCAGCGATGGAAAGCAAGGATCTTACTGCCTTCCTTCCGTGAACAGGCTGCTTTCCCGATCTCTCAGGAGAAGTCTAGCCTGGGACGCTCACTCGATGGGTGGATTTATTATGGACGACCTGCTGTCCGTGGATCTTACTCCGCCTGACCCCAGAGGCAGCGCCAAACTTCTCCAATAAATTAACCAATCCCGCCTGCGCACTGCGGCTCCGCAAAGCCCAGAAGGACGCGGTTCCGAGGGCTTCGGGGGGGGGGGGGGGGGCAGACCAGGAGGTGTGGGGAGGGCGCCTGGAGAGGGCAGGGAAGCCCCAGGCCCCTCCGCACACCTGGCCCCACGCATCTCGGCGTCTCGGCCGAGGGCCGTCCTCAGTCACCGCCTCTTCCCATAAACCAGCGACCCAGGGAGTGTTCCTGAGTTCTGGGAGCCGCTCCAGCAAATGATCGAACCCAAGGAGGGTCCTGCAACCTCCGATCGACAGCAGTGGGTCTGAAGCCCAGGCGACGACGTGGACTTGGGAGGAGGGGGCTCGTGGGACTGAGCCCTTCCCCTGCGGGCTCTACGCGGTCGCGGGTGGACCGTGTCAGCACTGAGTTACGCCGCAGGACAGCCCAGCTGGAGCCCGGAGAATTGCTTGATGGTGTGAGGGACGCCCTGACACACACACACCCAGGTCGCAACGGGGGCCAGAACCCAGATAAATCTGTCAAGAGCGAGGCAGACTGGAGGCTTCCCGACAGTCACGGCACAGGCTCCCCAGCAGTGGACCTCCGTGGGAGAAAACGACAGGACGTCCTTCGGGTAAAGTGGCCAGAGGGAGGTCACAGCTCCTGGAGGACCACAGAGCCAAGAAAGCGCTAAATCCACAGCAACTTTATGTACAGAAAATGTGCATGCCACGCCAACATGTAATCACCACGAAACCATTAGTAACATTCTACATAATTTCCTTCAAAACCCAGCGTATGTTACGCATCAGCTTACCTCCAGCACTCAGCGGCCACGCGGACGGCACGACCCAGGGCCAGCGCAGCCCTAGAAAGCCTTGACCTTGGGTCTGCAGTCTCCCTGTGCCATTATTCTTTGCATGGTGGGTTGCATGGGCCAAGGCTTTCAAAAAACGCATGGATACCTGTTGAGCCAGCACAACTGTCCCAAACACTGGCCAACTGCGCCTTCTCTTTTTCCTTTCCCTTTCCTCCTCCTTTCACAGAATCTAACTCACCGCAGCCTCGGTGACTCTGGAAGCCTGACTGGGCTCCATCCATCCGCTCAGCTCCCGTCTTCATCTCCCCCTGTTCCTCTGGGGCTGGGCCCCTGGGAGGCAGGCACTCAGACTCTCTGCTCCAACCGCAGCACTAAGGGCTCTAACTCACTCTCGGGTCTGTCTGCACTCCACAACGGCGGTTCTTGTTACCTTTCGGCCAAAAAGCTTCCGATTTCCTTTAGGAACCTTCTTTGTCTCACTGGTTACTCAGGAGTGTCTCCTAATTTCTAAACAGAGGGAGTTGATTTCTGGTTTCATTCCACTTTGGCCAAGAACATACTCAGGAAGGTTTCAGTTTGCTGCAATCTGCTGAGGTCCAGGTCGCTTCCTGTAACTGTCCCACGAGTGCCGAGACGCTCTGTAGTCTGCCGTACCTTAGGCCAAATGTGTGAATTATGGTTTTCCGCTCTCTCTGCTGGCTGCCATGTGCGTAGGGTACAGCTGAGCTGAGCTGCTGTGACAAGGAACCCCTCCCCCTGCATGAGGGCAGGGCAGATGGGTGGGCTCAGCCTCCCCACACCTTCCTGGGCCCCAGGCCAGCTCCACAGCCTCCTAAGGGAGGTCCAGGGACCCCAACGGGAGGGGCAGAGCCAGGATGAGCATTTTTCTTTTTTTCCCCTGAAAGTCTATACCCTTTTACCAACCTTTCCCTATTTCCCCACCTCCCGGCCCTGCCAACCACTTCTCTACTCTGCTACTAGGCGTGTGACTTTCTTTTTTTTAAGAGTCCACAGGTAAATGAGACCAGGCAGTATTTGCCTTTCTCTGTCAGATTCAGTTCATTAGCATAATGCCCTCCAGGTCCATCCATGTTGTCCCAAGTGACAGAATTTCTCTTTTAGGGCTGACTAACCTTCCATCGTGTGTACATACATTTTCTTTGTCATCTGTCAACAAACATTTAGACTGTTACCAGGCCTTGGCTACCGTGCATAAGCCGCAGGGCACGGGGTGCAGGCGTCTCCTCAGCGATTTCCTGTGGATACAGACCCCGTGGTGGCACTGCCGGGTCGTCTGGTGGCCCTGGTTTTGGCTTCTTGAGGCAGCTCCACACGGTTCCCAAGGCGGCTGCACCGTTTACACTCCCGCCGACACTGCACATGGTCCCCTTTCCTCCACGGCCTCGCCACACTGGTTATCTTGTCGTTCTGATGACAGCCGACCTGACAGGTGTGGGGTGGGGTCTCACTTGTGGTTTGGGCCGGTTGCCTGATGACCAGTGAGGAGGAGCCCCTTTCACGCACCTGTAGGCACTTTGTCTTCCTTGTCTAGGCCAGTCCTCCACCCATTTCAGTTCCTTTTTATTTTAGATATTAGCCCCTTATCAGATATGTGGTTTGCAAACATTTTCTGCCATTGCACGGGCTGCCTTTCAAGCAGTTGATGGCTTCCTTCGCTGGGAAGGAGCTGTGACTTTGACGGAGCCCCACGTGGTTATTTTTGCTCTTGTTGCCTGTGTTTCTGGTGTCACGTCCCCCAAAACTGCCAAGACCCCTGTCCAGGAGCTGCCTGCCTGTTTCCTTCTAGGAGTTTTGGGGTTTCGGGCTGTACGTTCAAACCTGCACCCATTTCAAGTTCATTTCCGTGAGTGGTGTCAGCCAGGGGTCCAGTTTCCTTCTTTTGCACGTGACTGTCCAGTCTTTCCAACACCATTTATTGAAGAGACGGTCCTTTCCCCATTACATGTTCTTGGCTCCTCTGTCGTAAACGAATTGACCACTTGTGCCTGGGTTTATTTCTGGGCTCTCGATTCTGACCCACTGACCTGTGTGTTAGTTCCTGCCAGTACCACGCTGTTTTGATGACTACGGCTTTGTAGCACAGTTTGTGTCCGGAAGTGTGATGCCCCCAGCTTTGTTCTTCTCTCTCACGAGTGCTCTGGGGGGGCTCTTGTGGTTCCCTACAAATTTGAGGATTGTTTGTTCTAGTTCTGTGAAAAGTGCAATTCTGATAGGACTGCACTGAACCTGCAGGTTTCCGGGGCAGCGTGGACCTTTGACATTAACTCTTCTAATCCGTGAGCACGGAATCTCTTTCCACTCATCTCTGTCTTTGACTTCTTTCATCAGTACCTCCGAGATTTCAGTGAAGAGATCTTTTCTGGCTCAATTTATTCCGAAGCATTCTGTTCTTTTGGACGCAATTATACATGGGTTACTTTCTGCATTTCTCTTTCTGACAGAAAGAACGAGCACCTGTAAAACGCCGGGAAAGCTCTGCCCTCACGCTGCTTGTGTCTGGGCCCTGAGTCTGCAGCCCAAACGCTCTCGAGTTCATGATCAGCGAAGCCACACAGGCATCAGCCGGGTGGACGGGAGGCAGCGTGAGCACGTCAGGTGTCCTGGCCAACCGGACACATCAAATGCTGGCCAGGCTGCAGAGCAACGGGTGACCACGGGTGGGCGTGGGAGGGAGAGGGAAGACGGGCTTCATCCCACAGGCACGGGGCTCTGAAGGGCATTTTATGCAGGACGGGGACACAGTCAGCTCTCCGGTTTTCTGTGGAAGACCTGAGTCAATGATAAGGACAAATGCCCCAGGCCCAGCCCCCGGTGCCCGTGTCCGGAGAGCTTGGGGACCCAGGAGCCCCACAAAGCTGGGGTCCTGCTGAGCTCATGCAGCCTGAGATGAGCTTCTGAACCAGGTCCTGCAGCCGGCACCACGGGGCGTGCGAGCAGCCAGGACACGGCCCCCCCGCATGTGCTGCAGGCCCAGCCACACAGGCCGAAGAGCGTAGTCTTCACCCCAGACCCCGACAAACGTCATTTCAAGGGGTGGTTTGCTATCTTCATTAAAAATCAGACTTCTGGGAGAAAAATGACAGAGGAAACTGCAGAGCTGCCTGTGAACAGCTCCCAGCAGGGACACCCAGGTCTCAGAGAGCAGGAGTGGCCCCAACTCTCTCCCTTCCACTGAGTTACCAGGAGAAAAGCAGCCGAAAGCACCAACAGGATGGCTGGGGCCACCTGGTGCCATGTCCCGATCCTACATCTGAGCCATCAAAGTGAAAACAAGCCACCAGAGCCGCCTTAAAGCTGGCAGGCCAGGCCCGGTGCTGGCCCGACCCCGGCCCTAGTCTGACCATCTGTCCCCGTGCCCTCGCTCCCTAGGGGCAGCCGGCCCGACGGCTGCAGGTGCCAGTTCCCGGAGGCCAACAAATGCCGAAGCACAGCCGTGCGCTGCGCCCCCCGCCCGGTCAGCACAGGGCCGGACCCTTGGGGGCATCAGTCACCAAGCCCTGCACCGCACTGCCTGCTCCTATGAGGTGGCCGCCACTGCTGGCAAAACAGGGACAGCTGCCAGTAGGAGGCAGACACCAGGATATGACTGCCTGCAGGAAGGGACCACATCCCCACACACAGGCGTGGAGCCTGGGGTCACACAGCTGCAGACGGGCCTGCGGCTGCCCCACATGCACTCCCACCAACGCCAGCTCCCAGCCAGCCCGTCCCTCGGTCCTTGCTGTGCTGACCAGAGCAAAGAACGCTGCTCACAGAAGGGGGCAGACGCAAGTGGGTGGACGTGGACAGCAGACCCCCAGCCCGCAGTCGCCCCAATACCACCCTCAGGGCTCAGCCAGCCCATCTGCTTGGAACAGGACGATGAGCACACCTAGCTGCTCCTTCCAGAGAAAGCCCAGCACGGTGTCCCCACGCAGCGCAGTACACCAAGGTCTCCACCTGGGAGGCAAGCGCCAAGGGCCCTGAGCAGGGAGCACAGTAGGGAGGGGCCTGCTGGGGGGGGGGGGGGCGGCCCAGGCCCCAGTGCCCGTGAGGCAGCCTCCTGAGGTCACACTGTGTGTCCCACCCCCCATGCTATGTGCGTGGACGTCCGCTGTGGGGCCCCACAGGTCCCAGTCCTCCCGCCCGGCCCCACGGCGCAGGGGGGAATCCAGTGTGTGACGGATGTGAGCTCCACAAAGTCTCCGCCGTCAGGGCGGCAGGGCTGTGCCCTCACACAGCCACCTCAGGAGACATCCTGACGACGATTCAGACCTCAGGGGCCAGAAACCATAAATGCTCCTCTACTCCACGGCCGGTGAGAAGGAGGCGTCTCGTGAGGAGAAACGGCACACCGCGCAGGGCACGCGACAGGAAGCACGCCCCGCCTTGCTCTGCAGGACCCCTCCCGGTGAAACAGGAGGTGGGCCTCGCCCACCCGTTGGCCTTGGAGGAAGTACACTGAAGCCAGCAAGGTCACAACAAGATGACACATTTATTTTTACTCAAATTACAAATGCCAGGAACTCACAGCAGAAGTCAGCTGAGCCCAGCATTTCTTCAGCCAAACAGGTAGGAGGCCTTCCCCGCAGGAACCACAGAATGTGCTTAAAAACAAGGGTTTTCATCACAATGCTTTTCTAAGTCCCTGCCCACAGTGGCCACGTCCAGAGAACGGCCTGAGCCTCCACTCCACCAGCGTAGGAGTGAGCGTCAGGCTACATAGTGCATAGCAAACAGCACGCCAAGACCCAAAGCCCCAGACGGACACCAGTGTCCTCTGGTCAGGGCAGCGGGTGCCCTGCTCCCCAGTGGGTGGCGCAGGCCGGGCAGGGAGGCAGCAGGGGCGGCCTGCGTGCTCACAACCATGACCCACAAGACGCACTCCCGCGCTCCCGGGAGCTTACGCACAGCAGTGTCCCTGGCTCTGGTAAACTCGACTGCGATGATGGCACAGCTGCCACACACCAGGTACCTTCCAGAAACCACATCCCAGCCAAAACCACTGCAGTGCAGGGGCTGTGAGCCCCCTCCCCAGATCTGGGTGCCGAGCCTCGGAGAGCAGTCACGACCCGGTGACTGCCTGACTTGCAGATGGCACGCCCCGTGGGCACCCAGGCCTCCCTGCCAGTGCCCCTCCGGGGACCAGTGCCTGCAGGGTGGACGCCCCACAGCCAGCACTCACTGTGGCAGGCTCGGGTGCCCTAGGCCTGCCTTCTCCTGCGCTGGCCACAAGAGGTACGCAGAGGCTACCAGTGGGTCTGGGGAGAGGAGATGAAGCCAGCCCGAAAAGGACGCACTGGTGACCATTTCGGCACAGTAAGCAGGGCGCCCTGCGGGCAGGCAGCCGGCAGAAAACGCCCTCTCATGCAAGGAGCGCCATCCCTGGAAACGGCGCTGCCTGCTCTGCTCTCCCGCTGAGGCAGCGGCCCCGGCTACACCCCATGGCGGTGACTCAGGAAAAGCACAGTGGCCTCAGGCCCTGAGCACCCGAGGTCCCCCGGCCCCTGGCCATGTTGTTCGTCCAGGACAAGGGAGCAACGTCACGGAGTGTGCAGATGCCGCCACTGGGGACAAGAAGTAAAGGCACTTCTGGAAAGAGGATCCAGGCCCCGGGAGACGGCTCCTCACTGAACCCCAGCAGCAATGAGGGGAAGGGGGGTGAACAGACGGAAGCACAGCCTGTGGGTGCCCCTCAACCTTTCATTTCTTTCCTGTTCATTCATTGCCTCCAACAGCCAAGAGAACAAAGGCGGTCAGAGTGGGAAGAGGGCGGGTCACGTGTCCCGTGGGCACGACAGGTGGCAGAGGCCAGGGCGTGTGAGCGCTGGTCAGCCAGTTCGCAGCGTCAGCTTACTCTGATCGCCCTGAGCCCTAAGCTACTGCCGTCCACTCGGCCTCCAGGAGGACCGCACTTCATCCATGGCTGCCCCACCTCATCCGGGCATCAGAGGACCAGTGGTCCTTGCGAGGCACTTTGGGCAACACTGCTCTGGACTCTCCACTCGCCCGCAACAGGGGTTCCTGAGCAGGTCCCGGTGTCAGCGCGAACTGAATTTCTTCCAGACCAAAAGGACTAAATGGTCACACAGTTCTGATCAGTGTGTGGGGGGGGGGAGGAGGTGGTGATGGTGGGAAAGGATGTAAGAGAAAATACAGATGACGAAACGATCACTCGTCACCCACCAGGAAGGACAAGGGCAGGCACAGAGCCCCCAAACTGAGGTCGTGGGGCTCTATGGGCCCAAACACCCCCCGACCCCCATTGCGGTCACTGTCCCATGGATCCCCTCGGTGTGCTGGTGCACACCTGGCCCCTGACCCCTCTGGGTTCCCTGGGCCGGTCCCTGACACGAGCACACAGGCCTCTCTGCCAGGCAGCAGCGTGAATGCAAATGCCCACGGGAAACAGCCAGCCAGGTTCCCGCCCCGCCCCCGTGTCTGTCTCTTTAAGAAAAAGCTCTAAAATCTCCCCCCTCAGGGCCAATACCCTTACAATAGACAGAGCCCAGGCACATGACTCTGCAGAGAGGCCTGAGCCCTGCACACTGGCAGCCGCCCTCCTGGCCTGCGCACATGGCAGATTCGGCCAGAAAGGCCCAACAGGCAGCTGGCAACGAGGTGTGAGGTGAGCTGTGCCAGCCGTCAGCATGCGAGTGGCAGAACCTCTCAGGAGGTGCTCTGGCCGCAGGAAGGCCCCGGCAGGCCCCCCGTGGGGCCCCAGGCCCCTTGTGGCAGCCTCGCTGAGGACACGCGCTCCCCACCAGGAGACAGCCTCAGGACCCATGACAGGGAAGTCCCTGGGGTGGTTGCCCCCAGCGCCCGCCCGCCCCAGGCAGCTCACTGCAGGTGAAGAGTGACGGTGCCGCCGGGCCTCCTCCGCTTGTCCACCTCCTACGAGGGACAGGTGAGACCGGGTCCCATGGGAGCAGGGACTCTGTGGGCTCCCTAACAGCACGCCAGCTGCTGACACAAACGACCCGCAGTGGGCGAGCGAACGAATGTCACTGCTGCTACACCACGAAATCCTTCAGTGTTTCACCTGACATTTCGGGTCCTTCCGAGTAGGCTCTGGGCACCCAGTCTGCCACGCCTGGCCCGCACGCTGGCCCGGCACCAACTGCTCCTGTGCTCCTGCCCCTCCCGGGGCCTCAGCGATGACACCGAACTGGCTCAAAAGGACTCAGCCATTAAGAACAAACACGCTCTGGTGGCTCTGGGTCTGGCCCCCAGGTGGCCCCCGAAACACACGGTTCCCCAGTGTATCCCAGCCCAGAAAACAAGGGCTAATCCTGAATGCCAGCAGCATCTAAGAGCAGGAAACAGGTGACAGTGACAATGTGAAGTGACATGCAGATGACAGCCAGACAGTGAGCTCTCAGTGAGGACAGAGAGGGAAGGTGGCTGGGGGTGGGGAGAGGAGCACAGAGCACCTGACCCACAGCCGGCCTCACCACTGCCACCTGCCCCTCCTGCCACTGCCACGTTGGCAACCGGGCAAACACTGTGTGGGGGAGGGGCGGAGGAGAGGGACAACTGCCCCCAGCTGTGTCCAAGAGGGAATTACAAACGGAAATGAGCATCCCCCACCCTGGTGCCAAGCCCATCTCACCCGGGGCCCCCCCCACAACCGCCCGGGGCTCAGGCTGCCCACAGAACCCACAGTAACCTGCGGGGAAGGTTACTACTCAGCTCACTTAGCAGAGGAGGAAACCGAGGCCTGGCGAGATGAAACAGGTCGCGCAGCGCAGCTGCGGAGTCGGCCTTCAAACCCTAAGCCCCGCGGCGCCTTCTGTGCACAAGGTCAGTGCACCTGGGCTGCCTCACCTGCCACCTGCTAAAAGGCCAAGTTAACATGGACACAGGCTCACGGTAACAGCAGACCCAGTGTCCCCGCCCGTGTCCGTCTGTCTGCCAGGGGAACTGCCAGCAACCCTCCCCTCCCCACCAGGTGAGACCCCTCCATGGAGAGGCAGTCGGTCCCCCGCCAGCACCCCCCACCCCCCAATTAGCGCAACTGTGGGACTTGTCTGATAACGGCAGTGGCAGAAGGAACGCTCGCTTCCGGCAGCTTCCTCTGTGGCTCTCCTGCTGGAGCAAGGCCACGTCGGGAGCCTAGAGCCACGTGTCCCAAGTGTGGTGCAGGGGCCCCAGGGCTCCCCAAGAACTTTTTGGGGGCCTCAAAGTAAAGACTCCCCCCCTCACAATAACATGAAGACAGCACTGGTCTTTCATGCCCACGCACTCCCCAGTATACACAGGGCTTTCCAGAAGTTACGTGACCCCCCAAATCACAGCAGGATGAGCAAGAGCAGACGTAAGGGCCCAGCTCATGAGAGCTGCAAAACATAATGCCGTTCTTCTCCCTTGTTTTTACTCTGCAAAATACAATTTTTAATTTTAAAATACTGTGTCAACATATGCTGACTTTATTATTCTATTTAAGTGAATTAAAGAATTTTTGTAATTTCTAAAATGGTAAATACCGATAGTCACAACCCGTACAAACCATGTAGTTTTTCAGAAGGTAACGGAGTCCTGAGGCCAACAAGCTGACGACCCTGCTCTGGACTGGTGTGAGCCCCCATGGAGAGAGGCTGCGTGGGGGAACTGAGGCTCCAATTCAGCCACGAGAGGCCACAGTCCTCGTCTGGAGCCTGTAAGTTCTGGGGTTGATTTTGCAGCAAAAGACACGTCCTCAGGCCCCCACTGGGCAAACTGCAAAGCAGGCGGGGTGAGGCGCGAGTGTGTGGCTGGGGGGGGCGCAGCCTGCGAGCCGCCAGGGCCGAGGTGGGCCCCACACCTGCACCTTGGCCACACGCCCACACCGATGCCCATGCTGCTGCCCACTGGCCACTCGGTGAGGCTGGGCAAGCTGTGCTAACGGGCAGGTGTGTCACACACTGCGGGGCTGACAGGGCCACTCCAGCACGACTCTGCACACAGGGTCCAACACAGAGCTAGGAAAAGGCTATGAGCGCAGCAACACTTCCAACCTAACAAGCAGAGGCTTCTTAACTTCATACTGTGTGTCTTCTTAACATCAAACCCTGTTACTCAGGACATGGCTGTATTATGTTTATTTGAACACACCATACTCCACGAGGCAATGCCACTCGGAACGCAGCCCTGCCTGGCCGCACGTCCTCTGTCCTCAGAATCGATCCCCACATTTGCACACGCATGTGCGCTCCTACACGGACACTGTCGTAGCGGAGCCCAGGTGCTTGTACTAACAGTTCTTTTCCGTCAACACAGTATTTGCGAGGTTCATCTGCTCCCGCTCCCTTCTAGGGTTCGCTCCCCCCCTTACCCAGTGACCAGGAGACAATTTAAATGAGCTCCCACTGGTTAAATTTGGGACAATCCAGTCACCGAAAATAAGAAAGACTATAATCGATGGTAAAATACTGGATGAATAAAAGTTCACGAGTCCTTGGTGATATGGGGGGACAGTCTTCTTTCTAGAATGCAACGAGTCACCCCCAGCCCCACCCCCAACAAGTTCCATCACCTTTCCAGGTCTGAGCTCAAATGACATCTCAAAGAGCCTTCTAGAACCCCGAAATAAAAAGCGGCCGTCCCGCTCCCGCCTGGCATCCCACCCACCGCCATATGCCCACCCTTACTCCCTGCCTGCCTTCAGCAGACGGCAGCGGCTCGCTGAGTGCTCAGAACGGTGCCCGAGCGAGTGGGCACCCGCGCGTCCGAGGTCAGCGTCTCGGCTCACACTCTCCCCCGCAGCACGTTCATGACAAGCTGCCTCAGCGCAGGTGCCCCAGAACCCACTGCCCCAGGCCCTCGAGGCGTGCTGGAGGCCCGGGTGCAGCTCCCGCCAGCAGCGCCCCGAGCCCAGGGCTGCACATAATTAGACCTGACACAGCCCAGCCACACCCGAGCTCCTCTCACACCCCTGAGCTCACTGCCAGGCCTGCCCAGGGGTTCAGGGGCAGAGTGGGGGCAATGCAGGCCAAACCAGACATAGGGGGGTGCCAGGGGGCGCTAGCCCTGGGGGAGCACAGTCTGCCGGCCCGGGGCCAGCCCAGAACGAAAGCTGGAGGAGAGGAGTTTCTCCACCGCAGGGGACAGACGGCGGGACACCGCCTGCTCTCCAGCTCGCTCTCCAACCAGGAAGCCACGTGCCTCTGTGGCAGCGGTCTGCCTTCACGCGCACCAACCACTGACCAAAAATCCCCCCCGCGACCCAATACAGCAGCAACTTTCTCAACAAGCAAAAAGGGGAGAGTGGTACCTATAGGCCCGTAATGCCTGGGATGTATGTATTCGCAAACACTGCAGGTCGGGACGGCCTGGATACCCCACCCCGGCAACTGTACACCTCAGCTGCTCTGGCACCAAGACGAGAAAGCAGAAGGTGACAATGCGAACGCAGCACAGCCAAAAGCCCGTGGTTCCACTCAAAACAGTACCCCAGCGCATATGTGGCCATGACGCCCCGCCAACCGCCGCCCCCTCTTCTCTTTAAGCGTCACACTTTGTCCTGAGGTTTCACGCCCTCCCACAGCCATGTTCCAGGCCCCGTCCTGCAGAGGCCAGGGCACCAGCGGTGTGCCCCCGCCAGGAGAAGTCCTGTGGGAAGGGCACACGGACACCACAAGGACAGAGGCCGAGGGAGCCCTGCCAGGCAGACAGGAGCAGCACGCACCACCCCCTCGTCCCGGCTGGGCCCACAGCAGGAAGAACAGGACCCAGAAGTCACCGTCGGGGACCACGACCACCTCCCCGAGTCACAGGCGCGACACCAGCACATAGGGCATCTCGCCGAAGCCACCACACCTGGGCTCAGCATCCGCACGTGCCCTGCAAGCGTGGGCACGACACCTAGGGTGTGGGGTGTGGGCGAGTCTAAGTTTCCAGGGGCGCTGCCAGATGACAGGAAATGCCGGGACAATGGGAACACCCACTGGGGTCCCCACCGAGGTGGCCTCCAGTCCCCATGTCCCCAAACCAGGCGAGCACAGCAGAGGCCATGGTTTCCTCCCGAAGAGTGCTGTAGAGCCGACAGCCGCCTCATGCACCAAGGGAACCCCTCCCAAGCCACTACTAGCTCTTGACAAGGGCGGGTGGCCAGCCCCCAATGCGGTGGGGCTTTTCCAGGACCCTGGAGAAGAGGCCTGGGAAGCAAGCACCAGGCGGTGACACTTGGGGGCGAGAATACCGGGACAAAGGCTGGAAGCGGGACGGGGCTGACGGGGGCCAACTGCAGCCCTCAGGAGCTGTGGCTCATCTGAAACGCACAGGCCAGGAGCAAGGGGGGGCCCCACAGCCCGCCCACCACAGCCGCACCTGCCCCCTTTCTCCAGCCCACACACCGAAGCCCTGTCCACTGCCTGGCACAGCCTCTCACATCCTGCCTGTCTCCTGCCAGCAGCACAGCTTCAAGGACACTTGGTGCCAGGGTTCCCAGTAGACACTCCAAGCAGGAGGGCAAATGAGGAAACACGCTGCTGGGTGCCCAGGAGCAGGCGCTGGTTACCAAGGGCCCAGTCGCCCCTGCTCTCTGTAGGGGTCTGAATGCAGCACCAGGGCAAACCCAGGCCCAGAGGACCTGGGAGGAACCCCTGTGGCGGTGGCTGCTCCTGGAAGTGTTTCCCAAGCCACGGCTTCCCAGGGGCCACAGGCTGGAGGGCAGATTCAGCGCTCATGCCTCTGTGCCCTGCACACGCCCGTGCCTGCTCTCGGCCACAGTCTCAGCCTCCACTCCACCTGGAAAATCCCTGTGCAGGCTCCCCGACGCCACGGCTGAGCTCCGTGCTGTGAGCCGCTGGCACCACCTCGTTCATCGCAGCGCCCACAGCCTTCCCCTCAGCCGCAGAAGGCAGGAGCTGTGTCTTCTCATCTTGGAGCTCTGATCGCTGGCACAGGGTGGGGCCCATGACAGACAGGGACGGAGGTCCGGACCTGGAGGTCTCGCAGCTGAGGACGTGGCCCCACTCACTGTCAGAAAAGGCCGGGTCACAGCAGCACTGCTCACGATCGGCCAGCAGCAGGGGCCATGCAGACGTCCACGGACAAGCCAAGGACAAGTGTGCACGTCTCCATAAATGGAGCAGCACTCAACAATAAAAAGGACAGACTGTTGACACACGCAGTGACACAATGCACTTTTAAAAGGTGGCACTAAGTGAACCACTCACAAAAGACCACATGTTGTGATTCCACTTACACGAAATGCCCAGAAGAGGCAAAGCTCCCCAGACAGAAAGTAAATGAGAGGGTGCCCAGGGCTGGGGGCGGGAATGGCAGTGACTGCTGATGGGCACCCGGGCGCTTTTGGGAATGATGACAATGTTGTCAAATTAAACCCTGGCGATGGTTACACAACGCTGTAATTTCACTAAAAATTACTTAATTGTACACTTAAAGCAAGTAAACTTTGTGGTATGTAAATTATACCTCAATGAGACTGATAAAAAAGCCTAGAGACTCGGGCGAGTTCAGCCTGGGTTTCCCCATAATCAGGCCCGGCTGTCGGCCACCAGCGACGCCTCCCGTGAGGCCAAGTGCCAGGAGAAACAAAGCCATCGACAACCAAGAGGGCGCAGCAGGTAAACGCTGGGCTGACCGTCTCTCACGACCACATCAAAATCACAACCAATCTACAAAACCACACTTACTGACAATCGCCTAACATCAGGCTGAACTGAAGGCTTTCAAGTACGGGCTGGTGGGCAGGTCAGAGCCACGGCACGGGCTGTTCCCACAGCCACGTGGGACCACAAAGATCAGGTGGGCTATTTCGGCTGTGGGGCCCCCCCACCCTTAAAGGAGTGAGAGATGCCAGCCCCAGCCCAGGGCTCCAGTGCCGGGGAGAGAGGTCCCCAATTTTCAGCCGTGAGAACCAGCAGAGACTGCGCCTGAGTGGCACAGGGCGGCTGCACTCCCAGGCGCCTGTTAAAGGCACCGCGTGGGGACTTACCACCCACGCGATCACTCGCTCTGAGCGCCAGCGCTGGGGCAGCGGCTGGAGGGGCAGCAGGGGCCAATGGTGGGCAACTGAGCTGCCTGGGACGGGGGCTGGAGAGGCGGCTTTCCCCTGGACGCAGAGCTGGTGGAGGCCACTGCTTCTTTGCTGGGCCCTCCCCTTCCCAGACTGCGAACACAGGCGGCCGCCATTTCTGCATCTCCGCAGTCCGTTCACCTCGCCCAACTTTCAGGCACACCCAGGCTGCTTCCAGTGGCCTTTTCGTGTAGACCGCCTGCCTTGGCTAAGAGACAGACTTTCCTAGGGCCTCTCAAAGGTTCGGAGGGCCTAGACAAGCAGCATCTGGCTTGAGCACGCCCTGTGCCTGGCTGAGCAGCACTGAGCTGGCACTAGCGGTGGCCGACCTGGGTTCGCGGCCTGGCCTCTCCAGGCGCTTCCAAGCGCAGCGCGGCGGCAGATACCTGTGCATTTCTCTCGGGCCCCGCTGGGCGACCCCAGGTGGGACACAGGCTGTGGCTGAAGTGGACCTACAGAGGATCCCCTCCTAGGTGGTCCTGGGGCTGGCACCCCCAGTGGTCAGCTTCCAAACGAGCTGGAGCGTCACCCCGCCTTCTCCTAGAACAACACACGCAAGGGGTGGCCTGGCAGGCTCCAGAGTCCTGCTGAGGCAGAGCCTGCTCTGTGGGGTCAGCCCTGCACAACAACCCTTCCGCTGTAGTCCTCACAACCAGGGAGCCCAAGGGGCAGTCCCTCACACTGATGTGCAATTATGGACCAAGCCTCAACTACAAGAGGAGGCCACACACGACCCATACAAGGGACACCCCGGAGCGCCTGGCTCAGGTCACCACAGAGACTGTGCCACTGACCCCCACAGGACACCTACTATATAAGGCCACACTACTAAGACCAGAGACATAGGGGCCCTACTTACTACACAGAAACAAACACAGAGAGGCAGCCAAAACGGGGAGACAGAGAAACGTGTCCCAAATGAAAGAACAGGACAAACTCCAGAAAAAGAACTAAGCGAAACGGAGACAAGCACTCTACCAGAAGCAGAGTTCTAACCACCGGTTCTAAGGATGCTCAGGGACCTCAGGAAGAACTTCAGTAGAGAGACGGGAAGCATAAAAATGGAGATGGAAAGCATGAAAGAGAACCAGCCGGAAATAAAGGATACGTTAATGGAAATGAAGACTATATGCAGGAGTCAACAAGAGATCAGATGAAGCAGAGGACCCAACAAGGGGTGTAGAACATAAGGCAGCAGAAAACACCCAACCAGAACAGCAAAAAGAAAAAAGAATCCGAAAAATTGAGGAGAGTTGAAGGGGCCTCCGGACAATATCAAGCACACCAGCATTCACACTATAGGGGCACCAGAAGGAGGAGAGAGCGAGCAAGGAACTGAAAACCTATTTGAAGAAATACTGACAGAAAACCTCCCTGGTGAAGGAAATGGACACACAAGCCCAGGAAGCACAGTCCCAAACAAGATGAACCCAAAGAGGCCCACACCAAGACACAACATAATTAAAATGGCAAAGTTTAAAGACAGAGAGAGAATCTTAAAAGCAATAAGAGAAAAGCAGTTAGTTACATACAAGGAAGCCTCCAAAAGACTGGCAGCTGATTTCTCAACAGAAACTCTGCAGGCCAGAAGGGAGGGACAGGAAATATTCCAGGTGATGAAAAGCAACAACCAAGATTGCTCTACCCAGCAAGGCTGTCATTTACAATTGAAGGACAGATAAGGAGCTTCCCAGACAAGAAAAAGCTGAAGGAGTTCATCACCACCAAACCAGTATTACAAGAACTCTTAGAGTGGCTTCTTTAAGATGGGAGAGGGGTTAAGGATGGGTGAAAGCGGAAGGGATTAAGAAGCACAAATTGGTTGTTACACACACAGCACTCGTGGGGATGTAGGGTATCGCATAAGGAATACAGTCAACATATTGTAATAACTAGGAATGGTGCCAGATAGATACTCGATCTATCGGGTGATAGATGGGAATGGGGTGGGGGCAGGGTGAAGAACCTGAAGACTTGAAGATACAGGAATCGGTAGTTAATACAGTAGAGGGAACACAATCAACAATGTGACACAGAGCATGTAAGGTGGCAGATGGGCCCTGGACGTATCAGGGGGACCACGTCACCGACTGTAGAAGCCTGACCACTGTGCTACACACCTGAAGCTGAAGGAGAATAATAGTGACTGTCAACTATAACTACACATACAGGTACATATATATAGTCACGGGATACGGAGGACAGCACGGTCTATGGTATTGTAACAGTTATGTAAGATGTCAGAGGGGTAGTAGCTTTGGGGTGAGTTATCACTTTACGAGGGGTTTAAAGGTCTAGTATGTTGCTTTGTACACCTGAAACTAATAAAAATAAATTAAAAAAAAAAAAGCCAGGCGGGCGGGTGGCTCAGTTGGTTAGAGCCGAGCTCTGGGCAACGGGGCTACCAGTTTGATTCCCACGTGGGCCAGCGAGCTGCACCCTCCACAACTAGAATGAAGTCAATGAGCTGCAGCTCAGCTCCCGGGTGGCCAGATGGCTCAGTTGGTTGGAGCACGGGCTCTCATCACAAGGTTGCCAGTTCGATTCCTCGAGTCCCGCAAGGGATGGTGGGCTGAGCCCCCTGCAACTAACAACAGCAACTGGACCTGGAGCTGAGCTGCGTCTCCACAGCTAAGACTGAAAGGACAACAACTTGACTTGGAAAAAGTCCTAGAAGTACACACTGTTCCCCAATAAAGTCCTGTTCCCCAATTAAAAAAGCCATCACCACCCCTCAAAGACCCATGGACGAAGGTCCACGGATGCGGGCACCAGCGTTTCTCTTTCACCATGCAGGATTCCTGAAGGCAGAGAGTGGCACAGGCCAGAAAGCCCACGGACAGCAGGCAAACACTGTCACCAGGCCGAGTGCTCCACTGGCCCGGCACTGTGCTGACATCCCATCGCCAACACTGTGGGTCCAGGAAGCTCTGCACCCCACCTCATCTGCTGCTTGGAGAAGGGCAGGAGGGTGCTGCCGTCAAGGCACCATGTGGCCCAAGGCCCAAGGGCTGTGGGCCCAGCACAGAGGGCGGGCACATCCCTGCAAACCTCACCCGCGGCCCCACCCAGGGGCTCCCACCAGTCAGAGGAGGGAGGAAGAGCGTTTCCTCTTCTGCATTCCCAGAGGCTGGGAAGCTTCTGGACTTGCACTCTCTGTTGGGTCAAGTGCACTTTCCTTGTCTGCTCACAATGCCCGCTGCCCTGAAGACAAGACAGCAGTCTTCCCCCAACTACAAACCCTGCACAGGAGGCCCCTCCTGGACCTGACCCAGCTCCTGCCGCTTCTCCTCTGGGCTGGCTTCTTTCCCACTGGCAAGGCTGCCGCCATGTCACTGGCGGTCCAGAGTGGAGAGCCAAGGACTAAAGAGGCTCCCGACACAAGCAGTGGTGACCCCCTGTGAAGAGGAAATTACTATACACCTACTTCAACGGCCAGCTCAATGCAAGCAGAGAAAGAAACCTTCAATGAAACGCACGGACACAAGCCACACATCGCAAAACTCTTGCCCAAATAAGTGCCAGCAGGCTCCAGCAGCGAGTCCTGACATGTTGGCGTTATTTCTGGCTTCCGAGCAGGTTTCCTGCAGGACCTCCCTTTCCTGAAAGCAGCAGGGAGAGCTGACGATAAGGCCGCCACATTACTCAGCAAAGCCCTTTCAGTGACAGGGAGATGGTTTCACTGGCACATCTGGAAAACATTCTGGTTATGACAGTGACACAGGGAAAGAAGGGACCATTCTTTGCTACTGCAGTCCAGTCCATGCTGTCACTTGAGATGAACTGATGCAAAGAAACGCTTTCTTAGAAAAGAGCAAACAACACTTAAAACATAAGAAAGAAAGTCATATTCCAAACCACCTGGTTGACACCGAATGGTGTGCAGTGGTAAAACCAGCAAGAAAGAGTAAAAAACCCATTTACTGAGGTCTGCCAGGCTGAAATCCAGGTAAAGGACTAATGGCCAAGTCACGCCCCAGCACTGAGCACACGAAGGGCTCCAGCCCTGCGAGCTCCTTCACTCACCGCTGCTGGCCCTCCGTGCGAGAGGGCAGGGCTACTGGGGAGCGGGCCGAGTGGGAGACCAGAGAGGGAGAGTCTGGGGTCTCTGCAGCTGTTAGTCCAGGCCTCGGCCTCTTCCGTTTAAGAGCAGACATTCAGTAACTGTGCGGGAGGGTAAGAGGGGCACGTGGGCCGCCCAGCGCACTGTCCTATGACATCACCTTGAAAACAAGCTCCTCAGGAAGATGAGCACTTGACAAGCAAAACTCTACCACTCTTTGTAAAGGGGGGGGGGGTTACAGTTAAAGAATTATGAAAGAATGAAAGAAGGCATGGTTTATTTACAAAGCCCAACACGCCGCCCACTGAACTTAAAAACACACACAGACAACCAAACTGCATCCTGACCCCTCGGAGAGCTCCAGTGTCCTTCTGGAACTGACCATCGTCTCTCTCGCCGCCAGACGGCAACAGCTCCAAGCCGCGGCCCTTCAGAGGCGTCGACCTCCAGCACCTGGAGCAGCGCCCTAGAACGTGCCCCGCCGCCCTGACCCTGACCACTGCTTGGTTGCCAAAGAGAACCAGTCCCTTCTAAGCCTACGTGTGGTTCGTTTCTGGATATTCACAATGGTGCCGGTAGAGTCCATCAAGCACAGACCTCACTCAGTCTGCAACACTGACTGCTGGTCACTTTGCAGGCACGGAGTACCTGCTTCTTACGGACAGACAAGTACAAGCAGCTGCTCCCTCAGCAACGCAGCCCACAGGCTGGTCCTTCCCACAGCACGCCTGAGAGTTCAACCCTGCAATCAACAGCTTTCTTCCCTGAAACAAGCTCCCTGCGAGGCCACTTGCCCCCAACACAGGTCCTCGCGATACAGGCAGAAAGCATCTACCATTGGACACAGAGCAAACACAGCGGTCTGCCCTCCACTAGCGGTGCCGGCCGAGGGCTACAAAGGCCTCCTACAAACACCTGTCCCTGCTAACAGCAGCCAACACACACCAGTGCCAAGCGCTGCGCAAACATTTTTCTCCATTGCCTCAGTTTCTCCTCCCACAACCCCTCACTGCAAGCAGCACAGTTTCCATTTTGCAGACGGCTTCTAAAAAGCAAGCAGGTCTGGAGAGGTGAAGTGGTCACCTAAAGTGACACACAGCTGACCGGCAGCAGCGCGGGGCGGTGCGGCCTCTCCAAGAAGCCGGACCCCGCGTCACCCACACGCTGCCCGAGCCCTGCACTGGGGCTGCACGCACACGCCCGCAACAGTGGGCGCTTCTCTCTGGCCCCTCAATGCAGCCGTCCAGCGGCGTGTCCGACGCGGTGTCCCCCTTCCCTGGACACCCCCGAACCTGCGGGCAAAGGGGGACCCCATCCATGTCGCTGGTTATCCAGCAGCACCGTCCACTCTGCCCTGCATCCTGCAGGGCCTGACAGCCTGAAACCAAAGGGACACAGACAGGTGGCCTCCCTTCCGGGACGTCAGCGTCCGGACGAGCACTGGGCGGAGCCCGAGCCCAACAGCGACACACCCGGTCCCACCGAGCCCCCGACTAGGCTGACGGGGGCGGGGTGGCGGTTAGAATCAGGGACGCGGCTACCGGGCGGAAAGGGCCTGCCCCGCTGGTTCCTCCACGAGACAAAAGTCCTGAGCAACCGCTTTAGCCCAACAACTTTCTGAAGCCGACGTGACGTGTTACCTCGTTTGTCTCATTTCCAGCGAAACACAAAAGCCAATGGGAGGAAAAGCGCGGCGCTTCCTCCGTCCTCCCCCGCGGCCGCCGCCCCCGCCGCCCGTCCCGCTCCCGCCGCCCGTCCCGCTCCCGCCGCCCGTCCCGCACCCTCGGCCGGTCCCGCACCCGCCGCCCGTCCCGCTCCCGCCGCCCGTCCCGCACCCGCCGCCCGTCCCGCTCCCGCCGCCCGTCCCGCACCCTCGGCCGGTCCCGCACCCGCCGCCCGTCCCGCTCCCGCCGCCCGTCCCGCTCCCGCCGCCCGTCCCGCACCCGCCGCCCGTCCCGCACCCGCCGCCCGTCCCGCTCCCGCCGCCCGTCCCGCACCCGCCGCCCGTCCCGCACCCTCGGCCGGTCCCGCACCCGCCGCCCGTCCCGCTCCCGCCGCCCGTCCCGCACCCTCGGCCGGTCCCGCACCCTCGGCCGGTCCCGCACCCGCCGCCCGTCCCGCTCCCGCCGCCCGTCCCGCACCCGCCGCCCGTCCCGCTCCCGCCGCCCGTCCCGCACCCGCCGCCCGTCCCGCACCCGCCGCCCGTCCCGCTCCCGCCGCCCGTCCCGCACCCGCCGCCCGTCCCGCACCCTCGGCCGGTCCCGCACCCGCCGCCCGTCCCGCTCCCGCCGCCCGTCCCGCACCCTCGGCCGGTCCCGCACCCTCGGCCGGTCCCGCACCCGCCGCCCGTCCCGCTCCCGCCGCCCGTCCCGCACCCTCGGCCGGTCCCGCACCCGCCGCCCGTCCCGCACCCGCCGCCCGTCCCGCACCCGCCGCGCCCGTCCCGCACCCTCGGCCGGTCCCGCACCCGCCGCCCGTCCCGCACCCGCCGCCCGTCCCGCACCCGCCGCGCCCGTCCCGCACCCGCCGCCCGTCCCGCACCCGCCGCGCCCGTCCCGCACCCGCCGCCCGTCCCGCACCCGCCGCGCCCGTCCCGCACCCTCGGCCGGTCCCGCACCCTCGGCCGGTCCCGCACCCGCCGCCCGTCCCGCACCCGCCGCCCGTCCCGCACCCGCCGCCCGTCCCGCACCCGCCGCCCGTCCCGCTCCCGCCGCCCGTCCCGCTCCCGCCGCCCGTCCCGCACCCGCCGCGCCCCAGCCCAGCGGCGGGCGAGCGAACCTGGTCGCTGTGCCTCGTTTCCTGACTTTAAGGCGCTCTTCTCTCCCGGCGGTCAAGTTACTCCTCCCAGAAGCCAGGTCCCCGCGGCGACCGACGAGGCGTGGCCGGGCTGCCCCGCGCCGGCCCCGACGCCCCGCGCCCCGACCGGCTCCCGGCCCCGCGGAGACGCCCCGCGCCGGCCCAGCCCGCGCCGCCCGCACCGGATGCCCTTGACCGGTGCTGCCCGCGGCACGACCCGCGGCGCGTCCCGCGACCCCGGCCTCCCGCCCGGCCGCCCGGCGCCCGACTCACCCCATGAGCCAGTCCATGGCTGCGCGGGGCCCGCCGCGCCCGCTGCCCGACACCCTCGGCCCTCAGCCCGCGGCGGCGGCGGCGGCAGCGGCCGGAAGTAAACACTCACTCGCACACTCCCACACGCGCGCCGCGGCGCCACCGGAAGTGACGCGCCGCGCGCCGCCTGCTGGGAATCGTAGTCCCGGCGGCCCAGCCGCCCGGTGCCTGCCCCGCCCGACCCTCCCGGAGCTGTCCCTCGCACCCGGGCACTGCCCCCGCTCCCGCACTGTCCGCTCGCACCCTGGGACTGACCTCTGCGCCCGGACTGTCCCCCGCCGCCCGGACACCCTGCCCTGTACCCCACGCCCCCGCCGCCCCCTCGCGCCACGGGAAGCAGCCCTCCCCGACTCTCGGAGGAGCCGCTCCAGCCCTGCCGTCCTCCAGGCGCCCTGCGGCCACGTCGCCTTCTCTCCGGGCTCAGGAGTCTCGAGTGTCAGGCAGGGCCCTCGGTTGCCATCAACAGGAAGGTCGAAGGTGACGAGCGCCGTGTGGACGGATTTCGGGCGGCTCACAGCGCTGCCGGGAGAGACGGCGACGCGGGGCCCGGGCCGCCCTGCGCGGCTCACGGCGGCCGCTTCTGTGATGCCGAGCCCTCCTGTCCCGCCGGCCCCATAGCGGAGACCAGCAAGTGGAGCCTGTCGGCCCCCGCCGCCCTGGCTGCGGAAGGAGGCCAGGCACGTGGCGTGGTCCACGAGACAAACCTGAAGTCCCCGGGGAGGCCTCCCTCCAGAATGAAAGGACAAGCCTCGGGAAGAGAGCGGCTTGCGCTTCTGCTTCTGCAGGGGCGCGACGCCTGGAGGCACAAGAGCCCTCTTGGGACCGTGACCGCGGGAGCCACTGGCTCAAAACGAGGAACGTAAGCCGGAGCTTGGGACTTGATTGCCTCTCACGGAGCTGCAGTGCCAGCCCCAGGCTGCCTTCCTCCAGGGTCCTTGCTGTGTGACAAATGTAGACCCTTCGGCCCATCACAGTTGAGCCCCTTCCTACCGGACGTGTGAGCCACAGAACTGGGATGAACACCATCACTGCTGCCACTGCCAGTGCCCGAAACCAATAACCCGGATGGTAACGCTTGGCACGCCTCCCTGGAGCAGCGGGAGGACTGGCTGGAATGGATTCTGTGCAGCCCCTGCCTCCCGTCCCAAGTTGGCAGGTGCTGCGACGGCAAACCTACGTCAGGGGCCTGCAGCGGGCCGCACGAGGCTGGCAGCTTCTAGGCCGAGAGGTGGGCCGTCTGCTAAGGGTGGGATTGCTAGGGAGGAAGGGCAGACCCCGAGCTTGCTGTTTCATACTAACAGCCAGTACCCCCCAGCTACACTTCCAAACCTGACCACCAACCAGCACCTGAGATAAAAAGTAAGGAGAGACCAAAGAAAGAAAACTCCATTTCATGCATTATGTCTCAGAAAGGAAGGACCTACAGACACACAGAGGGTGTTTCTCACCACAACTGACTTCCCTTCCCTCCCTATGTTCACTTTGTCTTTAGCCAGCCCTCCCGGGTTGCACCTCTGGCCTAGTACAGTGACCCAAACCACCGTTCCTGAGGAATCCGAGCCTTGGTGACCATTAACTGTCCATTAACTGTCACCGTGGACTTGCTGGTCCTAGGAGGCGCTTCAGGCAATCCCCCCGATGCCACCCATCTTCCTCCCCGTCCCCATTGTGTACCAGTAATCCTGTGTCCCCTGCGTGGTCTGGGCTTGGATCCCAGCTCTGCCACTTACTGGCTGAGTGACTTGGACAACTTGCTTCACGTCCCTGGGGCTCAGTTTCTTTATTAGTATAATGAGAATAATGTTGCCAGACGTCTCATAAGAAACTTCACGAGGTCACAGGTGCAGGCTGAAGGTGGGGAAGCAGGGAGGTGTGACGGCACACCGGGAGTGTGCCCACCTGTCCGTGCAGCTTCCCTGAGCTCAAGGTCACCCCCTCCCCCGTCCTCTTGACGTTGGCTACACACCCCCCACTTCGTGGTTTCACATCACTGGGTCTGCAATGGGCAGTTCAGATCACGTGATCATGTGACATCCCATGGTCTCTGTACTGTCAGTCTGAGGTGGAGCCCAGTGGCAAGCCAAAACTCGCATCTCAAAACCGGGATGTATTTCCTAAAAAGATCCAACTCTGCCCAAGCCCGGCGCCCTACCACCTCCCTGTCCTATTCGCACCCGCTGGTCTCCCCACAGCACGTCGTGGGGCACCAAGGCATCCAACGAGTCCTAAGGGCCAAGCGGTGCAGTGCGGCTTCAGCCAAACCCCTTCTCAGTGGGGGACACATTCTAAGCCAGTCTATTCTTATTAACAGTCCCTGCTGATTAGATAAGAACAGCACAGTCAAGGAACCCTGGCCACAGGTGATACGTTACCTGCCCTTCGTCCATCTCCACTTCCTCCTCCTCCTCCTTTTACCTAGCTTCCCGTGGAGACGGGGTAGCCGGTGACATGTAGGTGGAAGTTGTTGGGGGGCTCCCAGGAAATCCTGTTTGTCCTTCCTCCCAGCCCCCAGCCCTGGCCCAGTCTCCCGGTTCCTACCAAGAATAGGAAAATGATGCTAGAGCTCTTGCAGCCATCTTGGGCGTGCTGCTGATGGCAGCGCAGGAAGACGGAGAATTTCCTGCTGGAACTCTGGAACCTCCAAAGCAGTCCCGAACCTCTTTCCTCTGGACCTTTTTTAGCTGAAAAAAGTCTTAAGTCACTGTTCTTTCCAATTTCTGTTACTTAAAGCTAAAGGCAACTATTTGACATGCCCATCACAATGTATGTCTTCTTCCCAAGGTTAAGGTGCTCGAGGGGTAACAACTTGTCCTTGACTTTGGCCGGAAGGTCCTGACATTTTCAGACCACTGAACAGGCAGAATTTCAGCTGGGTGTGGCAAGTTCCTAAATCTTCACGGGATACATCCCTTTGGCAAGTATGTGCATTATCTTCACGAGCTCCACAGCACAGCCACGTCCACATGACGTCCTTTGTTTAACAGAAGGACTTGCTGAGATGACCAAAATCTGTGTGGACTAACCCGTGGCAGTTTAGGAGCTGACACGACCCCGTGGCAAGGTGGGGGAGTCCACCGATCCTGCTGCAGGACCGCACACTGCTCCCGGCATTCTCGGACTGTGGGGTGGGGCAGGGAGTGCTTGTGTGCCCCACAGCTGGACAATAACCCTGCTGACTTGCTCCTGGGAGGACGGCTGCAGCTGGGGTCGTCATGTCTGGAACCTTGCGACAACCCACTATCGGTCACCGACACGTCTCCATCTCCGTCTCCTGCACAAACAAAACGTGCCAGTGAAATTGGGAAGTGACCGAACCCCCGTCCTCTGTGCCATTCAGGTCTCGGATGGTGGCACTAATTTCTGTGACTTCGCTGGAAGTGCCATTCTGCTTGTGGTGTGCTGTTCTGGCAGGGCGGGGAAACTGCGAGGTTTCTCACGTGGCCGCCCTTCTTTCCATTCAGCCGCTCATTTGGCGAATGGCTGCCTGGAGCTGCTGGGCCGGCAGGGTTCCTGGGCCAGGAAATGGGCACTTCGCTGGACCACGGACCCCTTGCAGGCAGGACCTGCAGCAATCTCTCTGCAGAAGTTGACCTTCACTGTGGGGTGGGCTGCGAGGGTGCCAGGGAAACGGTGGCAGCGTGGCTGAGCAGAGCTGGTCACAAGCTGAGCCCTATGGGGTCCTCCTTTCTCTTTCACTGCCTCTGGCCTTCCCTTCCCCCACCAGGCAGCAGGGACGTGCTCAGTCAGCCAATGCAGGACATCCCCTTGCCATGCCAGCTGCCCTGCCAGGGGCCTTGGCAGGGGGCAGGCCTCGGGACACACATTCCCTACATTCCAGACGCCAGTGAACAATGGCTCCCTCTCACCTCCTGAGCTGGTTCGCGTGCTTGGGACAGTCCCAAGCAAGGCTGAGAGCGAGTGACAGCAGTGCCGAGGCAGTAGACAGGGCCATCCAGCCGAGGTGTCCCCTTCCGTCCCCACTACCCCAGAAGCCTGGGGAAGGTACTGCAGGAAGCCAATCTCCTGGGTGGCCCCTGTGCCCCTGCCTTCCCCTTCCCAGGGCATCGGCCCTTCCGAGCCTCAGCAAACACTGCAGGTGGCCCCTGGCAGGCACACTGGGCTGGCTGCCCTACACATGCCGTAACGTAACCCTCACGTTGTGCCCAGCCGTGACACGCAGGCAGGACACCAAGGCTCCTAGGGTGCAGGGACTTATCCCAGCTCCCTCAGCAAGTGGGCAGGGAACCAGGGGGCCAGAGCCATCTGATCCCAAGCCCACCGTCTTCCCACTCCGTCCTGCCTCCCAGAGGTGCTCTCCTCCCTGGGTCTTGAGAGGACAGTGAGGTGGTCACGCATGGAGCAGCCTGCGGAGTGGCCATCCTGTCCGGCAGTGGCAGAGTACTGGGCTGCCTCAAGAGGCTGTCAGATTCTCCCCCCGCAGAGAGCGTGAAAGCCCCTCTGGTGTGCTCTCGGCCTCGGCTCTGAGGGGCTGACCGGTGCCCTTGGGGCAGCCAGGGCTCAGGGCCAAGGTTTCCCCAGGACACTAATAATATCACCTGGCATCACTTCTGAGGTTCTAAGGCTGCCCACGCACACCCATGGCTTCCCTCTAGGTGGAGGCTTCAGCGGCCCTGTCTACAGGTGTGGCTGAACCACCTGGCCCAGGTTGCACCCTATGTGAATGGGGGCCAACTGCTGCTGCTCCTAGGCTCATCACCGCCATGCCCACCTCATGCCTGGCACTTCCTGGAGCCTGCAGGTGACCACAACAACGCCCGGGAAAGCTTTGGCCAGCGCAGTCCCAAGGACAGCCAGCGCCTCTGCTCCCAGAAATCACCTTGTGTATTCACTGAGGGCTGCAGGCACTAAGGAAGGCTGGAACCTCTTACGCTGCCGACTTCTTGTGTTTTCTTTGCTATCTGAAGGCTCATTCTTATGCTCAAATTCAGAGAGTGAGCCAACACCACCCTCTCCACCCAGACACTGGCTGTCACTTCAGGACTTCTGTGTGGAGATTTAAACGTTAGAAAAACTGAATTGAGATTTGGGCGGGAGATTGTATCAGTCTCCTGGGCTGCTGGACAAAATGGCCACAGACTGGGTGGTTAACATCAACAGAAATGGTTTGTCTCCCCGTCGGTGCTGGAGGCCAGAGTGTGGACTCAAGGTGTGGGCAGGTATTAGGGGAGGATCTTTCCTTGCGTCTTCCCAGCTTCTGGTGACAACAGGTGTCCCTTGACTTGTAGATGCTGCTCCAATCTCGGCCTCCCTCTTCATATGGCGTCCCCCCGTGTGGGTTCAGTCTCTTTACCCAAATGGCTTGCTTTTCCTAAGGACACTAGTCAGTGGGCCAGGGCCCACCCTAATGACCTCATCGTGATGCCATCGGCAGAGACCCAATAACGGGGCAGGTTACTTAGTCACATGACCAAAGCACACATGACCTGCTTTCCCTGAGCCTCAGATGGGACTCCCTAAGTCCCCAGTGAGTTTCGGCTACAGATTTGCCAAGTGTCACTGACCTGAGTGTGACTTGTCATTAACTAAACACGATTTTCAAGAGGATTACTCAAGCTTCTTAAGAGTTAATCCCTAAGAACTTGGCACTTTCCCCACCAGTCCCCAACTTTTTGGTTTTCCACTCACTTGAATCTCAAGTGGGGATTTTCAGAAGCATCGCTCACCTCGGTCCTCTCCAGGCCTGAACTCCAGGAGATGAAGCTGCCTCTTTCAGACCCTCCTACAGCAAAGAAACAGAGAAGGATACCCGCACCTACCTACCTTTATGGGCTGAATAGCAGGCAGGTAGGCTTCTCCCACACAGGAGACGGTTTCCATATCATTGTTGGTTCTGCCATCCAGCCCAGGACATAAGAAGTGACTTCAGGAAGGGATGTTCCTCCTGGCCCACATGTCCCATCAGCCAAGACAGCCAAAATCAAGACCATTTCCCACTATGGCTGCCTAAGACCATTTTTCAAAAGCAGGTGAACTTGCAGGTGCTCAGGTAACACTTCCCAAGGACAGAGCTGGAACCTGAGCCGAGCCGCCAGTCTCAGGCAGGGCACAAACTGCAAGGAGGTACTCGCTCTCACAGTCGTGGTGGCAGCTAGGTGCCTCTCTTGCCTCACCCTAGCCAGGCCTTGACCCTGGGACCTCCATTCCAGACCCAAGTCCAGAAAGGGAGAGTGCTGAAAGGTGGGATGAGGCTGGCCTGCAAATGGTGCCCGAGGAAAGCCTGCACATACCTGGGCCCTGCAGTTCTCACTCCGCCCCCACCTATCGGGGGTCCATCCAGCCTACTATTGGTTTAAGTGTAGAGAACTCCTGTTCATCCCTCAAAGGCCTCTCTCAAATGTCCCTTTCTTAGGGCAGTCTCCCTGCTGCCCCCTTCCTCTAAGTAGTGGCATCTCTTGCATATATCCTGTTACAGAGACCACTGATGTCACTGTGGTGGCATGCCACCTGCCCCTGCCAACTCACTTTTCATGCACTAGGGCTCCAGGGTAGGGGTGGGGATGGGGATGAGGGGGTGTGAAGGGTGAGGGCTTATGTTATGCAAATCCCAAGCACAAGGGGGCTCCCATACATGTTAAGTGAAGCAGTTCAAAGAGGCAGGAGCAGGAAGTTAAGGCAGTGGTATCCTGTCCCTGGCCCCCCACCCATTTTACAGAGGAGAAACTGAGGCCTTGGGAAGGGGGCACTTGTCCTGGGTGGTGCAGTGAGGAGCTGGCAGAGCCGACGAGACACAAGCTCCCGACTGCTGGTCAGGAGGCCAGCTCTGCTCCCGGGAGGCCCCGGGGTACTGATGCAGAGCACCCCACTCCAGTAGCCAAGAACCAGCCAGGCGCCAGATTGGGGTATTGGGGTGTGGGGGTGTGGGAGTGTGGGGGTGTGGGAGAGGCTGTCCTGGTAGGAGTCTTGTGTCCTGGAAAGGGAGCTGTGGAGATGGGCACAGGGTGGCCTAGAGGTGTTGATGGGGTGGGGGGAGTTGGAGCAGCAGGGCCCCGGCTTCACCTCCAGGTCTGGCTGTACCCAGCAGTTGCTGGGATGGCTGGGCCTTCGGCTCAGAGACCTCAATGGGGCCTTACAGGACCACCCTCAGCCCCTCTCCAGTTGGGTGGGGTAAGGTTTCCAGAAACATCTGAGGGGGAGGAAAAGGGGGAGTAAGCTGATGGTGACCACAGAGGCCTCACCCCCTTTCACCCATCCCTTCCAAGGGCTCTCATGGGACCCCTCCCCAACCTTTCCAGAACTACTGGGTGGCCTGCCAGCTGAATGCCTGGCTACGGGCTCCAGCCAGTCAACTGAGAGCATGCAGGACCCTGAGGTCAGGGGCCATTGCATTCCCAAGGCTCCCTGGACCCCACCCTGCTCCACACAGCCCTCTCCAGATCCAGTCCCCAGGTTGGCTGGGGCAGGGCAGACTGAGGATCCCTAAGCCATGACCCTTGGCAGGTGGCAGTGGAAGGAGCCTGGGAAGGGCCAGGAGAAAGCCCTCCTGTCAGCCCTGCCACTGGCAGCTTAGGCTCCCTCCCATCTGCTCTCTCCAGTGGGCGGGGCCACTAGATGGGAGGTCCCCAAATGCTAGATCTCCCCCACCAATAGGTACAGCAGACTCCCTGGGGGAACTTTGGAAATACAGATTCCTGGGCCTTCTTCCCCTTAGAGTCTGACTCTGTAGGTCTGGGTGGGGCCCAGGGAATCTGCATTTGCAGATGATGCTCCCAGGGGGTCCTGTCCTGCACCAGATGGCCCCTAGTGGCATTTCCTGATCAACCTGGAGTCTGCTCTGGTCTGCGAAGACCCCAGACAGCCCAGGAGGCAGGCTCTGCAGGTGGGCAGCCATAAAGCCTGTTCCTAGGACAGGTTGCTGAGGGGTGCCTCAGATGCCTGAGCGTCTTCCCCTGGTCCTGGGAAGAGTGCCCGCCTTCCTCCCTCGCTGAGACCTGTGATGGGCTGGGCCCTGTCCTGCCCACAAAACATATGTGGAAGTCCTGGTCCCCAGCCCCTCAGAGTGGGACCTTACTTGGAAACAGGGCTGTTGCAGATGAAATTAGTTAAGATGAGGCCATTAAGGTGGGCCCTGAGCCAACATGTCTGTGTCCTTGTAAAAAGGGAGATTGGACACAGATCTCACACAGGGGGACAGCGTGTGAACACAAAGGCAGAGACGTGGGGGCTGTCAGTGCCAGGCCCTGCTGGGCAGTCGGAGGAAGAGAAGGACCCCCAGCAGAAGGGGGCAAGAGTGTATGTCTCCTCAGCCATGGGAGGGGGACTGCCTGAGGTCCTGCACCCAGGAGTGGGAGGAACCCCGTGAGAAGCACCTAGTACACTGGCGAATCAGGGAAGGGGCACCTACTAGGGGTCTGTTGTGCTGGAGACCCTGCGGGGTCTCTGGTCCTGCTCCCCACATAAGAACGCAGGATATGGTGAGGCCAAAAAGGAGCACCCACGGAGCCATAGGCAGGGGAGTCATACCACTATAGTCTCACTGGAGGCTGGATTCACACGACGTGCAACCTGCTGTCTGCTTTTCTGCCAACCGACCGACTGTCTGACTTCCCTCGACTCCCCTCGCTAGCTGCAATCCGCCGTGCTAACTGCAATCCGCGCTTGCCAGCCCCCATTTTCTTCTTGCTAGCCCCTATTTTTCTGCTAGCGTAGCCACGGCAGTTATATTAGTGGCCAATGGCTCACTGGTTACAGCTGACGGCCAACTAGCCACAGCTGATGGCCACGCAATCACAGTTGATGGCCATTTACTACCTGAGCCAGCACCTTTCCACGTGAGGCAGAGAGCCTGGAAACTGCACTCCTGGCTAGGGTCCTTCTAGGAAAAGGACCTGGCAGAGGGGGTGGGGGCCGGTGTGGGTGACAGTGGGAGCACATGGTTTGAGGCTGAAGCCTGGTGGCCTGGAGGCTGGTGTACCGTCCAGGTGAGAGGTGCAGGAGTGGGGGAGATTAAGAGTCAGAAAGAACCGCCAGTACTGCTTCCTGGGGCAGGGGTGAGGTGCGGGCTGGAGGTGCTCAGGAGGCGCAGGGAAGGAGTTGGAGGTGTTGAGATGAGGGGCCAGGTAGACTGTAGGCGGCATCCAGCAGCTTGGCACTTCCGGTCTGAAGGTCGAGGATGAAATCTGGCTGAGGATACAACTGGGGCAATTGGCTGCATATGAGTGTCCCAGGAGCTATTGGGTGAGGCTGGCGTGCCTGTGGGGAGGGGAAACTCAAAGCAGATGGCGGTTGTGAGCAGTGGAGGCTGCAGACGGACGAGGGGAGGGTCTCAGAAGGACGGATAGGGAACCCGGGGCTAGAGACTGCCAAAGGCCCGAAACACGCCCTCTACCCCTGGGCCACGCATCCTCCCAGCCTGCAGATTCCGCCAGGTGGGTCCCCGGCCCGCCACTGTCCGCCCCTCCTCGGGCAAGAACAGCAGATGGCGCTGCTGGGCTGCGCTCGGCCCTCGGGGTCCCGGGAGCGCTGGGTGGACGTGCTGGCGAGCCAAGGTCGCAACCCGAGCGGCGAGAGGAGCCCACACTGCGGCTCAGCCCCGCAGGCCGAGTCTGGAGGGGCGTTCGCCCCGCCCCCGCCGGGCAGGTGTTTGCCCGCCTGGAGCCACGATCCCGGGAGTCGGGGAGCGGGGCCACGATGCGCTCTGGCTCCAGCGCCGAGCAGGTGTTCACCGCGCCCTCCCTGGGCTCCTTCCGCAGCCTACGGGGGCGCGCGCCCCGGCCGGAGCCTGGGGGCAGCGGCGCGGCGCTTTGAGGATGAAGGGCGCCGCGCGGGCGGGGCAGGCGGCGGCGGGGAGTGGGCGCGGCCTTCCCGGTGTGAGCTCATCACCACTGGCTGGGCGCACCCACCGCGCCCAGCCTCCCGGCCCTAGGAGCCTGGGGCTGGCCCCGCTGCGCGCGCCGGTTGAGCGAGATCTGGGCTCCCGAGAGGGGCGACCTGGGGCCCAAGTGTGATGGAGCCTCTTCCCGGGGGGCCCAGAGACCGTCCGCTCTCGCCCCCGTCACCGCGCTCTGGGCGCCCCTACACCTGGGCGGACATCCCCGCCCAGCCGGCGACCCCGCGGGTGCCAGTCGAACCGCCCCCTCCCCCGCTGACGGAGCAACCACAGCGCTCCCCTGCTGGGTCCTTGGCCTGGGGGAGGGGAGGAGCTGCCACCTGCGGGGAGAGGTGCTGGCCCCAACGTCCCCTCCCCACCCCGCCCTCCTGCCCCAAATCCTGCCCCTCCTGCAGTTTCCTGTTAGAGTTGACTCAAGGGGAAGAGCCTCATCAGCTGCGCCAGCGCCATCCCCTTCTTATCAGCCCTGAGGCCTGCCCGGCCTCCACCCACCGCCTGCTAGCCCCCCTCCCCAAGGTGCCCCCCAGCAGAGATGGGGAGCAGAGAGTCTCGCCTGGGTGGGGGAAACTCTGAGAGGGTGGGAACCAGGGCTGAAGTCACTGGGGAGGGATGGGGCGTCTCAGGGAGGGGCCGGGATTTCTCTCTTTGACCCCTGGGCTGGCAGCCTGTGGGAAACCCTGCCCCACCGCGGGTGGTCCTGCAGGCCGATGGTTGCCCAGTCTTGGCCTAGGTCCCCAGACTCCGGTAAGTGGGCAGCAGGAGAGAGAGAACCTGAGCAGGAAGACCACAGGCGCCAGGTCGGGGGGGGGGTGGCAAGACCTCCCCCATCAGCAGCGGCGTGTCACTGGGCAGGTCAGCGACACCTCTGAGTCGGGGAGGTTTCCATTATAGGACACAGGGCAAGGTACACAGAGCAAGCCTCCTTCCTGCCAGGCCTGGGCAGGCCCAGCGTCCCTGGGGGGGGGTGTGAGGGGTGTTGGAGAGTCTCCAGCTCCAGGGGAGGGGCGGAGGAAGGACAGGCAGGAAATCTGGGTTCTGCTCTTCCCGGGAGACAGGAGGAGGGGCTGCCCTGGGACAGAAGGTGGGGAGCTGTGGCGGGCACAGGTCCCCCTTATACCTGTCCCTCACCACCACTACCACCAGCGCCCTGCCCCCACCACTCCGGCCGAACTGCCAGAGTTCTTGACTTCACACTGCTGCCCCAAATGTTTCCGGGTGTGAATACCCCGTTGGCCGGCGGGTCGGGGCGGGGCGCTCGAGAATGGGGCTTTGTTTTCCTTCTCCGCATCAGGAGCTCGCCCTTTCTCCTCGGGACCGGACGCCAGGTCTCTGGCCCCCTCCCACCAGCTCCCTCCCCCCACCGCTATTTCAAGCACGCCTTGGCTATTTACGGCTACGTCCGCCAATTGCGTCAGGCCAAGTCTGGCTTTGGCCAGCCCCATGCCAATGGTGCTACCAACCGGCCCTGGGCCGTCACCTGCCCTGCTGAGTCTAAGGTGAGTGAGTGCCGGCGGGAGCGCGCCCCGCGCGGGGCAGAGGTGCGGGGGAGAAGCCAGAGGAGCACACGTGCTCGGGTGGGCAGCGCCCCTCCTAATTCATGGCACCGGGGCTGGGGTAAAGGGCAGCTTTCCCTTCTGTCCTCTGAACTCCTCGGCTGGGCCGCCCTAAGGAAACGCCGTCGCTGCTGTAGTCTCATTCTTTTTTCTTTTTTTTTTTTTTTCATTTTTGTAGGCTGGGAAGTAAATGAATAGGGGAATGCTTTCTGTCCAATCATCTTCCCTAGCCTGTTTCTTGGTGTCTGCAGAGACTGCACAGCGGACAAAAGCTGACCCTCTCCCCCTAGCCTCCCCCAGTTTCCGGAATGGGTTCCTCATCCAACCCCCTTCCCACATGGGGAGCCCCTCTCCTCCCTCCCCTTCCCCTCCCCAGCTCCGCCCCCAAGTTCCCCAGGAGAGGACATTTGAAGGGAACTCCCCCAGGCACCTGCCTGGTGTTGGGAAGGCCTGCCCCTGGCCTGGCGCTGCCCTGTGGCCTGTGTCACGAGTGGGGGGACAAGGGGAGCACATTGGCCTTTCCCAGCCCTGCCAGGACTCACTCTGGACTCTGGGAACAGGCCCAATATCTCAGCCTCACTTTCTCCTGCCTGACCGAGACCAACTCGAATCCCTCATTCCTCTTGACCCTTCTGCCCTTATAAAGCCAGCACACATCATCAGGCCTGGCCCTCCTACATAAAGGACCCTATGTCTGGAGACTGCCCAACCTCAGTGCTGGCGCCGGCCCAGTGACCGCCTTATTATCTAGATGCTGCTTCCTCCCCAACTAAAAGGGTATACGATTCCTCTGGAGGTAGGCCCGAAGAGCGCAGCGACTGGGGGTGATACCTACACTCCCCAGGTGCTCCTGTGGGCAGCTGCACCTGCGCGACCCCCAGGCTCTGCTAGGAATCAGTCCCATTCACCTGCCTGCCTGTCCGGCGCCCAGCACCCCCAACACACCCCCACCTTTCTGGGGGAATGGTACAGCGACTGCCAGTCCCATTCTCCAGACCCTCAGAGGCTCATGGCTTCTCCTCGATGGCAGAGGGCACCTCCCCTTCTCAGGATGGACCACTTTTCTGCAGAGCTGCACCCCGCTTCCCACCAGACCTTGCCTAGGGCAGAGGCGGTCAGCTTCTGCATGCCCCCAGTGGTGTGCAATCCATCCCACCTCTGCCCTTTCTCCAGGGCCCTGGCTGCAATGCCCATCTCTGCACACGTGCTCCAGCCTCTCCAAATAAAACCTGGCCTTCAGGGGCTGCCTCCATCCTTAGCCTTCCTGAGAACCAGCCCTCATCACTCTCCCCCTACTCTGAGTCCCCTCAGGTCTGAGCAGCAGAAGCGCCTTGAGAAACCCATCCCCAGAAGCACGGTCTGAGCTGGAAGGGGCCTGAGGGACCACTGAGACCAGCCCCTTCCAGGACACTTCCGGTGACTGCTCAGCCAGGCCGAGTGGAGCCTGGGGATGAGAGAACTGAGTCCACCTCCAACCCTGCCCCAACTCTCACGGGGACCTTGAAGAAGTCAATTTCCCTCCTTGGGGCTCGCAGAGGATTGAGCGGGGTCTCTACAGCGGTGTCCAGGTCTGAGACTGGTAGTTTGCCGTTCATTCATTGACCATTTACTGGGCGCCTCCTATGAGCAAGGAACATGCGCCTGTCTCCAGTCCCGCAGGGAGAATGCAGATCAGGACACAGCTTTACCACAAGGCAGACTAGCAGAGTGCCCTGTGTACTACAGTGTTACTGCTCACCCACCTTCTCTCCCCCACCCCGCCCTCCTCCCAATTACCCATCCATCCACTTGCTGTCCCGCCACCCGCCTACCCACCCATCCGTCCATCCTCCCGTTTACCCATCTATCCATCCATCTACACATTGAACGACGTACCCACCCCCTCCACCCATCTGCCCACACATTCCTTAACTACTCATCTACCCAGCCACTTACCCATCCATCCACCTACCCACTGTCTTTCCCCTCCACTCCCTAGCCACCCACTCCTTCACCCACCCACCCACCCGCCTAGCCATTCACCCTCACATCCACCCATCCAGCCACCCTTTCAGTGTAAGTGCCTCACAGTTTTTTTTTATTGTAAGGTGTGGACCTGACATCAAGCTTTTGGTTGTTGAGGCATCCATTTTAAAAACATCCATTTTAAAAACATCCATCACGAGTAAACATATTGCTAATTACACAACTAGATAAAGAACCAGGTCACCCCATCCATGAAGTTCCACTTTTAGAAAGCCCTGGGTGACTTAGATAACTGATTGCTTGAATGACCCTGCTTTTCCCTTCCCGTGCCTTAATTCCCACTCTTATGTTTTAAATTTGCCAATAAGGAGTGAACCCAGGAAACTCTTGGCGCCCACCGTCCGCCCCAATAAAGGCAGAGCCCCCACCTCTTTGTTTGGCTCTGGGTGTGTGATGGACCCTCCAGGACCTCAGCGACAGACCTTGTTATTCCAAAGTTCCCTGATGGTTGCTGCTGAGGTGCGTCGTGCAGTCAGACATAGTAAGAACCACAAGGGCTGGTCCCACCACAACACTGGGTCTGGTCTGGGAAACCTCAATGGGGGAGCCCTGGTGAGTACCCCAGGCAGTCCTAGCCAATAGCAGCACCATCGATAGGCTGAGACCCACATAACACAACCCCTTACCCACCCATCCAAAACCCTAACGTGCCCGAAGCCCTTGGCCCCGGGGCTGGGGAGACACAGGTGGAAGGAGGGGTGCGCAGCATGTAGGAGACTGTCGTGGGTACCAGACTGTGTGGTCAGAGCAGGTGGAGGCCAGCCCACGAGTGTCCGAGTCTTACTCACTCCCTGCTTTGCTCAGCCCTTGCAAGTTGACCTCTAGGAGGCTGGTCAACTTGGTCAACGGCTCCCCCACCCCTACCCATTCAGAGTCTTACACTGCCTTGTGTCCCAGGTGGTCACCCCACCTCCCACAGCCACAGATGCTCCTGAGTATTAGGGGGTGGTAGAGTGCCACCACACTGCCTGAGACAGCCACCAGTTTTTCTCCAGTCCTCCTTTCATTGACTCCAAGGCGCTGCCAGAGTTATAAATAGATGTGCTTGAGCTAAAAATAGCCTTGCTGGAGGGACAGCCCATGCTTGTAGCTTTCTGTCTCTCTGAGGACTCAAGGATGCAGGATTCAAGGAGCCCCCTCTCCTCCCACAGCCCCCCCACGTGTGTATGCTCACAAGCATGCGTGTGCACTCATATACACACATGCACACACAGGCCTGGCCGTCATGGTGGGCTATCTGCCTGTTGGGAAAGTGGGAAGGGTCCTAGTGTAAGCAGGCCACACCTCCAAGGTCCCACCCCCCCGCTGAGAGGCCTGGGGACCCATGAGGCCAAGGGCACTGACATGTATGGAGCCAGCTTCCTGGACGCTGTGGGAGAGAAATCCTGGGAAACACCTGGAGTGGCGCCTGGCACACAGTGGGTGCTCAGTGCACAGGAGTTGTGCTACGGTTAATGGCCAGGCCAGCTGGAGTGACCCAACCCAGAGTCCTGCCTGCAAGCCTGTCGTGTGAGAGCACTGCACGAATGACTGTAATCTCTCTCTGTCTCTGTTTCTGTCTCTCAGCTGTCTGTCTGCAGCTGCACCACCCAAGGCAGCCCAGGTAGTGAGGGAGGGAGGTCTGCAGACTGACGGGGGAGCTGCCTTGCAGGACAGGAACCCAGTGCTGGGGACAAAGGGGAGGGAGACACTGGAGGCCTTGTCCTTATACCATGTGAACGTATTCAACAAGTAATTTACAAAATATTTGTAAGCTAGTTGCAGACACTCCATATAGCCAGACCCCCATTTTTGATGAAAAGAAGTGTAGTATGTGCATGTGGGTTCCCACAAACGCACATACATGTGCACATGTGCGTGTAAACACACACGTGCAACACATGCACACACATGCTCGCATGTACACACATACACGTGCGCACATATGCATACGTGAGCTCACACACACGCATACTCATACATACGCACACGGTCTGCAGGGAAGCATCGAACTATTCCCAGTGGTTGTTCCTAGGGAGCGGGATGGGTGGGAGTTCAGGGGCAAAACTGAGTCTTTATTTTACATACTTCTATGTTATTTACATTTCACTAGCACCCTACACCTGAAAGGGTATTCCACACCTGTGCGCAGGTGAGGCCCTGTGGTCCGCTCCCCACCACATCTGCCGGACCCTCCTCCAGCACCACTCGCCACCCTGCCTGACTTGCCCTCTGCCGGCTGGGTTAGGGGCAGTGGGTTAGGGACAGTCCGGCTCTCCAGGCCCAACACCCAGCCTCCTGGACTCTAGACCAAGGACTACCCCCACCCTCCCACCCGCAGCCTGAATAAAGAGGCAGCCAGAGGCGCGGAGAAAACATCCATCTCAGGATTTATTACAACACGTTTTTTCCAAATACAAAAGAAGGGGACAGAACAGGAGCAGAAAGTGTGGCCGCGCGCTGGGCGGAGGTGTCTGAGGCAGGGCCACCGGGCGGCCCAATCTCGGAGCCCTACGAGGGGACCTGCCACGTCTCCACTGGACTTTCCAGCAAATAATAGGAGGCGCTGGGTCCATACTAGGGCCACCCAATGCCAGGGCACTGGGTGGGGCAGGAGGGTGCAGGGGCCATGGGGACTTGGGAAGGACTGAGGCCCTGCCCCTCCAGGCCCAGGACAGTAGGTGGAAATGACCAGTGAGGGCCTCGTGCCTCGTGCCTGCCCCCCAGCATAAAAGGGGGATCTTCTCCTGAGTGGCAGCTGCTCACTTTGGGGTGATCAGTGCTTCAAGAGCAAGAACCCCCACACCTCCCCCCAGAACGAGGCTGTGAGAGCTGTGGCAGCCTTGGAGAAAGGGGGAGGGAGAGAAGGACGGGCCATGGGACCAGCCGCCAGACTTCTGGGGCCCAACCAGTGGCCCCAGACCACTGTCTCCTGGACAGCATGTGGGGTGGGGGTGTGGAGGGGGGGACCAGTGCATCCTCCACACCCAGGGTCACCCAGAAACCCAACGCAATAGACAAACAGGAGGCAAATTTACATAATCAATAATAATAATTAACCAATAATAAATACTTAAACCTCTAATCCATAGATTGCAAATACAACAATGATAGCTTATTTCTTGGGGAACAGGGTGGGGACAGAGGGAACAGGAATAGGATTTCTGCTTAAAGGAGGCATGACAGGAACACAGGGCTATGGGTCCAAAGAACAAGTAGAAACAGCCAGAGGGGCAGCCGGGGGAGAGGCACCTCCCCCACCCTGCTGGAGGAATCAGTCCTGCCCGGGGCCATACCTCTGGCCAAGCCCCTGGCCTCTTCCCAAGGTGGCCCGTCTTCTCTCCTAGATTCTAGGACATCTGAAGGTCAGAGATGTCTACTCCTCCCTCCAAAAGCCTTGGGTCCCAACCCAAGTGGGGGTGGGGCTGGGAGGAGCTGGGCCTTTTCTCCAGCCCAAACCCCCAGGCTGGCTTCCTTGGGCCAAAAAGCCACCTGGGGATGGGGACCGGCATGTCACCTTGAAGGTACTGGGAGACTTGGGAGGGGAGAGCTCCCAGGGAAAGGTGTGTGTGCAGAGGGTTTCTCTCCCCAGGCTCCTGTGGGGGTGGGGACAAACGTGGGGGACACCAAAATCTGCTCACATCATGGGTCTTTATCTGCCTGGAGCTGGCTCTCCCAAAGCTAAAGATCCCACCCCGCGGAAGCATAAAGGTCTGCCTCCCTCTGCACGGCCCCCTAACCTGCAGGAAGATACCTGAATTCCAAGTCTGGCTTGGGGCCTGGGGTGGGTGAGGGAAGAGCCCAGAACAAGACCCTAAACCCATCTGCCCTCTGACCAGTGGAGCCAGCACTGGCCAGCCCAGCTCTTCCTGCCAGACACCCTGAGGCCCCACTTCTCTTCCTGGGTTCCCCCCACCTGGTGGGTGGTACTCAGGGGCACCCGCAGAGCAGAGACAGAAGCGGCCTCCTCTGAACAGCCTTGCCGAGCTGGTGAAAATGGCCCCGGGCTCACGCAGGAGTGGGGGGCATTCCACCGCCCTCCCTGCCCTGGGGACTCACATCATCTGACACTGACACTCAGGAACCCTCTTCACCAAGTCCTAGCCTATCCTACCCCTCCCTCTGAGCACTCTGGTCCCCCCAGCAGGCCCACGCCTGCAGGGATGGGCAGTGGGGGGCCCTCCAGGGCGCCCTGGAGCTGGCAGGGGGCAGGCAAGGACTCCTAGACCACAGCTCCTATGGCTTTGGTGCAGAGCCCAAGAAAGGAAGAGAAGGAAGAGGGTGAGGACAGGTTGAGGGGGGAGGGCAGGCAGGGAGGTTCTGCGGCTCAGTTTGTGGCAAAGTTTTTTTTTCCTTTTTTCCCCTTTTTCTTATGTAAAAAGTGCACAAAAGCTCAACAGCCTCTTTGCAATGGTCAGCAGTGTTTCCTGGGGGTAGGGTGGGGAGGAAACCCCAGGCCTGGCACCCCAGCTTGCGCCCGAAGGTGGCCTCATATTGCTTAGAAACAGTCTCAGTTTAAATACCAGACTAAAAATAGAGCTTGGAGGACCGCCCTCACGGTTGCCAAATCATCGCCAGAATGGACAGCTTCAATAAATAAAAAATCGAAATATTTACTTCTCGATAAAAATCGCAGTAAAACCATTTACCTTTCTTTGCATTATATATAATATATATTTATAGTGGGCCCGGCTGCTAGCGGCCCAGCGGAGGGCAGCGGAGGGCTCGGGGCGCTAGGTCCCCGCGGAAGGGCCGATCCCGGCCGCCGTCAGGACACCTCGATGACCTCCACGCTGCCCGAGAAGCTGGCCTGCTTGCCCAGGGCGGCCAGCTCCTCACCACGTGCGCGCCCCTCCACCATGCCCTCCTCGAACTCCATCTGGCAGCTTCGGCGCTTGAACTGCGTCTCCGGGGTGGGCTCGTCCGGCCAGCTGGTCCGCGCGTCCCGGGACTCGGCCCTCGCCGCCTCCCGTCGCCGCAGGTCGCTGCCGCCTGGGCCCTGCGAGCCTGCCAGGCCGAAGGGCGCAAAGCGCGCGCCCTGTGCGCCCTCGGGGCTGAAGCACCAGAGCCCGTCCGGCGACGGTGTGCCGGGGGAGTCGAGCGGCGGCGTCCAGCCCCCGGGGCCGGCCGGCTGGCCCGGGCCAGGCAGCCCGGGAGCCGACAAGGCCGACAGGCCATGCCGTGGAGTCTGCCGCGAGGCATCCCCGAAGTTCAGGCCGAGGCCACGCGCGGGGGAGCGCGCCGGGGAGCCTGCTGGGGGCCGGGGCCGTCGGCGGAGCCGCGGGCGCGTCTCCGGTGCCCCGTCTGGGCTGTCGGGGCTGGACGAGGTCACGCCTAGCACGCCCGCCGTCGGGCTGTCCAACTTGCAGAGCTTGGGGACCTCACCGGGAGCCGGGAGCCCGGGGTCCTCAGGCTGCCGGCTGGGGGCATAGGCAGACTTGATGTCCAGCGAGAAGGAGCGCTTGAGGCGGTTGGTGTCCTGGAGGCGGTCGGAGGAGAGGTGCAGTCCACGCAGGCCCTGCTGCAGCACGCTGGTGGCTGGGGCCGCAGCGGGCGAGGGGGGCTCCCCGGTGGTGCTGGGCGCGCCCTCCCTGGCTGCCTGGGCCGCTGCACTCCCGGTGGCAGCGCTCTCTGAGGTAGGTGGAGGCAGCGGCGGCAGTGGGGCCACAGGGCCCGGCAGGGTCTCCGGCGTCCCATCGCCCTGCAGGGCAGCCAGCAGCTTCAGGCTGCGCTCATACTCCAGCAGCTGGCCCAGGAAGTTGAAGTTGGGCGAAATGGATGGGCGCCGGTCCTTCACGAACCTGGAAGGAAGGAAAGGGGGCTGAATGGCACGGGCTCTGACCTCTGGGCCAGTCTGTTGCCAGTGGGTGGAGGGAGAGGGGTGTGGTGTCTCAAGACAGGAAGGAAGGGGGGGTACCTGTAGGCATCATCTGAGGACATGCCCATGGTCTTCATGATGTACGCGATGGCGATGGTGGCAGAGCGGGAAATGCCAGCCAGGCAGTGGACGATGACTTGGCAGCTGGACAGCTTGGCTTTATCTGTGGGCGGGGGGCCATGGGGACCAGGTGAGCACAGCCCTGGGGTACAGAGCCCTTCCCTGCCGCCGGTGGGGGACCCCACTCTGCGCGATGCCAGCAATCCCTGCTACTTCGCAGACAATAGCCCCTCCCAGTCTGAGCGCCTTCCTCCTGCCCCTCCCCCAGGAATGAGGAGCAGGGACGCCCCACCCTCACCAATGAACTCGATGGACTTGTCCAGCCAGGGCAGCAGCTTGTCACAGTAGTTGTCATTGATGGGGATACGCATGAAGCGGCTCTCGCAGATGAAGTCCGGCTTGGGGCAGGAGTTGCTGGCATTGAGGACATAGCTTATTCCGTTTTGGGTCATCAGATCCTGGAGGGAGGGATAGCAGGACAAGTTGGGGGGGTGCGGCTGGGCAGGGTCTTCGAATCCTGGGACGCTCCCCAGGTGGGAGACTGGCTCCCAGAGCTTCGGAAGTTGCCGGTGGAGCTGGGTCCGGAGCCCCGCCCATTCCCACGCCAGAATGCGAAGGCCTGTGGGGATGGGAGGGATGCCGGCCTCTGCAGGACCCGCCCACAGCCTGCCGTAGGCTCCCAGGAATTTTACGGCTGCCTGGGCGGTGGCTTTACCCTCTTTCCTCATCACCATTTTTAAAACACGGGATTCTTTCAGCGCTGGCCAGGGGCCCAGTGACATCAGCAGTGTGGCATGTGGGCTCCACCAACGACGAGGGGGCAGGGAGCTACTTCTCCGCCAGACCCTACTGGGCTCTTGACCCCCCCCCTGTCCTGTGGGGGACCCCTTGGGTCCTCCTGTGCCCCTAATCTGTGCTCATCCATCCCCTTCATCAGCCTTCCCCTCCCTTCCTCCCCCAGACAAGCCCAGGAGCTGCTTCTGAGCTACCCCCCCCCGCCCCCCCCCCCCCCCCCCCGCAGCCCCAGCTGTGCACACACCTTGTTCAGGACATCTTTCTGGGAGCCCAGGTAGAGGTGAGGCAGGATGCGGGTCAGGCCCACACTGGGCACTGGCAGGCAGGGCTGGGAGAGGCTCATGGGCAGCAAGGCAGCAGGCTTGCCCTCACAGAGGCTGGGGAAGCAGGAGGAGAAGGTGGCAAAGCCCCCTGCAGCAGGAGGGGTGGAGGACACACGTCAGGCGGGCAGCTGGCTGGCGCAGGACAGCCCAGGGCACTGACCACTGCTGTGTCCCAGCCACACCCAACCTGGCCCCCCAGCCCCATGCGATGCCAGCAGCCGAGCCTCTGGCCTGAGCACCTGGTCTCAACGCTGGGTGCTGGAGGGCCACTCTCAGCACAGGGCGCCCTGCCGCCCACACTCCTCCTCAGGCTAATTAGGGGCTGGCCCCACTGAGGACGCCGCTGTGATGCCCATAAATGTGGGGCTGAGGGGGCGGGTCAGCACAGCACTGGCAGGGCCATCCCCAGCTGCGTCAGGCGTTAAGCCCATGGCAGGGAGGGTCCTCTGTTGAGGGTGTGGGTGACACAACCCCTCCATACCTGTGGCCCGGGGCCAGGTTGGGCCTTCCTGCCTCTGCCCCTGAGCTGATGCAATACCTCCCTGCCTCCATCTGGCTGGGAGCCCCAGGCCAGGCTTGGGTGCCAGGAGCAGGAGGCGAGAGCTTCTGAGGGAGCCCTCCCCCTCCCCTGGGCATGACATCACCACTGGAATTGGCACGGCCTGCAGGGGCATCGGGCCTCTGGGTATGGCTCCATTCCACCAGCAGGAGAAGACGGAGGAGCAGAGGCTGGGCTAAGAGCTGGGCACGCTGGGCACTGGGAGCACCCAGGGCACGCAGCGGGTGTGTGCTCTGCATGTGGCTGGCACGTGCCTTGCCTCCGTCCCCACACAGCACACTTGAGTTCTGGGCCGTGGGTCGGCTGCGTGACCTCGGTGGGAGTCCCTGGTATACTGCAGACTCAGTGTACCACCACGGGCCGAGCCAGTCACGCCTCTGGCCTGTTCCTCCCCCTGCCTGCCACACGGCATGGTAGTGAGCCTCACAGAAAGTGACCGAGATACACTGAGAATGGACCTGCCCAAACCTGTCCAGGCTGGGTGACCACTGACTTGGACCAGCAACTGGGCAGTGCCCAGTGGCCGCCAGCTCCTGGTAGGATGAAGTGGGCCTCCCAGGTGGCACCATGGGGCTGACCACACTTCCAGGCATGCAAGCCCCATGGCGCCTTCCCTGCCCTCAGCCCTGCAGGCCTCTGTTTCCAGCCTCCGTGGACCAGCCCGTCCCAGAAGGCACCTGGGCCAGGGCTGCCCCGACCCCACCAGAGCAGGCCGGCCAGTGAGAGCTCTTTCCTGCCTTGGCCCACAGAGGCAGCTGGTGCCAGGGATGTGGCTGATTCCCAAGGACAGAGACCCCTGGTGGCCTTAGCCACCACCCCTGGCCCAGTTCAGTGGCCAGTTCATGCAACCCCCAACCAGAATGCCTGCCGTGTGCTCTCCCTGTGCCCCTAATGGAGGCTTGACTTTGGGGGGGGCCATGGAGACGGGTGACCTCCAGACTGGGGAGTGGAGGCAGCAGCCTTGGAGAAGTGGTTCCTTCCTCAGGAAACTGCTGGGTTCACAGAGAGAGGCAGGTGACAGCAGTGACACCACAGCTCCCAGATTCCCACGGTGCTGGGGTCAGCTCCTGTTCACCTCACCATCCAGAGCTAGGGACCGTGGATGTGCAGAGTGGCCTGGCCATGTGTGGGGGTGGGGGGTTCCCTCTTCCCCGAAGGGAAGTCTGCACAGGTGCGCAGACCTGCCAGCCTTTGCTGCAATTCCTAGGTAGGGCCCCTAGGGCCCCCCTGAGCAGAGCCAAGCAAAGTGGGGTGCCCCCTACAAACCCCTTATAGATGTCAGGTCCAGTAAGGAACCCCAGTTCTTTAGTGATTTCAGGGCCACCCCAGGCTCTGGGGATGGGTAACAAGAGAGGGCCCCATGGGGGTAGGTCAGTGGCCGCAGGCCTGGCCCCTCTGCAGGTCACGGCACTCCCCGCGCTTGGGACACGCTTGGGACGGCTCCCCTACCCCCGGGGCATTCCCAAGGGCACCTTCCTGCAAGTGGAACCCCCCCTGGCCCCTACTAACCTTGCTCCCTCTGCTTGGCGGGTCAGGGAGGGCACAGCGGATGGCCTGTCCCTCACAATGAAATCCGGGAGTCGCACAAAAGCGCGTGCCCCGGCCGCGCGCCCACCGCTGGCACTCCCGCGGGCCACCGCCCTACCCTACCCGCGTCTGTCTCTGCGCTCCTGCCCAAAGGCCGCCCCCACTGCGCTCCCCAGGCAGGGTTCCCACCCACCCTCAGTGCCGGGGCTGCTCCCCGCCACAGTCTCCGGCCAGGGTCCGAGGGCGACGCCGCCACCCGCCTCGCGTGCGCACCAGCCCGCATTCCGCAGCGACGCGCACGGGCGGCCGCCGGCTCTGGGCGAGGGCGGCTGACACTTAAAGGGCCAGGCTCCCTTTCCCATGCCTGCCCCCCGCTGGACGTCACAGCGGAGTGGCTGGGTGTGGGGGCGCCAGGGGTCACGCAGACGGTTCTCGGACCCCAGCGCGCCTGACCCCATCGTTCTTTCCTGCTTCTGCCAACCTCCCTCCAGCTGTGCCATCCTCAACGACCCCTCCCCCCAACAGAGGGATGGATCTGCAAGTTCTGCTGAGCCCCCCCACTCCCCCGCCCCGGGATCCGGACTTGCCCTTCTGGGTGAGCAGCACCCCTCTTCCCCACTGAGTCTTGCGTTTCCATTCTCACTAGTTCAGGGGCTTCAGGCGTGGGAGCTGTGGGCAAGGCCAGGAGGCTGTCCCCAAGTGTGGATCCTGATTTGGTGTCACTATCAGCCCTCCTCGTGGGAGGGGGGCAATCATGACTTCTTCCTGGCTTGGCACTCAGAGAAATGGGGCACATACTCTAACCCTGCAGGGTGGAGCATCTATAGGGGGAAGAGCAAGCCAGGTGAGACACAGCCAGGTCCCAGGTGAGGCCTCCTGGTGCATCCCAGCCTGGGCCGGTCCCGGGGGGAGGGAGGGCGCACTGGGACCCTCTTCTCAGACTCCCAGAGGGCCTGGTGGTTCCCACTCCTGCTGGGGTGCACGTGCACCCTGGGGTTCCTGCCGAGCCTGGGAGAGGTCCTATTGTGCCTAGGCCACCTGCAGAAAGCCCAGACTTCTGCCCTCTCTCCCCTCCACTCCCCACCCACTCGGCCCACGAAATGAACCCAGGGCCGGTAGTCGAACTAGAGGGTCTGCGACTCTGTGGCTTCTGTGTCCACATGGACACAAACCCTACATCCCACCCAGATGAGCTCAGGACCATCAGAGATGGGGGGCACACGTTCACACATAGATGCTGACCACCGGCCTCCCAGAGCCATGCACAGATAGAGACACCCTCTGACCACGCAGACCCAGCTCCAGACGTGCAGGCACACGTGCAAAGGGTGGCACACATGCCTGCCCTGCATACCATGCTGACCTGGCACGCTGGGCTCATGTGGCACCTCCTCCGAGAAGTCTGCCCTGAGCAGTCCAGATAAAGCAGTCGGCAGATTCTGCCCACGGCCTCTCTCACAGGCTGTGTTGAAGGTCTGTGCTCCCACTAGAAGCCAGTGCCAGAGGGCCAGCCTGGTGCCCATGGACCACCCCGCCTGTCCCTGCGCATGGCAGCGACTCAGCGCAGGCATGCTGAATGAGCAGAGGCATCCCACTGGTTGTGTGACAGTGAGGTTAATGACCCCCACCTCTGGCCATAGCCCCTGGAATGCAATGGGCAAGGGTAGCACCCACAAAGGCCCCCAACCCAGGCGGGGAGGGTGCATGTCTCTGGACAGGCCAGCTGCACCCACCCCCGGGTCCTGGGCCACCTCTGGGAGGTGTATTCTACAGAGGCACCTCAGCCTCTGCACAGGAGGAAGGGATCAGGGGGGGAGCCAGTGTGGATCCTGCGCGTGTGTGTGTGTGTGTGTCTTCCCAGCCGGCCTGGCCTGGCTGCAGTGGGCAGCAGGAAGCTGCCTGGGGACCTCTGCCAGCCCAGGCAGGGGTCATGATCAAGCAGGCTTTCACCCGGCACCCTGTGCTTGGCCAGAGCATTCAACGGCCCTCCCGGTGTAGAACCTCTGCTCAGACTGGGGTTCCCAGAGGGCGTGCCTCAGCCTTCAGACAGTTCACCTGCTAGTGGCGGGGGTGGACCCGTGTTGGAGGGAGTCCTAAGTGTGGGGGCCCAGGGGAGGGCATGGTGCAACCCTGACAACTCCAGAGATACTGAGACCCCCGCTCCCGGACACTGGGTTCGGGGCTTCGAGAGGACAGAGGTGCATCCAGAATGCTGACTCTGCCATGTCCCTGCCCCCCCGCCGAGCCCATAGCGGGGGACAGAGGCCCTCTGGAGCTCACCGGTGAGGATCGCCACGCTGTCAAAGCAGCCGTCCAGCTTGCTGAGCAGGATGGAGAGGAAGCTGTCCGTGGCCAGCAAGCTGGCATCCCTGGTGCTCTGGTCATACACCACCACAGCCTGTGGCTCCGCCGCCACCACCTGGGGGTCACGAGGCCAAAGTCAGCGCCCCTCCGGGCACCTGCCGGACACCCCCAGCCCGGCTGAGGAGCAGGGGCTTAGGTGCTGGGCAGGAGGGGCTGCGTCTTGCTGCCTTAAGGGGAGGGCAGGTACCCGCTACCCACTTCACCCGGGACAGGTGCAAACACCCATGGCCACACAGGCAGGCCCTTGGAGTGGGCAGAGACGGGGACACTCGTCCCCAGTGCAGCCACACCCTCACACACACACTCACAGGAGTAAAGGGAACGGACACAGGGGCCTCCACTGCGGGCCAGGCCCACGTGGAGGAGCGGCAGGTGAATATGACGAGGTCCCCAGGAGGCGCACACAGGTGACCACAGTGACAAGAGGCCCAGGCTGGCTCCCAGGATGGCCAAAGTGTCCTTGGGTCCCTGGGACGCACATTTTGGGGATCTGAGGGCAGAGTGCTTTTGGGTCTGGACTCTCCTCCTCTCTCAGCCAGTGATGAGGAAACTGAGGGCTGCAGCGAGCCCCCCAATTCAGAAGGCCGCAGCTGGAAGCTGGGGCTCTACCTGCCCTCCCCCTCTCCCAGTGCTGGGCGGGCGGGGTCTGGGGGCCAGAACTTCAGCAGCTTTGCTCAGAGAGCGGCTTGTCCCTCCCCCAAGCACACTCAGCCCTTAAGCCAGCTGAGCCGCTGGGCCTGATGATGTCACCGTGTCACCGGCAGGCAATGGGATCTGCTCTGGCAGGAGTCCTCCTTGCTGGGGGTGATTAATCACTTCATTCCCCTCATTGAGGCTGCGGGAGCTAATTCTGGGCGGGGTGAGGGTGCCCAACAAGCAGCCACCCCTCCTGGGTTCTCTCACATCCAGCTCTGTACAGGGCAATTCCTGTGACAGAACCACCCACAGCCTCCAGGCAGCTGGGCATGTCACAACGCCCCCCCGGGGGGGCCACTGCCCGCCCAGGTCACTGGCCCACTGGCCCAGTGGGTCCCTCCCCAGCTGGACTTCTAGGGACAGAGACAGCATTGTCCACTGCAGGTGACCCGAGACATTCGTGGAGGGGCCACAGAGGGAATCACGGGTTACTCCAGACGGGACAGAACTGGGTTCTGGGGACACGGATTGCTCAGTGTAAGCCGCTTGACCACCCTCCTGTCCTCTTGCGTCCTCACAACCATCAGAGTGTGTGCCTGGCTGGGCTGCCATCCAGGTCCACTGCCCTCTGCCACCTGTGTCCCCAGCCCACTCTTTCCTATGCACGGTCACACCTCGCTCATCCGTTCAGTGCCCCTTTCTGGGCTCCATGTGGGCCCCAGGGACAGGGCCTGGTCTTGTGCGGGGGGAGACCCCCATGCGGGGCGAAGTGAGGACCCAGACAGGGTGGGAGGGCTCTGGGAGGGATGAATGGTGTCTGGGGAGGGGCGCTGTGCAGCCCTAAGAGGGACACCCTGGGAGGAGTGGGTGCTGCCCCACAGCGGCCTGAGATGTGGCACGGCTACAAACATTCTGACCCTGCAGAGCCCAGTTTGGGTTCAAGGGCAGAGGAGGGGAGGCTGGCCAGGCCAAGGGCCCCTGTGCCCCTGGCTGAGGAACTCAGCCTTGGCCCGCGGGGGTGATGGGGTCGGGTGGGGAGGCGGTCAGTCTGGGGCCACACCGGGCCAGTGTGGTAGGGGAACCGGTACCTGGCTGCGCGCGGCTGGCTGGATGAGCTCCGAGATGGTGACCTTGCCCTGCTGCAGCCGCCGCTTGACCAGCTTGGAGCAGCAGATGTTCACGGAGCTGAGCACGTGGCCGCGGTTGTACTCCACGAAGGAGCGGCTGTCGATGACCAGCGGCCCCCCGTGCCCGCCTCGCAGCAGGCTGGCCAGCTTCTTGGCATCCATCACCTTCCTGGGCAGCCGGTCCCCTGCCATGGTGGGCAGTGGGAAGGGGTGTCCCCTGAAGTGAGCAGGGGCTGCTCTGATGGCCTCGTGTGGCCTAGAGTTCAGAGTGACCGGGCATGGCGCCAGACCTGCAGGGAGAGGCAGACAGTGAGCAGTGTTGCAAGTTCCCCGGGGCGGGTACCTGGCCAGCTCCAGGTGGGGCCGACCTCAGCGGGGCCGGTGTGCGATCCCGGACACAGGACATCTGGGCCCTACTTCTCACGGGGTAAATCAGCACCCCTCTGGCTCTTCTGCCAGTCAAGCCCCTAACATCGCAGGTGAGCGCGTTGGAGTCTGCGACACATGGAGCTGGAGGAGTGTCAGTGTGCTGGTGTGGGCCCGCCCAGGCCACAGGGCCAGCCTCTTAGCAGCACGCAGCAAGGCAAGTGGGGGGCCAGAGGGAAGGGGCTCAGGGCTTGGACTGGGCTGGAGGGCAGGACGAGGCCTGAGGATCCCCACTCATTCCAGGGCACTGCAGTCCTCCCCTGGCTTCTGTCCCCTCGCCTCCCCTCTCTGGACTCTACCTCTTCCCAATACCCAGGACCCCTGGCTGCCAAGCCCTCCCTTCCACAGCACACCCTCCATCTCCCATCTCTCTGTAAGCTGATAATCCATACGGGTTAGATGGGGGGTTGGGGCTCCCAGAGGCAGTGGCCAGGGCAGTGCAGGGGGGCTCAGGAGTGGGGGGGACTCCTCTGCTGCTCCCATTATCCCAGCTCTGCAGGCCAGGCTCAGCACGCACCTGCTGCATACCTGCCACACAAAGGGTGTGGGGCCAGTGACCTGCCGGGTGTATCACAGGCTCATAGAATGGGGGGTTGACAGCCAGGTGCTCCAGGCGCAGTGGAGGCCTGGGGTCTGAGGCGGTACTAAGGGCTGGTAGATCCCAGGGTGGGGTGGTGTGGGGCAACCCAAACATGAAGGTTAACACGGGTGACCATATCGGGGACCCTCAGCAATGCTGGGACCCTTGGCATGGCCTGTAAGGGCCATCAGGCTGAGGAACACACAGTGGGAGGTGGATGGGACGCGGACTGCAGAGGCTGGGACAGAGGCGTCGTCCTGCAGGTTTGGTGCCAAGCCTCTGCCAGCCCCTGCCCTCCTGCCAGGCCCCATCTTTCCTGTCTCCTTCTAGGACTGGCCTTTCTCTAGGCCCACCTAGTCCTCACAGCCCCAGGATAACAAGTCTGCTTTAAAGATGGGGAAACTGGGGCTCAGGGAAGGGGTGGGACCCACCCCAGCTCACACCAAGGAGACTGGACAGAACCCAAGGCCTGTACCGCTGCCGTCCTCTCCGTTCTTCCCTCCAGCCCGTGCCCACCCAGCGTGGGGTGAGGGAGGCTGGGAGACAGATGTCCCCCGGAAGCCCACAGAGGGGGCACCTCCTCAGCAAGCCTCCAACCCACAGACGCAGAGGGCACTGGGGTGAGGCACCCCAAGAACATTCGTCACATTTCAAAGTATGGATGACGTTAGAACAACAGTGGCAGCTGCCACCGTTTCTGGACCCTGCAGGTGAGCTCCCAGGCCGGTGGGGTGGTGTTCACAGAGTTCACAGAGAAGTGGGTGCAAGGCAGGTCTGGGCTGTGTCCCCCTGTTATGGCAGCCGTAGGCTGGCCGTGGAGCTGGCAGGGAGGGAAGTGCCCAGGACGCCTTGGTCAGTGATGCGGCCTTGGGATTTCACCAGACACCCGCTCCCCAGGCTCCTCCATTGTGGCCCCTGAGGGTCACACCCAGCAAGCTCAACAGTCAAAGGGCCTGCTGGTCTGACTCCCTGTGAACCATTTGGGGAGCTTCTGAGCTCTAACCTGAAAGCATCAAGGCTGTGACAGGCCACAGCCACCAGGTCCCCTCCCACAGGTGGCTCCTGCAGGCCGGGGAGGACCCTCCTGTCCTTGGTTATGGGACCAAGAGGCCCAGAGACCCTGAGAGACAGAGTGGGGGATGGGACACCGCACCATCTCAGTGTCCTCATCAGTTAGGTGGGGGCGATTACCTCCCACCTAAAATGACAAAAGGCAAATAGAACCTCAGCACAGGGACCAGGGGAGGGGCTGGGGAAGAGAGGGAGGGAGAGAGGGAGGGAGGGAGGGAGGGAAGGGCAGAGGGACAGAGGGAGGGAGGGAGGGAAGCACAGAGGGACAGAGGGATGGAGGGAGGGAGGGAGGGATGGAGGGAGGGAAGGGCAGAGGGACAGAGGGAGGGAGGGAGGGAAGGAAAGAGGGAGGGAGGGAGGGAGGGAGGGAGGGAGGGAAGGAAAGAGGGAGGGAGGGAGGGAAGGGCAGAGGGACAGAGGGAGGGAGGGAGGGAAGCACAGAGGGACAGAGGGATGGAGGGAGGGAGGGAGGGATGGAGGGAGGGAAGGGCAGAGGGACAGAGGGAGGGAGGGAGGGGAGGGAGGGAGGGAGGGAGGGAAGGGCAGAGGGACAGAGGGATGGAGGGAGGGAGGGAGGGATGGAGGGAGGGAAGGGCAGAGGGACAGAGGGAGGGAGGGAAGGAAGGAAAGAGGGAGGGAGGGAGGGAGGGAGGGAAGGGCAGAGGGACAGAGGGAGGGAGGGAGGGAAGGAAAGAGGGAGGGAGGGAGGGAGGGAGGGAAGGAAAGAGGGAGGGAGGGAGGGAGGGAAGGGAAGGGCAGAGGGACAGAGGGAGGGAGGGAGGGAGGGAAGGGCAGAGGGACAGAGGGAGGGAGGGAGGGAAGGAAAGAGGGAGGGAGGGAGGGAGGGAAGGGCAGAGGGACAGAGGGAGGGAGGGAGGGAAGGAAAGAGGGAGGGAGGGAGGGAGGGAGGGAGGGAGGGAAGGGCAGAGGGACAGAGGGAGGGAGGGAAGGAAGGAAAGAGGGAGGGAGGGAGGGAGGGAGGGAGGGAGGGAAGGGCAGAGGGACAGAGGGAGGGAGGGAGGGAAGGAAAGAGGGAGGGAGGGAGGGAGGGAAGGGCAGAGGGACAGAGGGAGGGAGGGAGGGAAGGAAAGAGGGAGGGAGGGAGGGAGGGAGGGAGGGAAGGGCAGAGGGACAGAGGGAGGGAGGGAGGGAAGGAAAAGGGAGGGAGGGAGGGAGGAGGGAAGGGCAGAGGGACAGAGGGAGGGAGGGAGGGAAGGAAAGAGGGAGGGAGGGAGGGAGGGAGGGAGGGAGGGAAGGGCAGAGGGACAGAGGGAGGGAGGGAGGGAAGGAAAGAGGGAGGGAGGGAGGGAGGGAGGGAAGGGCAGAGGGACAGAGGGAGGGAGGGAGGGAAGGAAAGAGGGAGGGAGGGAGGGAGGGAGGGAGGGAAGGCAGAGGGACAGAGGGAGGGAGGGAGGGAAGGAAAGAGGGAGGGAGGGAGGGAGGGAGGGAAGGGCAGAGGGACAGAGGGAGGGAGGGAGGGAAGGAAAGAGGGAGGGAGGGAGGGAGGGAGGGAAGGGCAGAGGGACAGAGGGAGGGAGGGAAGGAAGGAAAGAGGGAGGGAGGGAGGGAGGGAGGGAGGGAGGGAAGGGCAGAGGGACAGAGGGAGGGAGGGAGGGAAGGAAAGAGGGAGGGAGGGAGGGAGGGAGGGAAGGAAAGAGGGAGGAGGGAGGGAGGGAGGGAGGGAAGGGCAGAGGGACAGAGGGAGGGAGGGAGGGAAGGAAAGAGGGAGGGAGGGAGGGAGGGAGGGAGGGAAGGGCAGAGGGACAGAGGGAGGGAGGGAGGGAAGGAAAGAGGGAGGGAGGGAGGGAGGGAGGGAAGGGCAGAGGGACAGAGGGAGGGAGGGAGGGAAGGAAAGAGGGAGGGAGGGAGGGAGGGAGGGAAGGGCAGAGGGACAGAGGGAGGGAGGGAGGGAAGGAAAGAGGAGGGAGGGAGGGAGGGAAGGGCAGAGGGACAGAGGGAGGGAGGGAAGGAAGGAAAGAGGGAGGGGAGGGAGGGAGGGAGGGAGGGAAGGGCAGAGGGACAGAGGGAGGGAGGGAGGGAAGGAAAGAGGGAGGGAGGGAGGGAGGGAGGGAAGGAAAGAGGGAGGGAGAGGGGAGGGAGGGAAGGGCAGAGGGACAGAGGGGGAGGGAGGGAAGGAAAGAGGGAGGGAGGGAGGGAGGGAGGGAGGGAAGGCAGAGGGACAGAGGGAGGGAGGGAGGGAAGGAAAGAGGGAGGGAGGGAGGGAGGGAGGGAGGGAAGGAAAGAGGGAGGGAGGGAGGGAGGGAGGGAGGGAGGAAAGAGGGAGGGAGGGAGGGAGGGAGGGAGGGAGGGAAGGGCAGAGGGACAGAGGGAGGGAGGGAGGGAAGGAAAGAGGGAGGGAGGGAGGGAGGGAGGGAGGGAAGGGCAGAGGGACAGAGGGAGGGAGGGAGGGAAGGAAAGAGGGAGGGAGGGAGGGAGGGAGGGAGGAAGGAAGAAGGGAGGGAGGGAGGGAGGGAGGGAGGGAAGGGCAGAGGGACAGAGGGAGGGAGGGAGGGAAGGAAAGAGGGAGGGAGGGAGGGAGGGAGGGAGGGAGGGAAGGAAAGAGGGAGGGAGGGAGGGAGGGAGGGAGGGAAGGGCAGAGGGACAGAGGGAGGGAGGGAGGGAAGGAAAGAGGGAGGGAGGGAGGGAGGGAGGGAAGGGCAGAGGGACAGAGGGAGGGAGGGAGGGAAGGAAAGAGGGAGGGAGGGAGGGAGGGAGGGAGGGAAGGGCAGAGGGACAGAGGGAGGGAGGGAGGGAAGGAAAGAGGGAGGGAGGGAGGGAGGGAGGGAAGGGCAGAGGGACAGAGGGAGGGAGGGAGGGAAGGAAAGAGGGAGGGAGGGAGGGAGGGAGGGAGGGAGGGAAGGGCAGAGGGACAGAGGGAGGGAGGGAAGGAAGGAAAGAGGGAGGGAGGGAGGGAGGGAGGGAGGGAGGGAAGGGCAGAGGGACAGAGGGAGGGAGGGAGGGAAGGAAAGAGGGAGGGAGGGAGGGAGGGAAGGGCAGAGGGACAGAGGGAGGGAGGGAGGGAAGGAAAGAGGGAGGGAGGGAGGGAGGGAGGGAGGGAAGGGCAGAGGGACAGAGGGAGGGAGGGAGGGAAGGAAAGAGGGAGGGAGGGAGGGAGGGAGGGAGGGAAGGAAAGAGGGAGGGAGGGAGGGAGGGGAGGGGAAGGGCAGAGGGACAGAGGGAGGGAGGGAGGGAAGGAAAGAGGGAGGGAGGGAGGGAGGGAAGGGCAGAGGGACAGAGGGAGGGAGGGAAGGAAGGAAAGAGGGAGGGAGGGAGGGAGGGAGGGAGGGAGGGGAAGGGCAGAGGGACAGAGGGAGGGAGGGAGGAAGGAAAGAGGGAGGGAGGGAGGGAGGGAAGGGGCAGAGGGACAGAGGGGGAGGGAGGGAGGGAAGGAAAGAGGGAGGGAGGGAGGGAGGGAAGGGCAGAGGGACAGAGGGAGGGAGGGAGGGAAGGAAAGAGGGAGGGAGGGAGGGAGGGAGGGAGGGAAGGGCAGAGGGACAGAGGGAGGGAGGGAGGGAAGGAAAGAGGGAGGGAGGGAGGGAGGGAGGGAGGGAAGGAAAGAGGGAGGGAGGGAGGGAGGGAGGGAAGGGCAGAGGGACAGAGGGAGGGAGGGAGGGAAGGAAGGAAAGAGGGAGGGAGGGAGGGAGGGAGGGAGGGAAGGGCAGAGGGACAGAGGGAGGGAGGGAGGGAAGGAAGAGGGAGGGAGGGAGGGAGGGAGGGAGGGAAGAAAGAGGGAGGGAGGGAGGGAGGAGGGAGAAGGGGCAGAGGACAGAGGAGGGAGGGAGGGAAGGAAGAGGGAGGGAGGGAGGGAGGGAGGGAGGGAAGGAAGAGGGAGGGAGGGAGGGAGGAGGGAGGGAGGGAAGGGAAGGGAAGAGGAGGGAGGGAGGGAAGGAAAGAGGGAGGGAGGGAGGGAGGGAAGGGCAGAGGGACAGAGGGAGGGAGGGGGAAGGAAAGAGGGAGGGAGGGAGGGAGGGAGGGAGGGAAGGGGCAGAGGGACAGAGGGAGGGAGGGAGGGAAGGAAAGAGGGAGGGAGGGAGGGAGGGAGGAAGGAAGGAAGAGGGAG